>NW_027137579.1:600000-938770 GCF_001692895.1 Cenococcum geophilum 1.58
ATAGCGGAGTAGCTTCCTAATCTACTTGGGCTAACGGCGTACTTTATAGTATTCTTATTCGCGTAGCGCAGCTAACATATTTCTAGTAAGTTTATTCTCTATATAGGCATTCTTAATAAGCTCCTTAAGGGGTTTTTTCTTAGGCTTTAGGTCCATTACTACAATAAAGTCTTTAATACTCTAGTCTTAGGATTCGCTTAGTAGCTCTTCTAGGATAATAGGGTTAACTTTCTCTAGTAGTAAAATAACACGGTTTTGGTGTTATAGACGTTTATTATTAGTATTAGCAGGTATAACGCCTAGGAGGCGGCTAAGAGCGTCTAGGATTATGGCTTTAGTGTTAGGCCTATAGGTAATAATAAAGTTAAATTAGGAAAGGAACTTAGCCTAGCGGACTTGTCACTAGTTTAATTATTTTATTATTATAAAGGTCTGGAAGTTCTTATAGTCCGTAATAATTTTAAACGGCTACTTAGTTCCTTATAGTTTAGGGCGCTATTCTTTTAGTGCCTTAACTATTACTAGGAGCTCCTTATCGTATATTTTATAGTTATATTTAGGGGTTAAGTACTTAGTAGAGAAGAATATAACTGGCTTAAGCTTATTACTTTTATTAGCTTAATAGAGTACTCTACCTAAAGCCTAGTTTAAGGCGTCTGTCTCTACTATAGTCTTCTTTATATAGTTATAATACGCTAGAACTAGTGCTATAGTAAACGCTATTTTTAGGGTCTAGAACGCCTATATTTAGTTAGGGCCCTATAACTAGCTAGTGCTCTTCTTTAGTAGCCTAGTTATAGGCTTAACTACCTTAAAGTAGCCTTAGATAAATTGTTAGTAGAAGTTCGCGAAGCTAAGAAATTACTATAGTTCTTTTACTAACGTCAGGTCCTTCTATTCCTATAAGGCCTACACCTTCTTAGGGTCTATAGTTATACTATTAATTAAAATAATTAAGCTAAGGTATTTTATTTTAGTAGCATAAAACTTAAACTTATTAATATTAATCTAGAGTCTAGCATTACTAAGTCTCTAGATGATTTTATTTATATATTTTATATACTTAGCGCGTGTTTTTAAGAAGATAAGGACATTATTAAGGTACGCAGTGCAGTAGTTATTAAGGGCGTTGTGTAAAATATATATATAAGATTCAATTTACCGTCCGACCTGGTCCCCCTAATGCGGACACGCGGACTAATGCCTATGGGAAAAACCTCCTTATTTATAGAGAAAAAGCCCATTTTTAGGTAAACAAAAAACCCCCAGAGGAGACGTAAGAGGTAATACTCCAGATAGCATCCGTACTATATTAACGGGAGGAAAAACACCGTTAGGTTACTGCTTTGAGACTCCCTTTGCATAGGAGTGTCTAAAATGCCTATCTTGCCCCATCTGCCATTTAAACCATCTTTACTACGTCTGTATGCTGCTTGTCTATCTAAGTCATGTGCCTATCCCTAGCTCCTTTTCCAAGTCTCCTATAAATATCTCCTGATAATAATAACATTTGCGTTCCGCCTGGGCCTGCATACTAAGGTCTCTTATCCATTCCTCTATTAAAGGGTTTCTACAACGGGGTGTATATGACTTAGTATCGCTTTTGCCCTAGGGCCTAAACCTAGGCCCTTACACCCATATATTAGGTGTAAAAAAATAATCTAGTATTTAATAGGGGGCCCAGTCCCTATAACTAGATACCTAGGTTACCGGATAATATTAAAATAGGGGGCCTCTACTACGCTTAGGGCGCGGATTGCAAGTATATGTAGATGCTATGCGGTATATATAGTATTTATAGGAGGGAGGGGGTACGCCAAAGGAATGATACTTGTCGATTTGATGTCCAAATATATACGTTAAAGACGTAGTAGTAGTGTTCAAACTTTTGCTGAGGCTCACCCCTTAGTAAAAAATCTTTGCACCACCACTACGTCGCTGCGCAGGCGCTGCGCAGCCGTATACACGTCTCTGCGTTCGCTCTGGTAGTCTATTAACACGATCTAAATGGAACATTAATAGTAGCTGCTAGGTTCCCGGGCTCCACCGCATAGGGGTGCAGAGGTCGCTTTTATGGAGTCGTCTTTTTAACTGGTCTTGGCGCCAAGGCCTGTGAAAACTCTGCTGTTCTAACGGCGTCAAGGGTTGAGTATTCGAAGGCCCCCTCTAGCCACAACGTAACGCTGCTGCATCAGTAACAGACGAGATCCTCACTCTCAGCTTGACCATGCGGACAAGATGAGACGGAAAGGACCCCCCATAGGACCGTATGGGTCGGATCTCGATTTTGGTGTTCCTTTTTGTGTAAAATATAGTTAATATAGTTTTAAAATATAGCGGGTGCGTTATAGAGACTAAATAGTATAACTAATATTTTATAGAGCCCAAACCGGGTAATAAATGCTATAAGCTACTTATAGCCTTCCGTAATCTAGATCTAGTTAAACGCAGTAATTACGTTAAGCTTAGTAAAGTACTTAGCACTATAAAGTGCGTTAAGTATTTCGCGGACTAGTAGCAATAGATACTAATTCTTAATAGTAACTATATTTAGGCCTTGGTAGTTATAGTAGATTTATATACCGCCGCTAGGTTTTACAGTAAGGAGGAGTAGTACAGCAGCTAGTAAGGTTAATTTACGGATAAAACCCTTATCTAGCATCTTATTAATCTACTTCTTTATATAACTAAGTTTAGTAGGTAAAAGTAGTCTATTTTTATAATACAGGGCATACTTTCCGGGTATAACCTTAATTTTATAGTCCTATAGTTAGTAAGAAGGCAGCTTATCTATATTTTTAGGGAGGAAGTATTTAATATATTCGCGAAACTCTTTTAGTAAGCGTTATAAAATATCTTTACGGGTTAATCCTGGTTTGCCTTTTAGAAATTTCTTAATATTAGTATTAACTATCTTTTAGCGTAGAAACTTAGACTTTATTTTTAAGTATATTTTAAGGAAGTTATAAAAATAAGGGGGTAGTGCTTTGCGGGCTTTATCTATTATATAATTACCTTCTACTAGCTAGCGGAAAGACCTTTCTAATAGGTTTAGTACCTTTATTAGGCCTATAGGCAGCTCCTTAAGCAGCTATTAATGCTCTTTTCACTCAACTAGTTCTACTAACTCCGCTATATAAATCCTTATTACCTTTATATCTTTTTATTTATAGAACTAGGTAAAATTAACGGCATAAGTGCATCTAATATTATCTAGGTTAGGGCGTATTTGGTTCTCTAGTGCTACGGTTAAACTAATACAGCTTAGTCAGCCTAGAGGGGTAGAGATAAGGCGGCGGCCCTATATAGTACGCGTGGGAGATAGGTATAAGGTTAGGCGTTATAGGGGGGAGGTCTTAATTACTCTGGTTTTAGTCTTAATTATAACGCCCTTAGCTGTTATATATGCGGTCGCATATGCGTATAGTAAATAACTTAGAGTTAGGTATCTTATTAGCTAACCTAGGTTAAGCGGGTATATATAAGGGACTTATAGTTCTAGTAGTGTTTATTTTTTAGGAGATAAAGTAGTAATCCAGTCTTCTAGAATCCCTGCTTAGTTTACTACGTATATTAGCTTACCGGTATTAGGCACCTTTTTTACTATTAGCTAATGGTATCTAAGCGTTGGCCATATAATACGTCCGCGTAGTACTACTTAGTTATAGTTAGGAATATGCTATAGGAGACAGTTATAGGCATAGTAATTAGAGTTAAGCTTAAGCTCTAGGGCGGGGAAGTCTGCCCTTATATCGGCAAAATATAGTACCCTACTAATGGCCTCAATGGCTGGTGGTTGACGCAATTGGTGCGCAGTTGAGGGCATTTGGCAACTCGACCGACTAGCCTATGTCGTGTTTTTTTGACACGCAGCCTGCGCGCAACCTGCCAGCAATCTGCGCATTTGGCAACCACAGTTATATTTACCTCTTTTATACTAATAGCATATTTTAAATAAATAAAAGCTACTTTAAAGCTATTTATAAGGCTAGCAAAATAAATAATAATATTTTAGATAATTTAATATAATATAGCGATGGTTCTCTTCTACCTATCTACCTATTGACTTACCTACCTACCTATCTACCTACCTGCCTGCATTGCCTACCTATCTACATTGCCTACCGTCTGCATCGCCTACCTACCTACCTACCTACCTGTCTGCATTGCCTACCGTCTACATCACCTACCTGTTTGCATCTGCCTACCTATCTATATCTGCCTACCCGTCAGCATCTGCCTACCTGTCTGCATCTGCTTGCCTGTCTGCATCTGCCTACCNGTCAGCATCTCCCTGTTTGTGCCTACCTGTCTGTGCTACCTTGATTCGATCGATCGATCGAATCGTTTATAGTGTTCGCTGGCTAGTCGTTGTCGTCTGGTTCTGGCGACGGTTGTCTGGCTCTGGCGACGGTCGTCTGGTTCTGGTAACGGTCGTCTGGTTCTAGCGACGGTCGTCTGTCTCTGGCGACGGTCGTCTGGTTCTGGTAACAGTCGTCTGGTTCTGGCGACGATCGTCTGGTTCTGGCGACGATCGTCTGGTTCTGGCGACGGTCGTCTGGCTCTAGCGACGGTCGTCTGTCTCTGGCGACAGTCGTCTGGCGACGGCGACGGTCGTCTGCTGGCTCTGGCGACGGTCGTCTGGTTCTGGTAACGGTCGTCTGGTTCTAGCGACGGTCGTCTGTCTCTGGCGACGGTCGTCTGGTTCTGGTAACAGTCGTCTGGTTCTGGCGACGATCGTCTGGTTCTGGCGACGATCGTCTGGTTCTGGCGACGGTCGTCTGGCTCTAGCGACGGTCGTCTGTCTCTGGCGACAGTCGTCTGGCGACGGCGACGGTCGTCTGGTTCTAGCGATAGTCATCTAGTTCTAGCAACGGTCCTCTGCTGGCTGCCGTTCTAGTGCCTCCCTAGGTAGGGAGGATGTAAGGAAGGAAGGAAGGGTAAAAAATAAGGCGGCTACATAGGCAGAGACACGGGTGTTTCTAAAGTGCAGAATGCCCAGATACCGTGCGCAAGCCACCACCGGTGCCCCGGTGGACCCGATCCCCAATGTTTACTATAGGCGCGCCATAGTCAACAACGGAGAACGCGTCCTCCCTTACCATCGCCCATTGCCTCTCATCCTCGCCATTAATTTTAAAGCTAGAGCCCCCGGCCAAACTTCTATACCGGCCAATATTATAGTATTTTCGGCTCTTTTAGTATGCCGCCTATTTATACCTTATCGCTACGCCTATTAAAATTAATAAATCTACTATTAAACCTTCCTATATTAACTGCCGCCTATCTACTTCTCTATAACCCCCCTAATATTAAGAAATAATAGGTAGCTTTATTCTTAATTACCTTAAAGATTAAAATAATATAGAAGGAATAGTAAAAGCGCTAGCTATATATAACAAACTTCTAGTTATAGTAAAAGAATCTAAAGTTTAATCTAGAGACCCTAACGCATAAGGACTATTACTATTATTAATAATAGCGTACGCAGAGTAGAAATAAAGGGAATAATATCTATAATTATTCTTTAACAATTACAGTAAAATATAGTATAAGATTTAAGCTTACTAAGTTCTACTTATTTAACTACGTAGTACCTAATTATATTAAAATTACCCCTTATAGCAATTACTTTTAGTATAAGTATATAATAAAAGAAATAGATAAATTTAAACGGAATAGAAAGCTAATAGAGTTGGCTAGTTCTAAGATACGGAAATAGTATAAGCTAAAGGATATTAAAAACGCGATTAAATTAAATAACGACCTAGCTACGCACGCTAAATTTAAGAATACTAATAGTACTTTCTTTAAGCTTAAAGACGTTTATAATACTAGCGTAAAATAAAAATTAAAGAACCCTTATCCTATACTGCTTAGTACTAGTTTAAAGGTTAATATATAATAGTTAAAGCTTATAGAGTTTTTTAAGGGAGGTAAGTTTGCTATATAAATTTCCTAATTAGGCTATTTCTATTAACTTTAAAAAAACTTTAAAAAAACTTTACTAATATTATTAATTAAATAGAGGGCTATAACTATTAAAATATAACTACCTAATATTAAGACGGTATTATAAGTATAGGTATAGTATAGGTAAACGCCTCTAGGCTTAAAACCCTTACCTACTATAGTACTTAGCTTATAATAATAAATACTACTTATAATATAAATTTAGTTAATTAGTACCTATTTACACTTATAATACGCAACTTCTATAGTAGCTATTAACTCTATATATTTTTCCTTATAAGTCACTAAGATACTAATATAATATTAACCTATTTAAATAAGGTTATTAAGTAGTAAGTTATATATTTTTAGTTACGGTAGGCCTTCTACTTAACCCCCTATATAATACTTAAACCCCTATTTTATATAGTAAAATTATCTAATCTAGTATAGGTATAGAGGCTATAAAGGATAGAACCCTTAATATTTTATTACTAATAATTCTACTACTAAATAAAAAGCCGTTTAAGAGGCTTTTCTAGGCCCTCCTATATCTACTAAGGTAGTTTAATACTTTCTCTACTAAAGATACTTTAGTAAGACTCTTAAATATAAATTTAGCGGCAATAAATATAAAGCAATATTACAGCACTACCTTTTAGCTCTTATATATAGATAAACGGAAAAGGGTTATATAAACTTAATTTATATAGCTATTAAATCTCTACCTATACCTAACTATAAGGCGGGCTTAGATTATATTTAAAAAGAGTTAATTAAGAAGATACCGCTTTAGGCGCAGTATAAATAGGAATATTTAATAATATTAATTTAAATTAGGATAATAAATATAGTAGAGGCCTAGCATAAAGTTCTAAAATACTTATTTAGTAAGGGAGAGCTCTATAAAACCTTACTTACTAGCTATACTAAGCATATTATAGTTACTGTAAAGGATTATAATATACGCGCTTATACTACAGAGCTTAAATTTTAAATAAAGCGGCACCCTATAGTCCTAAAACAGCCCTAAATAAAAAGCCTTTCTTATCTAGTATAGTTATTAATTATTAATAAGCTTAAAATTATAGAGAAGAAGGCTAAGGAATATAATAATAATAATAGTAGGGAGTTCCTAAATAAGATTAGCTGCTTATATAGCTTCTACTAATAATATTAACTTCCTTACCGCTATATCTGGAGTAATAATATAGTATTTAGCTACCTACGTAATAAGGATTTTAAACAATATAAGTATATATAGGAGGACTATAGCTTTAAAATATACTATAGTAATAATAAGGAGTATATTATAAAGGATATTAATAAAGATCCTTTTACTTCTTAGCGAACTTAGCTTAAAATAAGGGAGGCCCTTAATAATATTAAGGATCGATTCTACCAAATTAAGAAGAAAGCTACTTAATTAGAAACTAATATATATAAAAAAGTAATAAATTAGTAGCTCTTAAAGCTTAATCTGGCTACTAATAAGGTATAATAATAGGGTATTAAAGAGTTTATTAAGGAAATAGGTATAGTAATAAAGATCTATAGCTAAGTAAAAGGCAAAGGACTAGAACACTAGAAAATCTATTTATAATTAATGCCTTATATATTTAAATAACCTTATGCTTTAAAATTAATGGCGAGGATAAGAGGCAATAGGCGATAGTAAGGGAGGACGCGTTCTCCGTTATTGACTATAGCGCGCCTATAGTAAATATTAGGGATTAGGTCCACTAGGGCACCAATAATAGCTTACGCACAGTATCTAGGCATTCTGTACTTTAGAAGCACCCCAGAGATATATATAGAGGCTATTAGGAATATAGCGGGGACCTAATATAGAGCTTTATATAGAGCCTCCGTATAGGGTGTTTCTAAAGTATAGAATGCCTAGATACTATGCGTAAGCCACTATTAGTGCCCCAGTAGACCTAATCCCCAATATTTACTATAGGCGCGCTATAGTTAACAATAGAGAACGCGTCCTCCCTTACTATCGCCTATTGCCTCTTATCCTCGCCATTAATTTTAAAGTATAAGGTTATTTAAATATATAAGGCATTAATTATAGATAGATTTTCTAGTATTCTAGTCCTTTACCTTCTACTTAGCTATAGATCTTTATTACTACGCCTATTTCCTTAATAAACTCTTTAATACCCTATTACTATACCTTACTAGTAGCTAGATTAAGCTTTAAGAGCTACTAATTTATTACTTTCTTATATATATTAGTTTCCAATTAAGTAGCTTTTTCCTTAATTTAGTAGAACCGATCCTTAATATTATTAAGGGCCTCCCTTATTTTAAGCTAAGTTCGCTAAAAAGTAAAAGGATTTTTATTAATATCCTTTATAATATACTCCTTATTATTACTATAGTATATTTTAAAGCCATAGTCCTCCTATATGCACTTATATTATTTAAAATCCTTATTATATAGGTAGCTAAACACTATATTATTACTCCAGATATAGCGGTAGGGGAGTTAATATTATTAGTAGAAGCTATATAAGCAGCTAATCTTATCTAGAAGCTCCCTACCGTTATTATCGTTGCATTCTTTAGCCTTTTTCTTTATAATTTTAAGCTTATTAATAATTAATAACTATACTAGATAAGGAAGGCTTTCTATTTAGGGCTGTTTTAGGACTATAGGGTACCGCTTTATTTAAAATTTAAGCTCTATAGTATAAGCGCGTATATTATAATCCTTTATAGTAACTATAATATACTTAGTATAGCTAGTAAGTAAGGTTTTATAGAGCTCTCCCTTACTAAATAAGTGTCTGAACGAGTTCGAATAGGAATTTATAGTCGCAATCACGTGAGCTAAGCGAGCTCAGGAAACCCCTTAAATTGCACCTCTTTATGTACAATTAAAAGAAAACGATCATACAACCTAACAAGACTACGATTACGACATTACGTGATATTAGCCTTAGGTTATGTGTTCCGACATTGATCAATAAATGCGCATAGATTAAGCACTTAACCTAGGGCATTCTGCGATTATAATTTAAGAAGACGTTCGGCAGTCTTGTAGATTGAGCAAGTTGTACAACGTTCGGCAGTTAGCTACTTACTTTGTCGTAAAGAGTAATAGAAAGGCAAAAAGCGTTTAGCAGCTTTTAGAGCGTTCGGCAGCTCTCTTTTTACTATTACTACCTCCCTGTTAATCTTTAGAGCGTACGGCAGCGAACTGATCGATTCTGGTATCAGGAACACCACAAGCTAGGCTTCTACCAATCGATGGCCCTGCCAGCCTACCACACCTCAATCAACGGCCCTACTAGCCTGCCACATACAGTTAATCGACGGCCCTGCTAGCCTACCCTACCTTATACCTCAATCGACGGCCCTGCCAGCCTACTATACCTCAATCGACGGCCCTGCTAGCCTACCATACCTCAATCGACGGCCCTACTAGCCTGCCACATACAGTCAATCGACGGCCCTACTAGCCTACCCTACCTTATACCTCAATTGACGGCCCTGCCAGCCTACCATACCTCAATCGACGGCCCTACTAGCCTACCCTACCTTATACATCAATCAACGGCCCTACTAGCCTGCCATATACAACGTCAAAGGAAGAGCTAGATAAGACGTCAAAGGAAGAGACTATTAAGACGTTAGATAAGGACGAGACATAGGTGGACTCTAGAAATTAACAGGTAGACTCCAGCGGAAATTAAGACTAAACAAACGACTAAGAGAAGCTTAACTCTTAAGACGATAATGTAATAGGCCCGTAAGCCTCGAAGGACGATCCTCTACCCAACCTCCCTACTCCGTCTGCTCAAGCTCCGTCCACATAAGCTCCACCCCAAGCTCTGTCTATACAAGCTCCGTCCCCGCAAGCTCCGTCCATATAAGCTCCGCCTATATAACCTCCGCCTATACAAGCTACGTCCGCGCAAGCTACGTCTGCGCAACCTCCGTCTGCTTAAGTTCCGTCTGCGCAACCTCCGTCCGCGCAACCTCTGTCTGTACAAGCTCCGCCTATATAAGCTCCGTCCGCGCAAGCTCTATCCACGGAAGCTCCGCTAGCTTCACCCTCTTCGTTAACTAAAGCTAAGGAGCCACAACAGCTAAACTCGTACGAACCTCCGCAACCTGCTATTATACCTACCTTTATTTCTAACGAAAGATCCATTCAAATTATAAGGGACGCCACATAACTTTCCGATTTAGTACAAATTCTATAATTTCTACGAACTTAAGGCTTCATAATAGCCGATTTTGCTCTTATTACTAAAAAGACCTTATAAGAGCTAATTACGTACCTTAAAAGCCAAAGATTTCAAATTTAATTAACCAATTAACGTTACTCTCTTATAAGCGTACTTATAGAGTAGATAGAAGGTAAATGGCAAAAGGAAGTACAAGAGTAAGCTCACTAGGCTTACCAAGCTTAGCTTAAAGCTCAACGTCTAGAAGAAATTTAATAATAAGCTTATTAGGCTTAAATCGAAGCTTAACATTAAGAAGAGATTTAACAGCAAGAGCAAGCTTGTTAAGCCCTTTTCCTAGCTTAAGTTAAAGCTCAAAATTAATCTTAGTGGTAAATAATAGGGAATAGGTAAAACGTTAGGAACGTATGACGTTTAATAGTGTCTCTTTTTACTATCTTTTTATACTAGTAGTTTCATTTTTTAAGTACCGCCAGTGTCTGAACGAGTTCGAATAGGAATTTATGGTCGCAATTACGTAAGCTAAGCGAGCTCAGGAAACCCCTTAAATTGCACCTCTTTATATATAATTAGAAGAAAACGATCATACAACCTAACAAGACTACGATTACGACATTACGTGATATTAGCCTTAGGTTATATGTTCCGACAATAAGTATTTTAGAACTTTATACTAGGCCTTTACTATATTTATTGTCCTAATTTAAATTAATATTATTAAATGTTCCTATTTATACTGCGCCTAGAGTAATATCTTCTTAATTAACTCTTTCTAAATATAATCTAAGCCCACCTTATAGTTAGGTATAGGTAGAGATTTAATAGCTATACGAATTAAGTTTATATAACCCTTTTCCGTTTATCTATATATAAGAGCTAAAAGGTAGTGCCGTAATATCGCTTTATATTTATCGCCGCTAAATTTACGTTTAAGAGTCTTATTAAAGTATCTTTAGTAAAGAAGGTATTAAACTACCTTAGTAGATATAAGAGGGCCCAGAAAAGCCTCTTAAATAGCTTTTTATTTAGTAGCAGAATTATTAGTAATAAAATATTAAGGGTTCTATCCTCTATAGCCTCCGCACCTATACTAGATTAAATAATTTTACTATATAAAATAGGGGTTTAAGTATTATATAGGGGGTTAAGTGGAAGGCCTACCGTAACTAAAAATATATAACTTACTACTTAATAACCTTATTTAAATAGGTTAATATTATATTAGCGTCTTAGTGACTTATAAGGAANAATANNTAGNGTTAATAGCTACTATAGNAGTTGCGTANTATAAGTGTAAATAGGTACTAATTAACTAAATTTATATTATAAGTAGTGTTTATTATTATAAGCTAAGCACTATAGTAGGTAAGGGTTTTAAGCCTAAAGGCGTTTACCTATACTATACCTATACTCGTAATACTATCTTAATATTAGGTGGTTATATTTTAATAATTATAGCCCTCTATTTAATTAATAATATTAATAGAGATTTTTTAAAGTTTCTTAGAGTTAATAGAAATAGCCTAATTAGGAAATTTGTATAGCGAACTTACCTCCCTTAAGAAACTCTATAAGCTTTAATTATTATATATTAATCTCTAAACTAGTACTAAGTAGTATAGGATAAGGGTTCTTTAATTTTTATTTTACGCTAGTATTATAGACGTCTTTAAGCTTAAAGAAAGTACTACTAGCATTCTTAAATTTAGCGTGCGCAGCTAGGTCGTTATTTAATTTAATTATATTTTTAATATCCTTTAGCTTATACTATTTCCATATCTTAAAACTAGCTAACTTTATTAGCTTTCTATTCCGTTTAAATTTATCCGCTTCTTTTATTATATACTTATACTAAAAGCAATTGCTATAGGGGGTAATTTTAATATAATTAGGTACTACGTAGTTAAATAAGTAGAACTTAGTAAGCTTAAATCTTATACTATATTTTACCGTAATTATTAAAGGATAATTATAGATATTATTCCCTTTGTTTCTACTCTATATATACTATTATTAATAGTAGTAATAGTCCTTACGCGTTAGGGTCTCTAGATTAAACTTTAGATTCTTTTACTATAATTAGAAGTTTATTATATATAGCTAGCACTTTTACTACTCCTTTTATATTATTTTAATCTCTAAGGTAATTAAGAATAAAGCTACCTATTATTTCTTAATATTAGGGGGGTTATAGAGGAGTAGGTAGGCGGTGGTTAATATAGGAAGGTTTAATAGTAGATTTATTAATTTTAATAGGCGTGGTAATAAGGTGTAAATAGGCGGCATACTAAGAGAGCCGAAAATACTATAATATTGGCCGGTATAGAAGTTTGGCCAAGGGCTCTGGCTTTAAAATTAATAGCGAGGATGAGAGGCAATGGGCGATGGTAAGGGAGGACGCGTTCTCCGTTGTTGACTATGGCGCGCCTATAGTAAACATTGGGGATCGGGTCCACCGGGGCACCGGTGGTGGCTTGCGCACGGTATCTGGGCATTCTGCACTTTAGAAACACCCCTCCGTATGCAGAGCTTCGCGCAGAGCCTCGTGCAGAGCTTCGTGTAGAGCCTCCGTACGCAGAGCTTCGCGCAGAGCCTTGTGCAGAGCCTCTGTACGTAGAGCTTCGTATAGAGCTTCGTGTAGAGCTTCGTGTAGAGCCTCCGTATGCAGAGCTTCGCGCAGAGCCTCGTGCAGAGCTTCGTGTAGAGCCTCCGTACGCAGAGCTTCGCGCAGAGCCTTGTGTAGAGCCTCTGTACGTAGACAGAGCCTCTGTACGTAGAGCTTCGTGTAGAGCTTCGTGTAGAGCTTCATGTAGAGCTTCGTGTAGAGCCTTGTGTAGAGCCTCTAAGTAATAAGACTATATAAGATTATATAAGATTGCGTAACTAGCATATAACTTTACCTTAGTTGCATGTCAAGGAATATATAGTTAGCTTTTAAAGTTGCCAAGTAGGTCAACTGCGTGTTATTTAACTTTTAAATATGTTAAGTAGGTTAACTGCGTGTCAAGNAATATNTAGTTAGCTTTTAAAGTTGTCAATTAGGTNAACTGCGTGTTATTTAACTTTTGAATATGTCAAGTTGGTCAATTGCGTGTCAAGTTGGTCAATTGCGTGTCGAGTTGGTTAAATTGCATGTCAATTACGCGAAACGCGAAAACCAAAGTCTACTTGAATCTGTCAGATAATCTGTATTCTCTGTGGCGTAGGACGTGCACGAGTCACGTGCACGGGGCCCGTGCTTTGTAAATATCTTCATCTAAGCCCAGGGGCCCTAGGTCAAGACACGATCAAGATCATCAATCAATCAACCCATTTCATCAATGAACTGCCCTACACGAACTTCGTGACAGAATCTCATCCTGCGAATATTTTCCCGATGTAGGTTATACTTTTTAAGCTAGGGCATTCTAAGAATTACTAGTATAGAGGGTAATAACTTTATAACGTAGAAGATTATAGATTCTGTATAGTGGCTAATTATTATTATTACTGTAAAGTAGCGGGTAATAAACCCGGATAGGAGTCTATTAGTAAGGCGGAATGGCTTTAGAACTAGGAGTCTTTTTATTATAATATTATACTTTTTTATAAGTAAGTCTTTATCTATAAACGCTAGTACTATACTACTAGTATTAATAAGGCTTACTGTTTTAATAAGAACTTATAGGAGTAGGTTACGCGGTAAGAGAGGTAGGTCTAAATAAGGATAGCATTTCTATCGCTATTTACTATTCTAAGGTTAAGTAGTAGCTAGCTTAAAATAAGGTTTAACTAATCTAGTAGTATAGATCTAATCCTTTTATCCTCCTCCCTATATAGTTTTAACCCTTAAAGGCAACTTAGTCTAAGGGTTAGCCTTTTAATAGCTGAATTATAGGGCTTAGCTAGTAGCTATAGTCTTAGCTAATATATCCTAACGTATTAGTCTCTAACAGTGTATATATGCTAAAGGGTACTTTACTAATAATATAGCCGGTTTTATAATTAGTAGTAGCACAGAGTACTTATCCGTAGTTCGCGTATAGGACTATTAGCTAAGGCTATATTAGGGAAGGAAATTATAGGGGTAGGTCTCTATATCCAAACCTATATCCTTATCTATAGTTACCGCCTTAATTACTATCCCCTCTATTAAAGAATCCGCCGCGGCTAAGAAGGGGTTAGCGTAGTAGTATTAAAAGGGGGTTTAAGTTCTTCTAAGGGTTATAAGCATCTTTTTAGTGGCTAGGTTAACCACACGCTATATAAAGTCTATTATCCATATAATATCTTTAGACGTTATTAGGGAGACTATTACTACTACTGCTAAACTTAACGGCGTTAAGGTTTATTGGGTTATTCCATAGTAATATAGGTTAGTAGCTGCTAGCAGTACTTAGCTTAGCGGTATTTAGCTTAGTATAGTGGGTATAGTTCTATAGGTTATAAGCGAATATATCCATCTGCTTACTCCAGCCTTTATAGTTAGTATTATTAATTTTATAGCTAAGGGTAAGGGCTAGGTCCTTTATCTTAGAGGAAATATTCTTCTTAAGTAGATCTACTTTTTATTCCTTAGTTTTATTTGCTTTAATTATTAACTTATTAAGCTCTACTTTCTAGGACTAGTAGTTACGCTCACCTTAGCTTAAGGTATCTAGCTTATTTTTAGCTGCTTAGGTTATATCTATAGTCTTATAGTGCTTTCTTATATATATAAATATAAACTCTTAGTTAGAGAAGGTCTATTTACTTAAGTNGTTTAGGTNTATNCGTAGTATATTAAGGCTATACTTAATATAGTTATAAGCCTTATCTATTAGCATGTCTAATATATAGAGGACTTCGTCTATTAGGGTCTTAAAGCACTTTATATCCCTCCAGAAAACGCCTTAGATCTTTATTTCCTATATTTTAAATTTTTCTTACTTTTTAGTTGGTGATCCCTTGCCATTAAATAGGGTTAGATCTTTTACTTTACGCTTTTTCCTATAGGGCTTAGTTAGAAAAGGAGAGCTAGTAGCAGTATTCTTATCGGTAATAGTTTGGGTAAGTATAGTAATCTAAAGGCTTAGACTTTATATAGTCTAAGTATTTATAAAGGCTTACTGTTTATATTATTGTATATATAGTTTAAGTGTCTTAAGGGAGTCAATTCTATACTAAGCTTCTTTAAGTTAGGACTTTATATTTCGGCCTTTATTATAGACGGCTTAAAGACCGCTCTTAACGCTAGTTAGGAAAGTTACACATATAGAGAGGTGCTGGAAGGTTCCTGCCACGTTAAGGTCTTTAGGGTACTCTAGGCTACTCCTAATTGCCCAGGCAATGTGGGTATAGGAGGTATTAAAAAGGTAGGCGAGTGCTTTACGTATATTCGCCAATAGGGTATTATCCATATTATAGTCGCCTATTTTAAGGGATCTGTATAAGGTAATTAAAGTCTATAAGGCTGGCTATGGTACTAAGATTATTTATAACTGTGCTAGGGTTATCTAGGACTTATAGTATAGTGTTATCGGTTACGCCAGGTCGCAATTATACTAGGAAAATAGAGATAATAGACTAGGAAAAAACAAAGGTTATAATAGGGCGCAATTAGGGATACCATAAACTGTTATGGTGCTGTAATAAAGTAGACTAAATAACTACGTTATAGTATAAAGAGGAGAAGAAGGTGAAAGGGGGTATTGTATATAAATAGTAGGGCCAGCCGCTAAGGCGCTAGTGGTGGGCTAGCCAATAGTAGGAAATAGTATAAGATAGTACGAGATAGTATAAAACAGTATGCGTGAGGTCAGTGCCGTGATACCTATTTTACCCCTTACTAAAGCCCGCGCCCTATAACTTACTAATAGCAGTTATATTGTATAGAAGATTACCTATATAGTATAACTTTATTTAGATATAAACGGGCACTAAAAAGAGCTCTAGGCCTATATTATACCACTTACTAACTACCCTATTATCCTTAAAATAAGCTAGCTTAAATAATATAACCCCGCTATTAACTGGGAAAAGAAAAAAGCAACCCTTAACTCTAAATACTGTAGAGAGACTTGCCTAGGATATAGCCTAACCGCCTCTATTTATTTACTAAGATATTAACCTAAGAAACCCCTTATTACTCTACCTATAACTAACTACNACTATATAANTNCCGNNGCCTTCTACNGTATAGTATATAGNAAAGGCTAAACCNTTACTATAGCTTCCTAATTATAACTATATAAGCTTAATAAAGAATAGGATTATATCCTCTATAGTAATAGAATAGATATAGTTGACTTTTTAGAAAATAACGCCCCTGCGGAACTCTATAAACTTTTACCTTTAGACTTTAAGAAGTTTATAAAACTTAAAAAAGGACTTACTAATAAAGAACTCTATAAGCTCCTCCCTAGGAGGTATTATAACTTTATTAATATATACTTATAAAAGGGCGTAGATATACTCCCCCTATATTAACCTAATAACTATACTATTAATATTAAATAAGGAAAAACGCTACTTTATAAGAGACCCTACCTAACACTAAAAAACAAACTTTTAATTATAAGAAAGTATATCAACAAGCACCTTAATAAAGGGTTTATTTATCCCAGCATATTACTAGCAGCCGCCCCTATCCTTCTTATTAAGAAGCTAGAAGAAGGTATTTAATTCTACGTTAACTATAAAGGACTTAATGCTATTATAATTAAAAATTAATACCCAGTACTACTTATATAGGAGACTCTTAAGCGGCTTAGCTAAGCCAAAATCTATACTAAGCTTAATATTATCCCCGCCTTTAACTATCTCTAAATATAGGAAGATAACGAATAAAAAACTATATTTATATTACGCTTCGGCTAATTTAAATATACCGTTATACCCTTTAGTATATATAACGGCCTAGGTACCTTCTAAAGCTATATTAATAACGCCTTACGGGACTACTTTAATGACTTTTGCTCTGCGTACCTAGATAATATACTTATTTATAGCAATAACTCTTTTAAGTATACTAAATATGTTTAAAAGATTCTATAGCGCCTTAGGGACGCAGGACTTTATATTAATTTAAAGAAATGTAAATTCTTAGTTATAGAAGTAAAATACTTTAAACTAATTGTTACTACTAAGGGTATCTATATAGACCCTAAGAAGGTATATATAATTACTAAATAGCAAGCCCTTAACTGCATTAAGGATATATAAGCCTTCCTTAGTTTTGCCAACTTCTATTAAAAATTTATATATAACTTCTTAGGCGTAGTAGCACTACTTATAGCAATAATGCGAACAAAGGGCCTTTTTATAAAAGGAAGAAAAATGCACCTACGCTTTACCTAAACGCTTAAATATAAGAAGGTGTTTTAAGACCTTAAAAATACCTTTACTAAAGTACTTATTCTAGCTCACTTTATACTAGGATGATAACTCTATCTTAAAACCAACTCCTTAGACTATGTTAATGTAGGCGTCCTCTCCTAGATAGGTAATAACGGTCTCCTTTACCTAGTTGCATTCTACTTATTTAAGCTTATACTATAAGAGTATAACTATAAGATCTATAATAAAGAACTCCTTGCAATTATATAAGTATTTAAAGAATTCTAATTAGAACTCTCCTTAGTAGAGCCTAATTAGCCAACTAAAGTCCTTACGGACTATTGCAACCTTAAGTACTTTATAACCATAAAGTAGCTAAACTAACGCTAAGTATATTAGAACGAGTTCCTCTCTAGTTTTAACTTTAAAATTGTATATAAACTAGGAGTATAAGGTACTAAACCTAATAGCCTAGTACGCCACTTGTAAGACCTTCCTTAGTTTAAAGATAACCCCTATAATTAGTTCTAATAATAAATAATCCTAAAAGTATAAAATTTGGCCCTAGGTTTACTACCTATAATAAAGCTAACTATACCTTAGCTTTATACTATAGAACTAAAGTTACCTCCTAAAATTAATAAGCTTATTACTACGGTATATAACACCTCTGTTAACCTATTACTATATTAACTTATTACCGCAAACCTTTAAAGCTTAGGCTAGATTAATATAGCAGCCTTAGAAGTAAAAGAGAATAGGCTTTATTACAGAGGTCGCCTATTTATCCCTAACTTAGAAAATCTATAACAGCAACTAATCTAAATAGCTTATAACCTCTAATTAAGCAGCTACCTAAGCAAAGAAGGAACCTACGAGCTTTTTAGCCGATACTACTTCTGGCTAAAAATAATAGACTTAGTTAAACGCTTTATAGGCGCCTATTACGGTTATAAGCACGCTAAGGCCTTTAATACAAAGTATTAAGGATTACTGCACCCTCTATTAGTACCTATATAATAATAGGTAGATATTGCTATAGATTTCGTTATTAACCTACTACTATATAAACGATATGGCCGTACCTATAAGAACATCCTTATAATAATATGCCAACTTATAAAAAAGCGCCACTACGTCCTAACTAAAGGCGTAGCTATTAGTGATGTTACTAACGCCTTTCTTCGCAAAGTCTACTAACTATATAGGTTACCTAACTTAATTACATCCAACTAAGGTATATAATTTAACTCTAATATATAGAGACAAATCTGCTAACGCCTTAGTATCTCCGTTAAGATATCTATATTCTTTTATTATAAAACTGCTGGGTAATTAGAAAACGCTAATGCTAGTATAAAAGCGTACCTATAATAGGTAGTCGCCTATAGTTAAAATAACTAAATAGATTACCTCCTACTAGGTAAATTCGCAGCGAATAACTACGTCTTAACCACTATAGGACTTACCCTATTCTTTATAAATAAGGGTTATTACCCCTAATCTAGTATAAAGCCACTAAAACCTATTAATAAGAAACTACTATATAGAAAACGCCTTAAAATGCTACTTGCTAACTAGTATACAGACTATATAAAAAATCTACTTAACTACTATAAGGGAGAAATGGCCTAGGCTTAAGTAAAGTAGGCCTACTTCGCTAACTGCTATAGAACGCCACTACCGGAGATATATGTTAGCGACTAGGTATAGCTAAATATACATAATATCTCTATATAGAGGCCTATAAAGTTACTTAATTATAAAAACCTTAGCCCCTATCTAATTAAACGAGTTATTAATAGGGGAGCTATATATAAACTAGAACTCCTACTTACCCTAACTACCCGTGGGATATAGCCTATATTTTACCTATAGCTACTATATCTTTATTAGCCTAACTCTTTACTAAAGTAGATATAGCCTAAACCCCTACTAGTACTAATTTAAGATGAGAACAAAGATAAGAACTATAAGGAGTGGACTATTAAACAAATTATTAACTCTAAATACTTTAGTAAAGGTAGAGGATGACGGCTTTACTATAGAGCTATATATACAGGATTTAATATAGATTAGCCAGAATAGTAACTATAGGAAGACTTTTAAAATGTAAAGGATTTAATTAGCGACTTTTACTACGCGAACCTATAGAAACCGGGCCTAAGTAGAGATTTTATACCCAATCCTCTATAGGAGCCCTTATAGAGTTAAACTATTATACATTACTATATAAGGGCAAATTGCCGTTAGATTGCGGTAAAGTGCGATTATATAACTAGAATATCGTTAAGATATCTAGGAACTTTAACCGGCAGTTAAAGTTATCTAATTAGTTGGATTTTTAGATGCCAAGCCTTATTATATAACGTTATTTTAAACCTTTAATAATACCCCCCTTTCTTCTTTTCTATATCTTAAGTGTCCCTTTTATATATATATAGTAACCATAGCGTCACCAGAGCTCCGCCTTTATAAGAGGGGGGGTAGTATTATAAAACCCCACTATAGGGGCCTCTATAGGAGAGCCCCGTGCTCTTATATACACCTCGCGTACAGCTTATATTAGCCACGCGTAGGTATATTACCTCCTTACGCCCTTAACCCTTACGATCGATCGCGTAACGTCTTATAGACTCCTTAAATATATACGCTCTATAGCCACTACCCCCGTTCCGTAACAGATAGATTTTTACGCTCTATATACGCTAATGTGTATTTTTAGATAAAGATACTTTAGCAGTATAAAAGGACTTAAAAGTTAGTTTATATTATAGCCCTAGTTATATAAGCTAAGTTAAAGGCTATATAGTTTAGCCTAGTACCTATTTATGCTTAGTATACAATTAGTAAGAAGCAAATATTAGGAAAATACTAGAACTAGAAAAAATATATATATATATAAGTCCCAGATCTAGAAATATTAAAGAAGTTCCTATATAAGGACTTCTATAAACTTTATAACGACTTAAAGCCCCCTTATATATACTTAGAGAAGTTCCTATATAAATAGCCCTATAAGCGTAGCTATAAGTCTAAGCCCCCTTGCGTAACCTAATTACCCCTTTCTACTATACCGGAATAGATAAATAACCGCTATATACTATAAGCAGAGAAATGATTTAAATAAAAAGAAAATAATATAAAATAATATATTTATATCCTTAAAATATAAATCTATAAGTACTATAGTCTTAAATATGACTAATAGTTGCTAAAGTAGTATACGTCCTAGGTCTATAAGAAATTTAAAAAAATCCTAAGTTGTTAGTATAGATTTACCTTCTATTATTACTTTTAAGGTAGTAAATAAATTAATTTAAGTAAAAGTATAGATTATCGCAAATACTTTATAGCTTGCTATAAGTTAAGCGGGCAGAGACTCTAGTAGGAATAGTAAAATATTGTTTTATTTCACGATAGGTTAAATAAAAAGAGGCTAAAGTTTTAACCCTTTTACCAGCTTTTATTAAAAATCTTCTTTATATTTATATCCTATATTTATAGATTTAAGACTATAAAGCTAAGGCCACTATATCTAACCGTTGCCTATATGGCCTCGTTACTTAACATCTCTTTATTGCCGTCTGCCCCTATTTCCCAATCCTTAGTACTAAAACCATTTTCTCCATTATATAATATCTCCGCGTCCTATTTTTAATCCTTATTACTAAAGTTACTTTCCTAACCAGCTAACGCCTCTATATTGCCGTTATTATCTCTAAAGTCGGTTTCTCTATCTATAAACGCCTACTTACTAGCTAATAATTTAGGGACGCTGCGCTTATAGGTACTTAGTGTTACGGGATACCACTTAAGGAGAAATCGCGGTTAATATTGTTGGGATATAGAACAAGCCTATAGACCTCTAAGTACCGGCTGCTTAGCGCCTTAAGTAAAAGATCTCCTTTAACGTAAGGTAGATTAATAGGAGTTAATTACCGCCTATATAAGGCGGAGCGCTTATAAAGGGCTTAGCCAGAATGCTAATTAAACTACCCTATAGGTACTAATAGCTCCTTTACTATAGATAGGGGGTTAATATATAAGATTAACTGGCTAGGATAAGTCTACTGCTTAGGCAGTATCTTGCCCCAGGAAGGATAGGTATTAGAAGTAGATTATATAATACTATTCCTACTAAAAGAGGCGTTATTAGGGGTTATTATTAACTTTTAATTCTAGTTTATAACTTTATACAAACGCTTTTAAACCCTACTAAGGTATATAGCGTCCGTTAGGAATCGTTAGCTATTTAAATTTAGCAATAACTTAGCTAATAACTACTCCTAATAATGCCTTACTTATAGATTACGCTAGGCGCCTATAGTCTTGGGTGCAGACAATATATAGTAATTACAGCCACTAAATATTATACCATAGACACCATATAAAGTAGAAAAGGGCGGCTAGTATACTTTATCTTTTTCTTTTACCTTCTGTCCTAACTCTGCCCTAAAAGAGAAATAAAATATAAACGTTATACTCCTAGTTCTTATATGCTATTAATTTAACTTACCTTTAAATTTGACCTCTTAACTATATATCCCTTACCATCCTTATAAGAATACCAGATATTATATATATTACCTTAACTAAATTTGGATACGTTACTAATATAGCTTATAGGTCCTCAATTAGTGCTTATAAAGACATTACTATATACTACCTCCCTAAGGATATTATACCTAATCGTTAACCTACTAGAAACCCTAGATTATCTTAAAATTATATTAACGCTAAAGACGCGGCATCTAATAGTAAGGAGAAGAAACAACTATAGCTTTCCGGTTATACGTAAGAGTAGATACCTTATATACCTACCCAAACACCTAATAAGGCTAGTTCTTGTTATGGGACACCCCCGTAACACCTTATACACGCCTACCTACTTCCACCGTCTATAAGACTATAATTTGCCGCGACCTATGGCAATCTAATGGCAATCTGCTATATTCTGCCATATTCTACTAAGTTCTACTAAATTTTACTAAGTTCTACTAGGACCACGTCCTAAATCCTATTTTGCTCTATATATATGTTAACTAAGTAACTAAGTTAATAATATATACCCATTCTTCCTATTTCCCTACCTTTTTTCCTTATATAACGTCTTAATCTTATTATATAGTTTATGTATATAGCTTAATAATATCTACTCTGCTATATATTATCGTTACTTATACTTACTCTGTAATACTATATTATATTAAACCTATACTACCTCGCCCTGCCTAATATGCAGAATAACTTAAAAGCCCTTATATCTATAACTAACTTATATAATATATTTACTAAATAAATAAAGGGCCTATAATAGGCTTTTATAAATACCCTTACTTAATAAGAGGCTTAACACTAAGAGACAATTAGATCCCTAAGAAAAGAAATTAAAAAGATCCGCTGTAACCTACCGTCTACTATACTATCGCCCCCACCCGTTCCTACTAGTGTTGACCTATAAGTACTAAATAGAGAAGACGTGTCTAAGACTAGCTCCTCGACCCTAAATTTGCTAATTAGTGCCTTTATAAAGAAGCTAACCAAACGTCTCTCTAATTCTCTAGCCTATTTAGGTAAAAGGAGTAAACTACGCTCCTTTTTTAACTAACTCAAGAACAAGCTAAATAGTAATATTGATTGCTACCCTACCCCTAATAGTTAACTATGTTATGCTATAAGCCGTCTAACAGGAGACGCCGCGGAAACTATATACCCATTTTAGCCAAACACTGTAGAAGAACTAGTTACTATACTAAAAGCATCTTATAGCAACCCTAACCAAATTATAATAGTATAAAGGAAACTAAATAAGATGATATATAGCTCTAAGAGCTTCCTATTATACCCCACCAAGTTTCACTACTATGCTAAAAAGACTAAATAGAACAAACCGTCCTTAATTAATTGCCTAGTAGAGTCCTTAAACTCTAAACTAAAGGCTTCCTTTATAGGAGTTAAGCTACTAGATACCCTTACTGCCTACGCTAATATTATTAACGGCCTGTATAATAATATATTACGCCTTACCCTAAAATATATACCTTAATACTCTGCCCCCTAGCCGTCTAAGACCCGTAAGGACTTAAACGCTATAAATATTAATGCTAGAACCCTCTTTTACGCCCTAAAAGGATCTACTAAATATAAATAACGCATTAAATATGGCCTTTATTTTAAGTGCGGAAGCAACGCTTATATCTTAAGTTACTGCTTTATCCCCCTGCCTAAAATAAATCTTTAAATAACTAGTATAGGCGGTTTACCACTGTCCTAATTATATAAAAGGACAACTAGTATAAATAACCAATCGCCTCCGCTAAGCCCTACTTACTAACCCCAATTGTTATCTAATTCTAGTTTAGCATTTAGTAAGTACTACCTATAAGGACGAAGCTATAATCGACACGCTATAAGAACTCCGCCCTAATTACCTCTAAAAGGAAGGTCTTAAAGCTAAGTCGCTCTCTAGGACGGCTCTGCCTTAGGATCTCGTTAAATACTTTAGATATTATAAACTCTAACTCTTAGGACCATAGCATAACTATTAACTGCCGTCTTTAGCAGAATAGTCAATAGGCTAATACTTAAGTCTTAATTAATATAGGAGCTAGTAGCATAGGATTTATTAATAAGATCTTTATATAAGATAATAGTTTTACCCTAACCTCCCTTAACCGGCATATTAATGTATTTAGATTTAATAGTAAACGTATAATCTTAGGCTAAATTACCTATATAGTATACCTAAGCCTCTAATACCTAAACCACGAAAAACTAATTAGGCTTTTTATTACCACCTTAGGTTACCTAGTAATCCTTAAATAACCCTAGATAAAGCTATATAAGGTAACTGTAACGGGACTAGCCTAGTTACAGTAGGAATGTCTTAGTAAAACACTTAACAGATAAATTCCGACGCTTTAACCAAAATCTGCTAGATCAATCGAATTACTGAAGTCCGTTAAAGACCGCGTGCGTATATACACACGTATTAACCACTAAGCCCCTAACTATTTAATTATATAATTCTCTTATTATTCCTTTCTCTTCTTTACGTAACGTCTTGTTCTTAGCGAGAGTTATATACCCTTAGATTTAGATAGAATTTATATTATTCCTTTAAATCTTCCTAAAGTCTCTCTGCGCCCTTATATTATGTTACGTTAATACTAATACCCTTAAAATAGTAAACGAACTTAAATCCGCCACGTTAACTATTATGGCCCTAGTTAGGGAATAAATGACTATAATGTAATAGTCCTTTATAGATGCCTTGGCTTAGCAACAAACTATATTAGAAGCTTAGTATTAGTAATTAATTAAAGCAATATATAAAGAACTCTGTCGGGAATGAGGCAATTTGCCCTTACGTGCGGCATATTGCCGTCACGTGAGGCAACTTGCCGTCACGTGCCGTCGCGGCACTAGCGTGGTAAGGAACCTTAAATTCCTTACCCTCCCCTATCTAGAATAACAACCTTTTCCATTACTATATCTACTTAAGTAGTATTAGTAATTTGCCCTATATTTCTAACACTAATTAGTAGTTAAATACACAGTTAACTATAGAGCAGCTAGGTTATTAATAGAAGAGACAGTCTTATATAGGGGTGCTATATACGCTTATATAGAATAGATCCCGGCAATACTATGCTACCTTAGACTTACGAAAAACTAGTAATAGAAGTGTTACTAAGTACTAGGAGATACTAAGTTACGTCTATTACGCAGAATAATTACGTTTATAAAGATTTGGTTAAGTACTTTAGGTTAGAAGTATTACTAAACCTAAGGTCCTAAGTTAACGTCCGAAACGCGTCGAATAATATCTCAAATTGCCTACCTTTGGACAGCAAACCTATAAGATCCTATAAAACCGAAAATCCTGCCTACCTTTGACGTATAATACCTCGTCAATTCTACCTACTATGGCGTTAACCTATCCAAAGAAGTATAAGAAAGACATTAACCTAAAGATATAGGATAGAGCCATAACTAACTTTATAACCGCTAAGCAATAGGACCTAAATAGATTCTTAGTATACCGTATAGAATACTATAAAGATAGCGAATATAATAATACCGCGCTATAGTATTATATAAAGGAGGACTTTATTAAATAGATAAAGGAAATATAGGTTCCTATAAATAAAGATATTATATAGGACTTCCGTAACTTCCTTTAGGAGTATAAAGTATTTGTCCCTATAAATGGGGGTAGTATTAGGGATAATATTTAGAAACACGTTATTAATATAAAGGAAGAGCATAAATAGACTTTATAAGAGATTAAGCACCAACTACGCACTATAAAGAAGCTTAAATTATAATAGAACCTAAGTAATATACTACTAGAGACGTATTCTAACTCTATTACTCTAGGCACGAGTTCTAATATTCTATATCTATTGCCTCTACCTCTGTCTTTAACTCCCCTATATTAACTAGCTTAACCTATAGCCTTAATTAATAACCCCTAATAAGCGCAAGATCCCCTTACTTCGCGGTTTAATAACCTTTAAACTCCGCTAACTAGATCTATATTACTATTATAGCCTATAATATAATGCAGCCAAATACTAATTAGAGGCACCTTAAAAATGCTTATAGAGCTTATAAAGCTCTATTTAGAATAAGAGAAGAAGTTTAGCGAAGAACTGTATAATATCCTTAATTCAAAGTTACGTATCTTCTACGACTATTACTAAAAGGTTAGACTAGAACCCAATTAATACTATATTACTTATTTAGTTATACTTAAGGGCCGAGCTAGTACCTTCTATTATAATTATTTAGTAGAAAAAGGATATAATTTTAACTGAATAATATATAAAATAAGATGCCACTTTAAAATAGAGGAGAATAAGCAATAGTATATGTCGGAGTAAAGAGAGACTACCTTCTTAAGAATTATTACTATAAACCCAGGTGCCTTTCAACTTAATTATCTTTAAAAGCTCTTTAATTAACTCTAGATAATTTAGCGTGGTTTATCTAAATTATATTAAAAGAACTTTAGCCTACGCGATTAAGTTATTAGCGTATACTAAGGTGTTAAAGAATATAACCTTACTCTCTTTAACCCTATAAGTACTTACAAAGGAGTATATACTTAATTAAGATTCTCTATTAGCACCGCCCTACGCTCTTAAGAAGTATAGTAATTTAACGCCTAACTCTAACCTACTTTAATTAACCCAGCCGACTAATATAATTATAACTAGACTAATTAAATATATGGTGGTTATGGCAGGGGATATAGTAAAGGGTATAATTAATGTTAACTATAAAGCAATTATGGAGGTCCTTGTGGAGGTTTATTTTATAATAATTAGCAGAAGAAATGCTATATTTGTAAGAAGCCAAATTACTAGTTAACTAGATACCCCCTTAATAGATAAAAGGAGGTATATAATAAGTTTCGCTAGAGCGCACGAAATGTTAGAAACTAAGAAGTTATTATAGCCTACTTCTAAAGCTTCCTAGTTTAATATAAAGGCGAAGAAGATCTTAAGGGTAAAATTAACGAGGCTAAACAGCTCCTTATAGATATAGAAATTGAGGACTACTCTCCTAACTAATACTTTACTAAGTATAGTAAGGTAAATAGTATATAAACCGTTACTGTCCTTAATAACTAATTTACGCTCTATTCTGTTATAAGGTTAGATATCTTTAATAAGCTAAAGAAAAGTTCCGCGTTCTCCTTTAACAATAAATACTTAGCAAACGTCTTTTATAGTATTATGCTAGATACTAGAGCCGTAGGAGTATCTATAGTAGGAGAACCTTAAGTCCGAGCTCTTTAGCAGCTTAATAGTTCTATTTAGATTAACTAATTAACGGTAGGCCAATATATAATTCGCTTTAGTAAGGGTACTACGATCTCTTTCGGCATAATTAAGGTCTAAACCCTATTAGGATATATTACTTTATACGTTATTCCCGCAAATACCCCATTCCTATTCTATATCTAAGATATAGATAAATTAGGTGTTAAGCTTAATAACCTTAAGAATATGCTTATTTAGGGAAATAATTAGGTGCCCGTTGTACGTAAGTAGGGTTACCCTTAGTTGCTCCTTTAATAGCTAGAAAGAAGCGTTGCTTAGAGTTACTTAACTAAGTTAGAGCTACGTTAACTACATCGTTATTTTAGCCACCTATCCATTTACTAACTGCTTAGGGTTCTTTAATAAGTAGATTATAAAGTTAAGGTTAAGGCGATTAAATATCTTATAAAGTACTGCTATCACTACTAAATAAACTAGAAGTCCCTTAGCCAATTTAAGTTTACTCTTAAAGATAACTATAACTTTAACTTCTATATTATTATGGATATTATATATCTTAGCGGTAAGCTAGTACTCTAAGTTATTAACTTCTTAACCTCCTTCTAAGCCGCACGCTTTTTAAAAGATATATTAGCTAGGAATATATAGAATACTCTTTAATTATACTAGATTAATATCTACCTAAGACCCCCTAATTAAATCGTTTATAATATAGGAAAGAACTTCTTATCTATGGAGTTTTAATAATAGGTAAAGGTAATAACAATTAAGGTTAAGGAAGTCCCTATTAAGGCATATAATAGTATTAAAAAGGTAGAATAATACTATACGCCATTATACCGCGTATATAAGATTATTTCTTTAAAACTAGAGGGTGCTAGTAAAGAGCTTATCCTATAGATGGCTGTTAAGGCTATTAATAATACCGCTGGCCTAGATAGGCTTATACCTACGTTACTAGTCTTTAGCGCCTACCCTTAAATAACTAATAATTCTCTACTATCTCCCTCTATTATATAATAAGCTAAGGCGATTTATAAGGCAACAAAGAAAGTATAACGTCTCTACGCTATATACTAGGTTAATAATGCACTAGGAATAAGAAATGGCCTAAATACCTTAACTACGCTTAATCTGCCACTCCAATCTAAGGTACGCGTATGGCGTAAAAAGGGAGGATAGTTAGGCCTATATAAACTTATTGTAATTAATAGTTAGACTTATACTCTTTAGATGCCCTATAAACCTACTTAATTCTATTTAACTATTATTAAGCCTTACTATAAAGATAATAGTTCTAAGCCTTTATAGGATACCCTAGAAGATACCCTAGAAGATACCCTAGAGGAGAACCACAATTAACGTACCCTAAAAGGCGACTACGACCCTAATATAACTGTAGTAGATACGCCGCAACTATAACGCGGTAGAGGTCGCCTAAAAGGATTATAAAACCGCTAATACCTTATTAATTTTAAAGAGCAACTTATTGCCGCCATTAAGAATAGAGTTAAGCTATTAATGGCCTTTATAATAGCTAAAGAGAAGACTAACTTTAAGCTTGCAAAATAGCTCTAAAAGGAAGGCCGTATTATAACTTTAGGAGCTCCTTTCCAAGCATCTAATAAGTAGAAGATTAACGGTCTTATTATAAGAGGAGTCTTTAAGTTTAAAAAGTATAACCCTACTAAGTTTAATAGGGTTTGTATATTTAGGTTAAGAATAGTTAATAAGATTAAAGGTAAAGCTACTAATACCCCATTCGAGAAGTTAAGGCTAGTTATTTAAGGTTATAACGACAACGGTAAGGAAGTAATTCTTACGTAATCCCCTATAATTTAACGAGCTAGTTAGCAAGTTATTGTTACGCTAGCTCCCTCCTTAATAAAGAATAAAATAGCGGTTTATTTACGAGATATTACCTAGGCCTATACCCAATTAGAGACACGCCTTTAGTGCTTAATACTAGCATACCTTCTAGAGTAAATTCGCCACTAATATCCTGAAGATACGATTATAGTTATGCTTAAGCTACTATATAGAATCGCAGAGGCAGGAACTTATTAGTAGGCTACTTATAGTAAGCACCATAAAGAGAAGCTTTTAATAACTACTTCTATATTTAATCCCTACTTCCTTATTATAGCTATAGGAACTCTATTTGGAATTATCGGCATATAAACGGATAATATAATTATCTTAGGAAATAACCAATTCTTAGCTCTTAAAGAAGATAAGCTAGTAAAGGTAAATCTTATAGCAAAGCTAA
Organism: Cenococcum geophilum 1.58; assembly: GCF_001692895.1. Classification (NCBI taxonomy): domain Eukaryota; kingdom Fungi; phylum Ascomycota; class Dothideomycetes; order Gloniales; family Gloniaceae; genus Cenococcum; species Cenococcum geophilum. Next base: position 629,520 of record NW_027137579.1, read on the forward strand.
AGGAAAGACTTAATTTAATAACACTATTACTCTTTAATAGATACATTATTTCCCTAAATAAGGATTCCATTACCCTACGCTAGAAAGGTTAAGGTAAGAATATTAATATTATTAATATTAATTCTCTAAAGTAAGGATACGTAAAGCAACGCGCTTATAGAGCTTATATAGCTTCTATCTGTTAACTTAAAGCTTCCTTTAATCTCTCTATTGCCGTTTAATACTAAGAACTAACTAAGGAGGACATCTTTACCCTAAATAAGCGTCTTTTCTGGCAAAGGAGCCATCTTAATTAAGGACTACTCTATATGCCTATTAACCTTCCTACCGCTAAGCTTTTTGTATTTATTAATAGATCGTTTATAAATAATAAAGATTTTAGCTCCTAGCTAGGATATAAGATTATTATTATAAATAAATCTACTAAAGAGAGTAACTTTATAATCTATAGTAATCTTATTTATTAGAGCTTAACTAAGAGTAAACGCGTTACTTAAAGCGTTCTAGTGTTAGAGATATATAGAATAGTTAGCGGAGTTAATATAGCAATTGTAATTAGAACTACCTTAAAGATAATTATAAATTAACTTAAACTCCCTATTATCCCTATAATTATATACACTAACTTATATTCCCTCTATAAGTGTTTAGTTAAGCTTAGTACTATAAAGGAGAAGCGCCTTATAATTAATATTATAGTACTACGGCAATCTTACGAGCGTTAAGAACTCTTTAAAATTTAATAGATTAATAGCTAAGATAACCCGGTAGATGTAATAATAAAGGCAAACCTAAATAAGGCACTAGAGATGTTCGTTAATATAAATACTCTACGTATATAAGTTAAAGGTTAGGTTAAGAGGGAGTAGAAGATGCAGTAAGGGCCGCTAAGGCGCTAGTAGTAAGCGAGTTAATAGCGATTTTCTATCCTAGGGATGGAAAATTATAATTAATTAGTAGAAGTCCGGGTTAGCAGAATAAGGCGTATTACCTACTAAATTCTACTATAGTCTGCCTATGGTTGTATTATTATATACTGTTTATTTATATATAGATAGCAACTATAAAAAAAAGAGTTGCTAGTGTCGGGAATAAGGCAATTTGCCCTTATATACGGCATATTGCCGTTACGTAAGGCAACTTGCCGTTATATGCTGTTGCGGCACTAGCGTAGTAAGGAACCTTAAATTCCTTACCCTCCCCTATCTAGAATAACAACCTTTTCCATCACTATATCTACTTAAGTAGTATTAGTGATTTGCCCTGTGTTTCTAACAAACTCTATAACGCTAAAGTACTTATATTAAAGACCCTAATAGTAACACCTATAAATAAAATTAAAATAACTATATATAAACCTGACTTATTAAATATAAACCCTAAACTAGTAATGGCAGCTTAACCCGTACCTATAATAAACCTAGTATTTACTACGAAATCTAAAAAGCTCCCTAACCCTCTAATATTTAATAGAAATTAAAATAACCTACGTCCCTTTATAACTAAGCTCCGTTTTAAACTTTTAATAAACTATAACTAATACCCTACTAAAGCTAGTAAGATTAGCTATAGAATATCTTATTTAAGTAAAGACGCTATATAAACTATAGACCCATTCTTCTATAACGGCACCTTCGTTAATTTTAAAATCTTTATCTCTCTATTAGAACGAATATATAATAACGCTAGCCGCGAATATATAGCTATTACTAAACTTAAAAACCTATGATAACGGAACCGAGACTTTACCAGCTTCTTTTCGGAATTTTTAGGCCTTATTAGTAAACTAGATTAGAATAAAGCCGCTAGAGTTACTGCTCTCCGTTAAGCTATTTTGGATAAAATTAGAGTATAGTTAGTAGGTAGAGAATTACTAAAGGATTTACCTAAATTTGCTATAATATGTTAACGAATTAATAAAGACCTCCGATATAATAAGTAGACCCATTCTCTAAAGCTAACTACATCTTGTGTTTAAAACTTTATATAATTAATATATACCCTAAAGCGCGATCCGTCTCTAAGACCTAAAAGCCCTATGTACGACCCTATAGACCTTAACGCTACTTAATCCTATATACCCTTAGGAACCAATAAATAAAGAACACGAGCCGCAAATAGAGAATATTTTAGATATAAAAAAAAGGGATATATTTAAAGGGATTACCAAACTTACCCTTTTAAAAAGGTCCGCTGTAGCTCCTCTTAGTCCTTAAGTTGTACTTATTTTACAAATTGCACTTATTCTATAAATTATACTCGGTTATTATAAAGCGTCTTACCTTTAGTTAATTTAGAAAATGAATTATTCTAGGGCTAAGTCGCGCTTTAGGATAAGAAGTAGAAGAGTATAAGTATTTAGGCTCTTCTAGCGCTAATATACGATATAACTCCCTTAATGTACTTAGCGAAATTTAAATATTTAGAAAATAGAAGGAAGTATAAATCCTTATAGATAGCCGAGCTACTAGTATAGGCTTTATTAATACAAACTACGCGAAAACTTAACGCTTAAATTTAAAGAAACTCGATAAGCCCTAAGGCCTATAAGGCTTTAATGGCAAGCCTTTAATATATGGTGAACTTACATACTACGCTCTTATAAAGATGCGGATAGGCGAACACCTTAAATATATTTCCCTATTTATAACACCCTTAAAGTATTATAAGGTAATACTTAGATACGGATAGCTAAAATAATACAACCCTTTAATTAGCTGGGTTAAAGAAATACTAAAATTTTATATAACCTACTGCCGAAGTTATTACTTAAAACACTACTTGCCCTATAAATATGCATATAACTATTTAAATTTAATATAATACAAATTGCCCTTACTATAATCCTTAAACTAATATAATAAAGTTACGACTACTAATCGCGGTAAAGAATATAAAGATGATATACTAAAACCCCTTAAAATCCGTATGGTATAAGCCGCACCCTTTTATTTATTAGTAAGAAAACGAGACTATAAGATCTTTGCTATAACACTAAAAGATATTAAGAAGGCGTTGGAACTAAAGTAATATATTAACCCCCGACCTCTTATGCCTAAAGAATATTATAATCTAGTTAATACGTTTAAGAAACAATTTATAAACTAACTACCCCTATATTAAAATAAGTATAATTTTAAGATAGAAATTGAACCTAGTATAACGCTAAAGTTTGGCCTATTATACGGTATATCGCGAGAAAAGCTGCTTATAATGTAATAGTATCTTAAAGAGCACCTAGAGAAAGGATTTATTCGCCTTAGTTAATTACCATTTACCTTGCCTATACTATTTATTAAGAAACCTAAAAAAGGCTTAAAATTCTATATTGATTATTGAGCCCTAAATGCAATTATAATTTAAAACTAATATTTAATTTCTCTGCTTTAAGAAACGCTTAACTGCTTAGTAAAAGTATAATACTTTACGAAGCTTAATATAGTCGCTGCCTTTAATCGAATCCGTGTTTGCAAAGGAGATAAAAAGTATACTGCTTTCCGTATATAATAGGGACTTTTTAAATACCTAATAATGCCGTTTAGGATAAAGAACGGTCCTAGTACGTTTTAATAATACGTTAATAATACGCTTCGCGAATTCCTTAATATATTTGTTACCGCGTATATTAATAATATCTTAATTTATTTGTCTTTACTTTCTAAGTATTGGAAGTACGTCTAAATAGTCCTTAAACGCCTATAAGACGCGGGCTTATAATGCGATATTAAGAAATGCAAGTTTTATACGTCCGAAGTTATATACTTAGGCTTAATTATATTCTATAACGAAATTAAAATAAACCCTAAAAAAATCGCTGCAATTATAAACTAGGAAAGTCCTAGTAATATATAAGATATCTAAGGATTTCTAGGATTCGCAAATTTCTACTATTAATTTATTAATCACTTCTTAAAAATTGTTTAGCCATTAATAAACTTAATAAGAAAGAATATAAGATTTAAATGGACTACTAAATATAAATAAGCTTTTAATGACCTAAAATATCGTTTTATAACTACTTTAATTCTCGCCCACTTTAATCTAGACCTTAAATGTATTGTTAAAATAGACTCGTCTAACAATGTACTAGGAGGAGTGTTATTGCAATATAATAAGAACGGCGAGCTGCGCCTAGTAGCCTTCCTCTCCTAGAAACTTACCTCTGCTAAATTAAACTATAAGATATATAATAAGGAACTGCTTATAATTATTAAATGCTTTAAATAATGGCGCCTAGAACTTAAAGGATCGTTGTTCCTAATACGCGTATTAATAGACTATAAAAACCTGCAGTACTTTATAACTATAAAGCAATTAATATAGCGCTAAATTAGTTAGGCTAAACACCTTTTATAATTTAACTTTAAGATTACGTACTAACCTAGCAAACTTAATTAAAAGCCTAACTTATTAATATAACGATTATAGGACTTACCTGCGAACGCCTCTAACAAATAGATTATAAATTAATTACGAATTCTACTGCCCCCTAAACGCTTTAAGAAACTATACCCTATATTCCTAAACGCGAAGCTTAATAGGAATAAATTAGAAATTAATAAGTGGGATATAGAAATTAATAAATTAATAGAGCATAAATATAAGAATAACCCTTAGATAGTAGATATAATAAAAGCAATTTAAATAGGGAAACGGCAATATAAGGATATTATACTTGCTAAATGCGAAATCCGTAATAATTGGTTATACTATTAATAGAAGATAGTAGTCCTAAATTCTAAACCCTTACGATTTAAGATACTTAAATTTGTATATAATTCCCCTATAGTAGGGCATTCTAGCCGTGTAAAGACCTATAAGATTATCTAACGAGTATATTACTGGCCTATAATGCACAACTATATACGAAAATACGTTTAAGTATACAGAATATGCGTATATAGGAAGACCTCTTATATAAAGAAGTAAGGAGTACTTTAACCGTTACCAATTCTAATATAAAGATGGCGAGATATTTTAATTAACTTTGTAGTTAACCTACCTAATAGTAATAGGTTCACGAATATTATAGTAGTTGTTAACCGTCTTATAAAAATGCGATATATAATTCCTATAGACTTAATTAATGCAATATTAATAGCCGAATGTTTTATTAAGTACGTCTTTAAGCTATATAGACTTCCTAATTCGATAATATCTAACTGCGGAAGCTAGTTTGTTTTAGACTTCTAGTAAGCCCTATATAAACGATTAAGTATACAAATACAACTCTTAACTACATTTTATCCGGAGATAAATAGTTAAACTAAAATTACGAACGCGATTATAGAATAATACCTATAAATATACTACTTCTACCTATAAGACAACTGGGAAAAATGGCTACCGTTAGCTAAGTTTACTATAAATAATATAAGAAACGAATTAATAGGCGTGACGCTGTTTTACACAACCTACAAATAAGACCCTTGGCTTAGATTTAAACTATAACCCAAAATTAATATAATAGGACCTATAATTAAGAGAATTTAACTAATTAATGCGTATAACTTCGCTAATTAAATAAAGCAGTTAACGGAACTATTATAAAGTAAATTAGTGTATACTTAAACGGTATAGGAATGGTATGCAAATAAAGGATAAGCTCCCGCGTAGGACTTTAAGGAAGGTAATATAGTTTACCTAAATATATAAAACCTAAAGACTTAATAACCCTTAAAGAAACTAGACTGGAAGTTTACGGGCCTATACTAAGTTAAGAAGAAATTAAGCCTATACGCTTATAAACTTAAACTACCAACTAAGATAAAAATACATCTAATGTTTTACGTAAACTTGCTGTAACCCTTAAGGGGTAAACCTATAACTCGCGAAGTACCACTACTACCTCCTATAATTGTTAACAACGGTAACGGTTCTTACTTTATTAACTTAATTAATAATATACAATAGAAGACATAATCTAAATAATTTAAACTTCTTATTAAATGGGAAGGATATAAAACACGAACTTAGAAAACCTATAACCAGATTAAGATCGATACGCCTTTTATAGTAAAAGAATTCTATAAAAACCATCCTTCGCGGCCTACTTTAGCTAGATAGATATAACACGGAAATAAATAATTACTACCTAATATAAATACATGAAACATAATAGTAGGAAGCTTAAAATTAAAAAAGACTTAAAATTAAAAAAGACCTAAAATACGTTATAACGTTTGTGATATAATTACGTAATACGTAAGATATTAAGGAACTTTAACCGCCGGTTAAAGTTATCTAATTAGTTAGATCCGCCTTGCTAAGACCTACTATAAAGATATTAGTTCTGCTTACCGCCTTAACCAAGCTAATAGTAATTTTCTATCCTGGGGATGGAAAATCCTAATTAATCTATTTAATAATAGAATCGGTAAAACCCTATACCGCCACCTAACGCAAAAATATAACGCGTAATAAGTTATAAGTCTTAACTAAAATTAAATTATTTGGACCTTTGGCTAAAAGGGGGGGTACTATAACGGGACTAGCCTAGTTATAGTAGGAATGTCTTAGTAAAACACTTAATAGATAAATTTTAATGCTTTAACCAAAATCTACTAGATTAATTAAATTACTAAAGTCTATTAAAGACCGCGTGCGTATATATGCACGCATTAACCACTAAGCCCCTAACTATTTAATTATATAATTCTCTTATTATTCCTTTCTCTTCTTTACGCAACGTCTTGTTCTTAGCGAGAGCTATATATCCTTAGATTTAGATAGAATTTATATTATTCCTTCAAATCTTCCCGAAGTCTCTCCGCGCCCTTACAGTAACTATTAATTAAAACAACCTTAAGCTCCTATTTACCGCCTTCCGCTATAAATAGAAGTGCCTTATAACGTACTGCTTAGACCTAAAACTAAAATCAAAAAAATCTACTAAAATCTACCCTATACCCGAGAAGTTTACCTAATTCCACTAACCTAGGAATCCCACCGAATTCCACTAATATAAGACTTCTACTAATATCTATTAAGAACCTAAAAATTCTACTAAACCCTATAACCCGATTTTGACTACCACACCGCCCTAAGCTAAGTAGAAGCTTAAGCTTAATATACGAAAATACTAGAAGGACTAGTATTCTACTATAAAAAGGATTCTTAAAGAACCCGAACCCAAATCTAACACTAACTTTATACTTAATACTAAACCTAAAGCTAAATAGGAAGCTATATAAGAAACTATAGACGATTTAAACGAGTTTAATACCCTAGATATCCGTATAATTGGAGCTACCCCGCTAGCACAACTTGCTAAAAAAAACCCCGAGTATACGATCTTCGCTATTATAATAGCTGATATTAAGAAGGCCTTAGCACTAAAGAAGCACACTAACCCTGCTACAAAGGTACTAGTAGAGTATTATTACCGCCTAGATGTATTCTTATAAAAGGAAGCTAATAAGCTACCGGAATACTAACTATATAACTATAAGATTATACTTAAAGAAGGAAAGCAGCCCGGATTTAGACCCCTATATAGGATATCCTAAAATAAACTCTAAGTGCTATAAAAGTATTTAGACGAGAACCTAAGTAAAGGATTTATTAGAGCAAGCTCGTTACCTATAGCCGTACTAGTAATCTTTATTAAGAAACCTGGCGGCGGTTTACGCTTCTATATAAACTACTAAGCTTTTAACGCTATTACCGTTAAGAACTAATATCCAATCCCGTTAATATAAAAGACGCTAAACTAATTAAGTAAGGCTTATTACTATACAAAGCTCAATATTATCTCTATATTTAACTATCTCCGTATTATAAAAGGAAATAAATAGCTTACTACATTTTGTACCCAATATAGACTATTTAAGTATTTAGTAACACCCTTTGGCCTTATAAACACTCCAAGCTTGTTTTAATATTATATAAATAACACCCTGCGTCCTTATCTAAATATCTTCTATACTGCTTATATTAACGATATCCTAATATACAGTAATAACCTAACTAAATATTAGAAATACGTTAACCTTATTTTATAAGCCCTATATAGAGCTAGTCTATAATTAAATATAGATAAATGCGAGTTCTATAAAACGGAAGTCCTATACCTTAGACTTCTTATTTCTATAAACGGTATATAAATGGACCTAAAGAAAGTTAAAGTAATTATAAACTGGTAAGAACCCAAGAACGTTAAGGATATAAAAGCCTTTATAGGATTTACTAATTTCTACTAACAGTTTATTAATAACTTCTTCGCCCTAGTTTTACTCTTTATAACTCTAACCTAAAAGGATAAAGTCTTTATCTTTAATAAGGAATATAAGAAGGCCTTTACCTATCTAAAGGTTATATTTACTACTACGCCTATACTTTAATACTTTAACCTAAACCAAATAAGTGTTATAAAAGCCGACTTATCTAACTACGTTACTAGAGACATCCTGTCTTAATATAATAAGGATAAAGTATTATACCCTATAGTATACTTCTTAAAATAACTAAGCCTAGCTAAATATAACTACAAGATCTATAATAAGGAATTGTTAGCTATTATTAAATATTTTAAATAATGGCGACCCAAACTAGAAGGCGTTAGATTTCTAATTAAGGTCCTTAGTAACTATAAGAACCTATAGTACTTTATAACCACAAAACAGCTAAGTTATTATTAGGCCTACTAGTTAGAATATCTGTTTTATTTCTAATTCTTAATTATATACTACCTAGGCATTTAAGGTTAAAAGCCTAACGCCGTAATCCAACGCTTATAAGACACACTAGCCCTAAAAAAAGCGCGCTTTTACCGAAATTAAACCCTACTTCACCCTAAACTATTTAACCCTCCTACTAAAGATCTTATAGTATACGTCCTTAAAATAACTAATTAATTAATTAAATAGATTATAGTTAATAAATACCTAAATAACGAGTTTATTTAAGAGGCGCTTAAGCTAATATAAGATGGCATTAGACGCTTTAAAAGATTTCTCTAAGTAAATATAAAGCCTATGGAAACCGCTTATATTACTAAAACCGCCTAGTTATACCTAACTATAATAAACTTAAGCTTAAGCTTCTTAAATATATATATAATCTACTAGTAGCCGGCTACCCGGGCTAAGGAAAAACCCTAAAACTGCTCTAATAAGAATACTATTAGCTAAATATATATAATATAACACAAAGGTACGTCTCTAGCTGCTATATCTACTGATAAGCTAAAGCTTTATATAAGACGTATAACGGCTCCTAAAGCCACTACCTGTTCCGGACCGAAGATAAAAGGATATCTTAATTAACTTTATTATTGACCTCCCTATAAGTAAAGGCTATATAAATATTATAGTAGTTATAGACTAACTATCTAAGATAAGGTACTTAATCGCCTGCCCTAATATATTAACGCCTACTATTGCCTAACTATTTCTAGATTATATATAGAAACTCTACAGACTCCCTAAAACAATTATCTCCAATAAAGGCAGCTAGTTTATCTCTATATTTTAGAAAGAACTAACTACCTAACTCTATATTAAAGTACTGCTGTCTATTATATATTACCTAAAAATAGACGGTTAAACGGAATATATAAACGCTATAATAGAATAGTATATCTGGATATACACGTTATATTTATAAGATAACTGGATTAACTAGCTTATATTCGCCAAGTTTACTATAAATAATTCCGTCTTAAAAACTATAAAGGTCTCCCCGTTCCTAGCTAATTATAGCTAGCACCCATAAATAGGTTTTAACCCTTTTAGTAATATTCCTCGCCCTACTTATTACGCCTTATAAATTATAAAAGTAAATAAATTTATAGAGAAGATAGAGGAACTATAATAGTTTCTTACTAATAAAATAATATAGGCCTAATTTATCTATAAAGCCGCAGCAAATAAGAAATAAACCCTAGCACTAGCCTACTAAATTAGTAACTTTATTTAGCTAGATATAAGAAACCTAAATATAAAATAACCTACTAAGAAACTTAATTAGAAAAACGCTGGCCCTTATAAGATTAAGAAGGTTATTTTCTCTTACGCCTACTAACTAGAGCTCCCTAATACGGTTAAAATCCACCCCGTATTCTATACGTTAGTCCTCCGCCCTATTACCCCTATATTAGACGCCCTGCCCAAACAGATATAAAACCCTCCCCTACCAGTTAAAGTAGATGGTAAGAACAAGTACTTTATTAAAAGAATTAATAATATTAAGTATAATAAACGGAAACACTAATATAATAATAATAATTCATTGCTTAACGTCCGATTTGGATCCCTATTGGGCCCACGCGGACTACTCCTTATTTACATATAGGGAGAAAACTCTATTTAAGAAAAATGAGAAAACCCCGTGATCTATCTCCCCGCCTTTTAGGACTCGCCTACTTAGCGCCTACGAGTCGCCTATAGTGCTCTACTACTTTATTATTTAACCTCCTTAGGAACCACTGCTGCCGTAATAAGCCTACGGACGCGCTAGTATTACAAACTATTACTCTACTACTGTAGAGTTACTAGGGGGCACCTACTGCTTGCCCCCTTGCCTTCTATTACCATTTCCCTTGCAACCCGGAACTGATTTAGCACATTTTAACTAATAAGCCACTGGGTGACCGCCTTAAGGCCTTTTTATGTTAAGAGCAGTGTATTATAGTTCTCTGTGCCAGCTGCTAAGAGTATTATTTCTCGATTGGTGCGTAGGGGGCATAGCAGTATTACGTGTTTTGGTGTCTGTCTTGGCCAGCCACATTCGCATCTCGGGGAAATACTAATATATATATCTTATAAAATGGAGCGGCTTTACTAAGTCCTTATGGGAACCTGTTAACTCTATAGGACTTATATAAGCCGTAGAAGACTTTTACAAACTCTACCTAAAACTACTATAGCCCTATCTCGCAGAAGCTTAAGTATAAAGGGGGGATACTGTTATAGGACACCCCTATAATACCTTATACACGCCTACCTGCTTTTACCATCTATAAGACCGTAATTTGCCGCGATCTATAGCAATCTAACGGCAATCTGCTATATTCTGCCATATTCCACTAAGTTTTACTAAATTCCGCTATATTCTGCTCTATATATATATTAACTAAGCAACTAAGTTAATAATATATACCCGTTCTTTCCGTTTTCCTACCTTCTTTCCTTACGCAACGTCTTAATCTTATTATACAGTTTATATACATAGCTTAATAATATCTACTCTGCTATATATTATCGTCGCTTATACTTACTCTGTGACAGTTTTTATAAAAAGGATAATAATATAAAGGACGATATATAAGAGGATATAGTTTAGGTAAGTGTATAAAAAATATACCTTAGTTACCTTAGGGGTTTAAAAGGCTATAGTAAAACTAAGATAGACTTACCTAAGCTAATAGAGGACCATGGTGAGGCTAAGATAGACTTACTTTAACTAAAAGAGAACTGCGTTAAAGGCTCATCCTAGTAGATAAATACAGTTATAGGTTTTAAACGTATTTCGCTAGTACCTAGAGGTATATTTATAAGACACCTATATTATTTAGCAATACTAATAATTAAACAGAGAATGGTTTAGCCCCTATATATCCATCTAAAGTATTAATAATTTCCGATACTAAGATCTTAAGCAGATAAGTAAAGTATCTTATATCCTGGTTACCTACTTATTATATAATAAAGGATATAACATATCTCTAAAACCCCAGTTATAGAGGAATTATATCTTTATATAGTCCTATTGCAGTAATATACTAGTATCCTACCTAGGTTTTAGCAGTGGCTATACCGCAAAAGAAACTTTTATTATACTATATTAAGAATCCCTATTACCTCCGCCGTTATACTAAGATATATAAACCGCTTAAAGATATTATAATAGAGATAGCTAAGAGGGGCAAACTATATAAGCAAGGAGATTAACTAAAAGAGGCATTAGAGGACCTATTAGAAGAGCTATTAGGGGGAAGGTTATATAAGAGAAAGAAGAATTATACTATAAATAGGGCTCCCAAGAAGCACAAGGCATAAGAAATTTCTTAAAAGGAAAGATTTTCGCAATTACGTTCTTTTGGCATTCATTAAGAATTAAGGCATTAATTAGGATTTCCTTAGCTCATTCTTTTATGCGTTATAGCTAGGTAATGTTTTATTACTATTTAGTTAGTTCTATATTAAGAATATCTCTTTATTACTTGCGTAAAAATAAAAAACTTTTTATATATTAGATTAAAGTTAGAGACTTGCTTAAAGCAAACTTAATAAGCTTGCCACCTTTACATATAAAGTGGATCGTAGCTTTGACCGCGCTAATGTCTGGGAAACGCCACTTTAACGTATGTATGTATATTCTATTATGGCCATGCACTATCTAGGGTATGGGCCGTTACAGAGCGCTAACACGCCACTTCGACAACCCTGTGGCCATAGCGGCTCGGCCGTCCTCCCTGCTAGCGCGATCGAGGTGTTCGTCTCTCTTGACCATAGCGTGGCAAATCCTCATAGGTAAGCTACCTTGTCACTAAGTAATAAACTTCTCGAAGATTAGATGTGGCAAATTATTTGATTATAAATTCCCACCCATCCTAGGACCCCTCTATGAAGTTGAGAATAATTAAAATATACAGTAAGTTGTAACATCAACCAATACTTCCCTCTCTACTAGTACTCCTAAATCCTTGAGATTCGTCAAGCTGAATGTTACACATCCACACCTTTCCAGATCCGACACCGATGCCAATTGTGTTCCCTGATACTGCTGAGCATGATGGACGATATTCTGAGGGCAACCACAGTAGGTTCTCCGAATTATATGTTATCCATGCCTTATCCGAACCCAGCGCCGCGTAGTGATAATGAGCATGTTGGGGTTCTGTAACAGCCGTTATAGTATTTGAAAGGGATGTTGCGCTAATAACAATAGCACCAATTTCAGTGTAAAGATAAGAGCCAGTAGCATCGAATGATATGTCATGAAGTGGTTGACTAGTTTTGAGCGTCTGGAGGCACTCCCCGCTGTGCGCGTCCCAGATCTTGACGGTGCTGTCCTCGGACGCGGACGCCAGCCGGGTCGAGTCGGCGGAGAAGGCCACGGACCTGACGGAGCTGCTATGACCCTTGAGCGTCTGCAGGCACTTCCCGCTCTGAGCGTCCCAGTGAGCGTCCCAGATCTTGACCATCCTGTCACTCGACGCCGACGCTAGCCGTGTCGAGTCGGCGGAGAAAGCCACCGAGTTGACAGAGTCGCTATGGCCCCTGACCGTCTGTAGGCACTCGCCGCTGTGCGCGTCCCAGATCTTGACTGTGCCGTCGCCCGACGCCGACGCCAACGCCAGCCGTTTCAAGTTGGCGGAGAAGGCTACAGAATTGACCCAATCCCGATGGCCCTTAAGCGTCCGCAGGCACTTGCCGCTGTGTGCTTCCCAGATCTTGATTGTTGTGTCGTATGACGCCGACGCCAGCCGGGTCGAATCGGCGGAGAAGGCCACGGACCTAACGGAGTCGCTATGGCCCTCGAGCGTCTGCAGGCACTTCCTGCTCTGAGCGTCCCAGTGAGCGTCCCAGATCTTGACCGTGCTGTCCTCGGACGCGGACGCCAGCCGGGTCGAGTCGGTAGAGAAGGCCACCGAGCTGACGTAGCCGCTATGGCCCTCGAGCGTCTGCAGGCACTCACCGCTGTGCGCGTCCCAGATCTTGACCGTGCTGTTGTATGAAGCCGACGCCAGCTGGGTCGAGTCGGCAGAGAAGGCTACGGAGTGGACGGAGCTCCCATGGCCCTTAAGCGTCTTCAGGCACTCGCTGCTGTGCGCATCCCAGATCTTGACGGTGCTGTCCTCGGACGCCGACGCCAGCCAGGTCGAGTTGGCGGAGAAGGCTACGGAATTGACGTAGCCGCTATGGCCCTTGAGCGTCTGCAGGCACTTGCCGCTGTGTGCTTCCCAGATCTTGATTGTTGTGTCGTATGACGCCGACGCTAGCCGTGTTGAGTCGGCGGAGAAGGCTACGGAGTGGACGGAGCTGCTATGGCCCTTAAGCGTCTTCAGGCACTCGCTGCTGTGCGCATCCCAGATCTTAACCGTCCCGTCGAATGACGCCGACGCCAGCCGTGTCGAGTTGGCGGAGAAGGCTACAGAATTAACCCAATCCATATGGCCCTTAATCGTCTGCAGGAACTTCCCGCTGTGCGCTTCCCAGATCTTAATTGTTATATCGTATGACGCTGACGCCAGCCGGGTCGAGTCGGCGGAGAAGGCTATGGACCTAACGGAGTCGCTATGGCCCTCGAGTGTCTGTAGGCACTTGCCGCTATAAGCGTCCCAGATCTTAACCGTCTTGTCAAATAACGCCGACGCCAGCTGTGCCGAGTCGGTAGAGAAGGCCACGGAGGTTACGGAGTCGCTATGGCCCTCGAGCATCTGCAAGCAGGCACCCCATTTGTCTCTCATAGGCGGTTTTATTATAACCCAGCTAGGGGCTTCTTTAAAATGGTTACGGATTAGGCTGTGAGTGGGACTGAACACAAGTGCTGATACATATACCTAAAGGGGAGCGTTCTCTATCGCCCCCTTATAATACATGATAAATCGACGCGCATCCCGAACTAGCTCAAATAAAGTCAATATGCGTGCTCTCTCCTACGTTATATTAGCATGTAGTATAGAGAGCAAATCGCGCCGAGGTATTACATAGGTTAAAGCCTCAAGTTTCGCCATGGAGACTACTCCCTCCAACATGCTCTTGCAAAGGCTAAGAGCCTCCAGCCAATAGAGGTATTTCCTTCTCAGAAACGTATTAATGCCGCCCCCGTCCTGCAGGTCGGCCAAGTAGTCTCCAGAAGAGCTGGGGTTCCAGTCGCAGAGGTGATCAACCCAGTAGATACACGAATACCGTGCCGCCGCTAATGGATCTGGGGTAGGCAGTTCGACCCGCTCGATAAGATATCCTAGGGCATGCAGACTGTGCATATTTCGTCGTAGCATGCTGCACATAACCTAGAGTAATCTCAAGAAAATCCCATGATGGACTTCTTCTCTCCCAGACGAAAATACATCGTTGAATGCCTGCGTGAGTAGAAAATCCTTCGCGGACTAATGTATAAAATAGACGGTACCTTCTTAAAGAGCTAGAAACGAGCCATAAAGGCCGATAATCTCTTATAACGATTCTAGGTTATCGGCCATATCTTCAAGCACCTTAACGAGAGATGTCAGCTCCATCAGCGTAACGGGTCGGTAGACAATCGCGATCAAGGCCAGTATCCGCTTGCAGACATTAGCATCGTCCGAGCTGCGTATCTGCTGCATTATCCTCTCATAAAGAGAGTCGAGCCCAGGCGGAAACGCCTTTAGCTTAGTAGGTGCGTTCTATTGTAAGACTTTCTCAAGGTGCTGGCAGACCAAAGCTACCCAGAGGAAGATATTATTCGCATTCGCGGATAGATGGTCCAGCACAGCGTCTCGTGTCTTCTTATCGTATCTCTTCCGTTGCGCTAGCTGGAGCACCTTATGCTAGATATAGATGCTGACGGCTGCGGAAATGAACTCTGCGTTCAGCTCGAGGCACAGCCTCACCTTATGTCCCACCCTATCTAGCTGTTCCTCGATGTCGGGCCAGTTGCGGCTAGAGACGATCCACTTGATACAAGGAGATCCTAACGACTTCTGGACGATGAAGTCTAGCAGTTTCGGCAGGTTGGCTACGCATTTGTTGAGCGCGTCAATAATTAGATACGTGCTGCTTAAGCTCGGGTCCTATGATGTTTGTAAGGATCTCGGATAATACAACCCAGGCATTCGCATCCTCAAAGAGCGCTTTGCCTGCATGATCGTGCTTCTTCCGTATATATAAGACGAGCAACAGCTGCTGATTGACAAGTAAGTATACCAGGCCTCTCAGCGCAGCTATGGCGTTGTTAATGCGCGAGTCAGTGGCCTGGTAGAAGAAGTAGGATAGATAATCCGTCTTAGCCATGGACTTGTTCAACTTATTAATGATACCGCAGAGCAGCATCGTCTTGCCTTTGCCGGGATCGCCCTTAATCTATAGCAGTTGGCTCTGCTGGTTGTTACGCCATTATTGGAAGTTGGAGTTTTTGAGGATCTAGCGATACGAGTTTTCCAGTAGTCCACCCTTGATTTCCTTAATACGCTTCTTGTTATCACGTGGGTCGGTAAGGCGTAAGTCTTGCATATATTTCTCCAGCTTTTCGATCTCGTCTATGAGCCGTTTGAACGCCCTCGCTGTCCCTTCGCCATAGATAGGCGGTATGTAGACGTTAAAAATGCCCAGCAGCGAGTACGCTTTATCTTCTTCGAGCTTAATCTGGCGGTGTTCTATCCACAATAATCTCTCGTTAACACTAAACTGCGATAAAGGAGCTCCTTGAAGCGCTAACTTGGGAATTCCTGTTATCTTATAGATTTGCTACATTAGAGAACATTTATTACTAAGTCGCTTACGTTCCTGGGAGAAGAATTCGACTAAACACGGGGCAAGGAGCTCTTGGAGCGTCCAACCCCGGGTGAACCATTTGCTTTTCCGGAAATCCAATTCCCATTGCCTTGGATTTACTTCATTATTGGTGTTAGAGGAAAGGCTAGGAACATCCGATAAATAGGCATAGCAACGAGTAGCCTTGCGATACCAGCGTAACATAGACTTTATAGCCTGGGAGAGTTCAGCCTTGTTTGTCTTGTCGATACAGCAAGTGTCTATCCAAAAGTATTGCAAGCCATCTTGTCCCGCCTGTTCGCCACAGAATCGGATCTTCTCGTAGCCCGGCTTATTCGTACCAGTGGCATTTGTCAGGTCTTCAAAGGTGAGCTCCTCGGTATCTGCTCCCCACGTATGAGAAAGTATCGCATAGGGAGGAGTGGCATCGTCGCCAAACTGAGTAAGACTGAGATCGCCGATGTCTTTGCTGTATCGCAAAAGACGCATGGCTTCGCATGGATCTGGACGGGGTCAAGCGGCAGGGATTAGATCCCAGTCCTGTTCAAACGCGGTAGCCTAAGAGCCATGCAGGACAAATCGCTCGTCCGAAGAAGGTCCTACAGGAGGATAGGACGCTAAGCTATACCATATAATTGTATCTGAAAGCGATAGTGCAGGATTACTGCTATGCCTTACTATATCTCTGGTTGTGTGAGGAGGAAGTTGGAACGCTCTCAGGTTGGGGTAGGGTGCGGCTGATTGCATAGCCCCAAGTGTGGCGAGGTAAGGGCTGGGATGCATCAGGCGAATTGCAAGTGACTAGACTGATTATGCTCATATTTTGAGAAGCGGACGAACACCTTGATCGCGCTAGCAGGGAGGACGGCCGAGCCGCTATGGCCACAGGGTTGTCGAGGTGGCGTTTCCCAGACATTAGCGCGGTCAAAGCTACGATCCACTTTGCGAAGGAGGTGCAAGTAGGACGTTTACACCCAAGCGAACAACAAGCCGATCTCAATGAGCGAATACCCTTAAGGATACCTTCTCCTACCTATACCTCCTAACCGACTACATTTTATGTTTCTGTCCTTCTATATCTAGCTTATACTACGACTCTAATGATGCGCTTTATCGCTCCCCTATATAATCCCTATCTTAGCGTAAAGTATAGGGCCTATATTAACGTTAAGGTCTGCGCCTCTATATAGGCTGTAAAGTATATCTATAAGTATATTTATAAGGGGACCGATTAAATAACTATATAGCTCTTAGACGATAATAATAAAATTAGTAGGTATCTTTACGGTAGATATATTAGCCCTATAGAGGCCGTCTAGCGGCTATTTAAGTTCCTAGTTTATAAGGAATACCCCCCTATAATATAGCTCGCCGTATACCTTCCTAGCCAGTAGCCTATTTATTTTTAGCTGGATAAGTCCGTAGAGGACTTATAATAGCGCCTTAAAATAGCCCATTTAACTTTAACCGCTTAGTTTTAGTATAACTCTAAAAATATAAATAGTTGTGCTATGCTTTACTAGGACTTCCCTTATAGATATACCTTTATAGTAAAAACATACTAGTAGCAGCGCCGCGTCCGCCTAAAGGATACCGTTATTGGCTATATATATTACTACAGCCCCGTTACTAATAAACGGTATTATTTATAACTACTACTTACTGTTATTTCTAGCGCTACCTCTTTTAAGCACCTCTATACTGTCGCTGGCACTATTTACCTAACCTTTTAAGCCGCTTGCGTGGCTTTAGGGCTCCTTAATAATAATAGTAAGTAGGTTAACTACCTATAGAAAGCATCCGTATTCGCTACTAGCGCTTAGCTGCGGTCTCTTTTTATAACTGCCTTAGTCTATAGCCTCGTAAGCGACCCTCCTACCCTTTAGGTAAAATTTAAGCCGTTTCTCTGCGACGATCTCCCTTATATTTTAGAGCGTCGGCCTAATCTTCTAGGCAGCATCAATAATATATATCTAGATTACGGCCTATATCTTATCTAGTAGGTGCTTATAAATTATAGTAAAGCTTTTATAAATTATTTTCTGCCTCTACTATAGCACTATTAGGACCTTATAGATAATAACCCGCTTATTACTATAGAGCTTAATTATAACACTATTAAGGAAGGCCGCCTTTTTACGGAGCTGTGTTTCTAGCTAAATTCTAACTAAGCCGCCTGCTTTACTATAGTTACTACTACTATAGATACGGACCTATAGACCGCCTATTTTTTTCTATAGGGCCCTATAGGTACTAGTAAACCCTTTCTTTACCGCTGTATCTGCTATTACTATTACTCCTACGGCCGTATTGTTCTCTATATTGCCTTTTTTAGCATAGCTGCCCTTTTACTACCTAGCGGCTAAACTACCTACTCCTATTTTCGCATTCCTATTAATCTATATAAGGAATCCATATATAATATGCCTAAAGACTCCTAACTAGCACAGTTACTGCGCTCTACTGCCCATATAATTTGGGATAAAGTGCTAATATAGTACCGTTACTACTTTAAAGCCGTGCACTATATACTTATAGACGTCCGTTCTAATACCTAGGCTCTTTTTAGCGGCGTTCTTATTATTTTAAGTGGTAATTTTACTTAGATTTTCCCTATTGTAAAACGGGGGACCTATGCTAATATTGTTGCGGCCTACTTACAGTAATCCTTTTTATAGCCTTCCCTCCGTATTTTATTACTACGCTAGAATATACGCGTTTTAGATAGCGAGCTAAATTAGCGCTTTGCTACCTAGATCCATAGTCTTTCTTATAACCCTACTCTTACTAGCTATATCTAGTTGTCTACTAGTATTGCCCAGTTTACTAGTCTACAGCCTTTTATTAACTTTGTTTACCCTTCCGCTCTTTTACGGTAGGTGTATACTAATCTCTATATATTCTACGGCCGTGCTATTTTAACTATCTATAATAACACCGTTGCTACTATTAATAATACTATTCTCTACTTATTTAATAGCCCTAAGTCCGTTTTTTACTTTATAGATACCGTAGAATGGGATAATCTAAATATTAAAAATATTTTCCCCCTAGAGCTTTTATAGAGCTTTAACCCCGTAGGCCTTTCTTCCACATAGCTCTACCTTAAGGTTAGCGCTTTAATAATTCTTTTACGGAACCTATATCTTAAAGAGGACCTCTATAATAGTACCTATATAATTCTTACCTAAATAGGCCGCCGCTGTCTTAAAGCCTATATTCTTAGCGGCACCTTTACTAACTAGCTATAGGTTATCCTATAAATTATACTATCTTCTATATAAGGCGAGCTGCTATTTATTATTAATTAACGGCAGTTTCCTATCCGTTTATCTTTTATAATAACCGTAAATAAGTTATAGGGTTAGTCTTTTAACTTTATAGGCGTTAATTTATAGATACTGGTTTTTATATACGGTTAGCTCTATATTGCACTATCTTAGGTTACTACCGTAAATAGTATTTTAGTACTGCTTCCCTAAAATTAAATAGAAACGGACAATATTATATATCTAGAAGTTTTGCTTTCGTAATATAGTAGTGGTAGTAGTAGTAGTAGTAGTAGTAGTAGTAGTAGTAGTAGTAGTAGTAGTAGTAGTAGTAGTAGTAGTAGTAGTAGTAGTAGTAGTAGTAGTAGTAGTAGTAGTAGTAGCAGTAGCAGCGGGAGTAGAAGTAGGAGTAGAAGTAGAAGCGGCAGCAGTAGCGGTGGTGGTAGTAATGGTAGTAATAGTAGTGCTAGTACTGTTGCTTAAAGAAGAAGACAATGACGATAATAATATAAATAGCCATTGTTAATATACGTCACGTGATCAATTATATAAATCTATATTACATAATTATTATATAAAGGCCACCTAAGTTAAAACAGCGAAAGGCTACCTAAGTCGAGATAGCGAGACGCCACCTCGCGTAGCGAGGTGGTAGATTGGATTTCCTCTTAGTACCTTATACACGCCTACCTATTTCCACTAACTACTAGACCGCAATTTGCCGCGACCTATAGTAATTTAATAGTAATCTGCTATATTCCGCCGAGTTTTACTAAATCCTATTCTACTCCATATACGTATTAACTAAGTAACTAAGTTAACAATATATACCCTTTCTTCTTGTTTTTTTACCTTCTTTCTTTACGTAACGTCTTAATCTTATTATATAGTTTATATACATAGCTTAATAATATCTACTTTGCTATATATTATCGTCGCTTATACTTACTTCGTAACACTATCTCCCTATTAAAAACAACCGATTTTCTAATTTTTAAGACTTAATTCCTACTGCCTAACAAGCTAAAGGTGGATTTATTTGCCTTTTTACCCCCTTTACCCCTAAGAATTTTTTCTAAAGGGGCGGTCTTAGCTTATAAGCGAAATAGGTAAGATAGGGATAGTGTCGGAATGTATGGATAGAGGTTATATTGTCTCTAATTAGTCACCCTTATAGTAACTTATCAGTCCCCTACTTAGGCACTGCGACCCTTACAATCCTTTGCTTTTTATATTAAGACAAAATAATAATTATTATACTATCTACGAACCATAGCTACGTGATATTACCTTGTATAACCAACACTAATTAGTGGTTAACTTTACTGCTATACTATAGAACAGCTAGGTATTCCACTAAGAAGAGATAAGCTACTATACTAGTGCTACTCGTGCTAGAGAAAGCTGTCTTTTAAGGTTAGAACTAGTCCTAAGCCTTAAATAGAACTCTTCTACAAATCTAAGGATTTAAAGGTCAGAACTGGTCCTAAGCCTTTCTAAGATTATAGATTCTTGCGTCTATTACGCAGAACAATACGCTTTATTGACCCGAGGTACAAGTAGTCTATACTTTTAGTGTTCCAATTTTTAAACTTTGCCAAGCCTGCTTTTAATTAGTCTAAAAAAAAACCGCGGGCGGTATCTACCTGTAGAATATACGTGATGAACATTAAAATATTTAAGATTCCACTATTAAGAAACCGACCTTTTTATTAACATCTCTATTAATACTACTATACGCGTCTTAATTATAGTAGAACCTGCTTTAATTAAGTATAGCAAGTGCTGTTTAATATAACCCCGTATTAATTTTATTAAAAACGGCCCATCTACTAAGCTTTTAAAGCAATATTAATCGTGTCGGTTAAAGGCACGTTTTCCCTGTATATTGCTTCTACTTTTACTTACTTTCCTAGGGCTCTAAATATAATTTAAATAGGCGGAAAGCAGAGCTTGGTTCCACTGAAATTTGTCCTATAAAGCGCCAGCGAAATACTTTACCTGAAACCGATACTGAAGATATCTTTTTACCCCGTGGCCAGAATAGTTAAGATACCCCTAAAATAGCTTAACGGCGGAAGACAATTAGGATAATATAACGGGAGCACCGCATTCTTGATTGGCGGGGTGAAACTCACTCGCCTACTTCTCCGCTGTATACTATAGATGAAGCTCTGTATAGTAGAAGAGGTGCTCTAAATAGCCTAAATACGTCCTTACTAGAACTAGCTCCTATGCCTACTCTACCGCTAATACCTACCCCTACTCCGACTACGGCTATACCCCTACCTATTTTAGCTATTGATTGGGAGTAAATCAAGAAGTTTAGGAGCATACTATAGGCTGAATGTATGGAGATATGTAGTTGTTGTAAGGAGCGGTGGTTCTAAATAGGCCTAGCTATGGAGGGTAACAATATAGGTATATATAAAGCCTGCATTAAGGATGCCAATGGCCTTAAGGATTTAACCCTTCCTCCCCTATTTGGTGAAAGCAATGGGCTCGATCTAGGGCCTATTCCTGGCTTCCTATCTATACTTACCGCGGTGGAGGAGCTTCTAATTGCGCGCGTATACGTTTATCTATAAGTCGTGCGTATACACGGCCAGCAATATCGCTATACTAGCCACGTCTGCTGCTTTGGCCAGAACATACTAAAGACTTAGAGGTAGCTACCACAGCTACCTACCAAACTTGATATACTAGTCGTAAGGCCTATAGTAGTAGAGGGTGGCTAATATCTAAGTCGGCGGTTTACTAAGCGGTATACCGTAAAGCGCTCTGCTATAGTACTATGGCTTTACTTTCTAAAGGCTAATTATCCTGATTATCGCGACGTTGAAATATAGAGCACCTGGCTTACCAGCTTACCCGAAAATGGCTCTATATTAGATTAGCTACCTTATATTAATAAGTTAAAGTTAGATTCTAGTAGCCCGACGGCTTACCTTACTACTTCTATATAATGTTCTCCTACTAATCCTCTGCCTGCCAAGCTTGGCAGTAATATACTAGACGGCGAATTTAATAATGACGTACTAGATACTTTAGTTCCTGATCTAGTGCCTAACCTTAATAAATTAGAGCTTTTAGGTCGCAAGGTTTAATATTAGCAAGATCTATAAGCGGGCCTAGAGGTTCCTACTATGCGACAGATACCTCTCTCTAAATAATTAGCTAGCTTTATTATGCGCGGCGCCTTTCCTACTCTATTTCCTTATAGCAAAGCCGACTTTAATATGCTACGAAGCCGTATAGTTACCCTGGCTGCGTACGCCAAGCATATGCTTAAGTATTAGGACGGTTAGTTCGGCCGCCACCCCTTATTTCGCTATTATGTGTTTAATCGGATTATAAGGGAGTAAGCCCTTAATGCCACCCGCTTCCTTTATAGCCGATTAGATAAGAATAGCCTATCTTTAAATAAGCTTAGTAATCTTATAAACGGTAGTGGGGGTGACTAAGTTCTAAATAAGATTGTACGGTATATATAGAAGCTTAAAGGCACTAGGCCCTACTAGAAGTAGAAGAGAAATAAGCTTACGGCTTATACTGAAAATATTAAGAGCGGGTCTCTATTCTTTACACTTAGCGTAGCTAATCTATATTGGTATAATCTACACTCTTATATACCTCTATTTAACGAATATAAGGCTGCTAATAAGGCTTAACGCTACTAGATTGCTTCTTAGAATCTTAATAATAATCCGCATATTACTGCTTACTGGCTATATCGCCGCTTCGATCTATTTAGGAAGCACGTGCTTATAGGTCTATTTAATAGCACTGACTTTTGGTCCCGATATAAGTGGCAGGTGCGAGGTAGCGGCTATATATATGGCTTCTTATAGAGTTTAATAGCCCTAAAGCTAGATCTGTTAACTGGTGAATTAAGGGCTACTTTTGCTAAGCACTGGGCTGCTTTTATATCCGTAATGAATCCTAATTAATCTAGGCCTCCTAATCTTTAATATCCTTCTACTCTTAGCTATAAAGAATAGCTTAATACTAATAAGCTTCTTACTGCCTGCCTTAATCGATTTCAACAGCACCGTAATTATACTAAGTCTTACTACTTAAGATTAAAGAAAGGCTCCGCTAGAGTAAAGGAGTGCCGCTTCTACTTTCCACGCTCTCTTTGTAATAAGGCCGCTATATTAAAGGATTAAAATCTATATTACTAGATGTTCTATCTATAGCGTAATGATAAGCTTCTTAATAGCTATAATGCAGCTATAATACTGGCGTGGATGGCAAATATTAATACGTCGCCCGCTATAAGCATATTAGTAATAGTTAACTATATAGGCAAATATTGCAGTAAGGAAGAGAAGAAGTTGACTTCCTACTAAGAGTTACTCTAATTAGTATAGCCGCACGCTAACAGTCTTTATACCTTTAGTTTAGTAGTAGCTAAGTTTATAAATAAGCTTATTACTAAACGTGATTGGTTAGTGTAGAAGGTATGCTATCTACTTCTTAATATTCCACTTTCCGAAGGCTTAAGGAATATAGTAACTTTAAACTACCGCTAGGAGGATAATTAAAGCGCTATATATAAGCTTAAGGATGGGCAACTAAGAGGGTACGGACTATCTAACTATAAGAAATATAAGCGCTGTTTAGATAGGGTAGAGGACATTACTTTCCTCAATTTTCTACTCTATTTTAATCACTCTACTTATAAGCGTTGACTAAGAGTAAGGCCTTAAGTTATATCGTACTTTCCGCGATATAAGGGCGATCCTTTTTATCTGTAGTATCCTAAGTTCTGCCGTATAAAGCTTATTCTTTATCATCTATAGAGGGAGTATAAGGAAGTGGCTACTTATACTAATGGATTCGGGGCCCCTAATTATATGGCTTCCTATTAGGCTTATGTTAACTCTTATTAGCACCCACCCAACTACTTCTGCAATTAAAAACTAGAGAAAGGTCGCGAAACTGCTAATAATATTAATAAGTTTAAGGGCGATTTTATAGACAACTTAAAGCTATACTAGTCCTTTAAGGCCCTATATGCCCGCATTTAAAATACCGACGGAGTTAAAATTAAGGATCCTAATAGGCTTGGTAATAGGGAGCTTAATTGTAACTACGACTGGAGTACGTATTGGGGTATATACCCACAGCTTAATAAGAGGACTTATTAGTAGGAAGTATGGCTATAGCCTCTACTATAAAGCCGCCTATTCTAAACAGTGACTCCGTCCTCTTTATAACTAGGCCAGCGTTATATCTATAATATTATAGTTAATTACTATAGGCAGATCTAAGTAGGCCTTAGTCCCTCCCTACTATAGATTAATATTGATAGAGAGGCAGGAACCGGCAAATCACATCTTATTGCTATTCTTTCTACTACGCTCTGTAATATAGTAAGGGCTAATAGTAAGCTAATACTATTGGCTTAAGCGGCCCCTACTAGGGTAGCTGCTTTTAATATTAACGGCAGAACTATATATAATCTATTAAGGTTGCCAGTAAATTGCCCGTTTAAGAAATTGCCTACTACCAGTCTTATACCTCTATAGCAAGCTTTTAAGGATATTTACTATCTCGTCCTTAACAAGAAATCTATAATTGGGCAAGTATATCTAGCCTGGATTAATTGCCGCCTTTGTTAGATCTACCCTGCGCGTAACAACAACTACTTTAAAGGCTTAAATATCTTGCTAGTAGGCGATTTCCATCAGCTTCCCCCTGTAAATCAGGCGGCCTTATATAGTAATCTACCCGCTAGGCCGTCAGAGCTCGCCAGCTACGGAAAAGGAGCCTATAAGGCAATTGACCGAACTACTGTCTTGAATCAAGTTATGCGGCAGGGCAGTGATGACGCTAAGAGCTCTGTATTTAGGACCGCCTTTACGGAGCTACGTAGTGATTCTATAAGTGATTTGACCTAGAAGCTTCTTTTAACTAGGTATAAGCAGGGCCTATCCACCAATAAAGTTGCGGGCTTTAACAACGCAATTCGGCTATATAGCACACGCGCTGCTATAGGTAAGTATAACACTACTTAGCTTCGCGACCTTTTACAGCCAGTAGTGGCTATTAGGTTAGTTAACACTAGTATAGGTACGCAGAAAGTTACTCCTAATTAGTGCAATACTATAGATAATCTAGCCCTATATATTAGCACGAAAATAATACTAATATAAAATATCTGGGTTAAACTAGGCTTAGTAAACGGTACTACTGGTATAGTTAAAGATATCGTATAGAAGGGACACGCGGATATTAAAAAGGATCAGCCTTAGTCACTACTAATTACAATAGATGGGTACAGCGGACCTGCCCTATTCACTCAGCAGGATAGTAAGAAAGTCGTCCCTATATTTTCCATACTTTATAAGTAGGAGGGTATAAAAGGCTCTTGCTTACGGCGTCAATTTCCAGTCACTTTAGCTTTTGCTCTTACCGTATATAAAAGCCAGGGCCTAACACTTAACTAGGTAGTTCTAGATATTAAGGAAAAGGATAAGATAGCCGGGCTAACCTATATAGCAATCTCACGAGTTAAGAAGCTTTTAGGGCTTATATTTAAACGTGGGTTTAATATAGAACGATTTTAGTCATCTACAAGTAAGACCAAAGAGGTATAATAAGAAGATTTTATATGGAGGCAGCAGCAACTACTTATAAACGACTTTTCCTAATTAGGAAATCATATACTAGCTCGGAGGTAAGCAAAGAATACGGCATTTATCTTAGCTTCCTAACTTTTAAACAGCTTAACCGCGAAATCCAATTTTCTAAATTTTAACCCCCCTATCCGTCCTACCTTTTTACCGCTTCTAGAGCTGTTAGATATACATACAATAGTATACAGAGAGAATTGGCAGTATTGCCGGATCAATATTACTACTGTCTATAGCGTTAATCAATTTTTGGAATTTTTCAATTTTTTTTTTAAAGGGCGGAAATGTCGCTTATATAAGGAGTTACGTAACCTCCAAAAATACATACTACTTAGGACCGTATATTAGCAGCCACAACTTCTCTACACTATAGTTAAGATTTTATATATACCGCACCTAGAGCTACTTGCAATAACTGTTGCCTATAGATCTGCCGATTTATAAATTAAAAATTAGACGTAGTTAGAGCTATTAGTAGGGGTCATTAATCGCGCTCCCCGTAACAAAATTTTGGATTTTAGTGATGCGAAGTCTAAATCGTTAAATGTAACCAACTACTTACTAAGCAATTAATCTACTACCTTATTTAAGAAGTCACTACTTCTACCACCTTTATAGTGTCTTAAGTTTCTTTACCTATTAAACAAACGGACGATTAACCTAAGTTAATAAACGTACCCAACTAACAAATAAACTAACAAATTAAATTAAAAGTTCGGAACGTCCAAATAAGGTTTTACTAAGACGCTAGCTAAACCCTAACCTAGACCCTTCCTGACCTATCAAATTCTAAAAATGATAACCTCTACCAAATTAAAAATCAACCTTATCCTTAATAAGCTATCTAATTGGATTTAATGGTTCTTTATTATTTAAGACATAGCTAAAACTAACGAGGTATAGCAGTATATTAACCCATCTAAGAAGAAAGACGATCTTCTAAAGCCAGAACTACTAAGTTGGCCTACACCAAGGGATATACTACCCACAGCTACATTAATAGCAAAGCTAGACCCAAACCAGCTTACTGCCTATAACCAGCTTTACGCCAAATACAAGGACGATTTACGCGTACACTAAAAGCAAAAACAGGCTATAAATAATATCAACAACTACATCGTTCGCACCACATCGGTAGCCTACCTTTCACTTATCGACAGCCTCAGTAGTCGGTTACATTAAATATTTAAGGCGTCTCTACTACTGTAGTAGCCACTATAATAACAGAGACACCCCATATTTTAGTAAGCAATCAAGCCTATCTTATATAAGAATCTTATACTATTAGTACTTACCAAATCGCGTACTCGCAGGGCCTCCTCCCGTCTATAAATACTCCCTCCTTTATACCTTCCTCTCTTCTCCTTTCTTCTTCCTTATAAGAGCTAGAGGTGCTCTAATACCCCTCCCTAGTCCCCACTAAGGGATTTATTGGTTAACGTAGCAATATAGACAGTATCGGACGATAAGACAGGCGAGAGAGGACAGAAAGGACGGAGGAGCCTCCAGTATGTGTTAGTCAAGCAACGTCACTAGCTATATTATAGCTGCCTAATCTCCTATACTCGCAGGCCTCCTCCCGTCTATAAATACTCCCTCCTCTACACCTTCCTCTCTTCTTCTTTCTTCTTCCTTATAAGAGCTAGGGGCGCTCTAATACCCCTCCCCAGTCTCCACTAAGGGATCTATTAGTCGACGTGGCGATATAGATAGCATCTGATGAGGAGACGGGTAAGAGAGGAGATAGGAAGGACAGAGGAACCTCCGGTAGGTGTTAGTCGAGCAATATTAACGGCGGTTTTCGTCACCCAAAAATTGCGTCACGTGATAACGTTTGGGAATATAAATATATACCCCCATCCTATACTTACACCACTACTAAATATTCTAGATTTTGCACTCGGAGCTACTTATAATAGGTATTCCTAGGAGATCTGCCGGTTTAAAGCTCTATAATTAAACATTATTAACGTTTTATATAGGGGTCGTCAATTAAGCTCCCAGGACACGATTTTTAAAGTTCAACACCACACTAATATCACGACCTTCTTATAGTGGCCGAGCCACCCCCAATCTCCTCCCCCTCCTCCCCCCTCCCATTACTCGGCGCCAAGCTATTACATTATCACCGAGCCATCGCGTTATCGTACGTCTGAACTAGGTAGGCAATAACGTAGTTACTTAATTATATTAGACGTCTCTGTATACAGTTATATCTCTTCCTACACGCGTATTTAATCGAGTTAGGGTAGTAGACTTACTTTAATTTCAGCTATGCGGCGATTTAGTTATTAGGCATTAAAAATATTTAGTATATAAAGCTTTAAATTGGAATTATAATCTACTATATTAGATCCTACGTAGAGGGCTTTATATTAAAGCTCTATAGTTTAAATATATACTAAATTCGTAACTAATATAATCCTTAAGCCTAGCTTAAGTAGGGCGCCTTAGTTACTATAGTAGATCCTTACCTAGCAGTAACTAAGGCGCCTTACTCTTACTACCACTTTTAAATTAAGCAAAAGCTCTATATAGGGGGGTCCCAGGGGGTCTCCCCCTGGAAAACCTTATCTCTATATATATTAATTAAAGTCTATATAATAAAGCTCTAAAATTAATTAGCTTATTACTTATAAACTCAAGTCAAAATTTACATTAGGGGATCAACGTTCCGCATATTAAGTCTTCGCAATTTAAGGCCAGAACTAGTCCTAAGCCCTATCCCTTGCAATGTCAAAATAGGTCCTTAGGTTATCGATAAGAATTAACCAATTAGATTAGCTGAATTCGGTACCCGTGCTCAGAAATATAGTGGTCCCAATTGGAGAGGTTCGAATTTGGGCAACGGTAGGGCTTAGGAGAAGCTGTTTTGCAGTCTTATTTGGGGGGACATCGCATTAAGTCTTCTAAACAAGGTGTGTATTAATTCTAGCACGATTAGAAGGCATGGTGGTGGTGTAACTAATAAGCGTTGATTTGAAAACAGTGTTCCCGCACGGACCACCTACTCTAAGGACCCTAACGTTGCAAGGGATAATCGCAAATATACGTCACAAACGCGTACCAAACCACAAATACGTACTAAACCACAAACGCGTACCAAACGACAATCCCTACACTAATAATACTTCCCTTTCTCCGAAAATATGGCTACTCTAAATAACTAAAAAGACTCCTTACTACTAGGGGTAGCTGCGTACGCGAAACTTATCAATAAAGATTAGGACAAATTTACTATTAATATAATAACTTATACCGCAAAACAAGTTAATAGCTTTCTCCTACACTATATTATATTCTACTAAAGTAGATACTACGCCGATTTACAGCTATAGGAATATTTTAGGGAAGATTTTATAGGATGGACCGCTAACACCTAGGCACTTAGCAATGTTAATATTATTTAGGATTTTTAAGACTTCCTATAGGAGAATAGAGTGTTTATATCTATAAACGGGGGTACTATTAGAGACAATATTTAGTAAGTCCTTAACGTAAAAGAAGAGCATAAATAGACTACATAAGAGATTAAGCACTAACTACGTATAAGTTCTTACGTTCTGTATCTATTGCTTCCACCATAAAAATCTCCGCAACCACCATAGACAACCTTAGGCTATTAAACACCTCAAGTTCCTTAAGCTACCGTATCTTAACCTATGCCTTAAGCTCTGTTCTACTTAAGCGCCAAGACGTTTCCTTTAACCCCTATCGTACCTAAACAACTAGCATAATAAGCTAGATCTATAAACGATATCCTAACCTATTAGCAGCAAGCTTAACAAGAACCTCTACAGCAACCTCCGCAGTAATCTCCGCAATAATTTCCGTAAGAACCACCGCAAGAACCTCCGCAGTAATCTCCGTAATAATCTCCATAAGAACCACTATAAGAACCTCCACAGCAACCGCAGCAGCTATATATATATACACCACCTAAACCGGCCATGCATAGTGTAGAGTAAGGACCTAGGCAAAGACCTAGATATAGTAAGGAGGTGGCTATAATTATAGAGATCTATATAGATAATAAGTTGTTTATAGCTTACTAGGGAATTCCTTTATAGTCTTTAACCGTTATATAGGAGAAGGAATACCCTAGTTAAAGAGTATATACTACCTTCTATACGGATTGCTACTACCACAATTAAAATTAAGGCTGAAACTATAACCGAAACTTTAGCCGCAATTAAGCACCCTGCGGACGATATAATAAAGGGGTAGGTTAAATAAATGAACTTATTATAGAACCACCTAACGCTCGCACTGTACTGCTACCTAAATCTGACAACTGTCGCGCCGATACGCCTGTAAACCAACCCTATAACAAGACTCTGTGCCAATCTACCTACGGAACCGACCCTACGCTGGCACTGTACTACTATATACCATCGACAAACTGATAGCGCCGCTATGCCTACTATTACGATACTGATTGCGCTAATATACCTGCGATCTACCGACCAAACGATCGTGCCTATACGCCTACGATTAACCGACCGACTGATAGACAAGCTCTATGCCTAACCACTATTACTACCGCCGCTGGTACCGTATTACTACCCGAACAGACTTTTGCTGCTTCTACCTATAGCTAAACTAACACTTTGCCGCCTTTCTGCAGCGCCACAAGCATAAAGAAAGAACTGCTAGTGTCGGAATGTATAGATAGAGGTTACCTCAGTAGACTCATACTAGGAAATCGATTGCGCTGGCGCGCTAATCTCCTTCGGATATTTGATCGATTTCTTAGTCTGAGGGACTTTGGCGAGATTTGTATGGAAGCACAAGCGTTTTTTATATAGGAAAACTCACAATTTTCAACGAAATTGATTAAGATCCCTACAACGTCTCTTAAGGTAAAAATTATATCAAATTACTCNGGAGATCTAGNTCTATAGATTAGTGAGANTTTAGGCTTTNTATACCTTTATNTGGGCCTATATAGGCCNNTATATAAANGTGCTTACGCTTTTAACAACGGGAATTTCAACTTTAACGAAATTAATCTTANATTTGGGAGGGGATAATNTAATTTAAAGGCANNTAATATATAAAGTAGCCCCNTAAAAANNTNTTGACGANTTTTAAANNANNTTATTTTATTATNTCGTGGAGGAAATCCCCTTATAAAGTTGCTAAAACTAAGATTTTTGCTTACGCTTTTAACAAAACTCGCCAAAGGCTCTCAGACGTGATTTTGGTGGATGTTAGTCAGCTTGCTGACGGGCCGAAGGAACATCCGCTCCAATCAAATTCACGTCTGAGCTCGCTGAGGTAAAGATAGAGGTTAACGTGTTTTATCACTCATCCGCCAAAATCAGTCATCCGCCAGCCTCAAAAACCACCAAAAATTGGAAAAACTGCATCTTGATATCTCAATAACGGCTTAATAATAAATTCTGAAACTTTATAATTAGCCTTTTATACCTATTTTAAACCTTCTATTAAATTTAAAAAGTAATCTATTAAGTAGCTCTAGAGATATCGCAATTTAGCTTAAAATTGGGGGCCAAAACCTAATATCTTAATAACGGCCAGGCTTATTACGCTAGAATTTTATTAAGTGTCTTAACGTAGGCATAAAAGGCTAATTATGAAATTTCAGAATTTATTATTAAGCCGTTGTTAAGATATCAAGGTGCAGTTCTTCCAATTTTTGGTGGTTTTTGGGGCTGGCGGATAACTGATTTTGGCGGATAAGTGATAAAACACGTTATATTGTCTCTGATTAGTCACCCTTATGGTGACTTATCAGCCCCCTACTTAGGCACTGCGATCCTTACGATCCTTTGCTTTCTACATCAAGACAGAATAATCATCATCATACTATCTACGAACCGTAGCTACGTGATATCACCTTGTATAACCAATAGATAGGAACACTAAAGCTAAAAAATAGACTTTTCTTAGGGTTTTCTTTTAATAAAGCAAAAGTCTAATAAAATAGGGGTGTAGGTACTTTTCTATATCTCCTTTAGTTAGATTTTCCTTAGTAAAAGGAAAATAGCCTTTTCTGGCTTTTTTGCCAATAAAAGCCTAATAAGTTCTTTTTTCTAGTAGTTTTTTTCTACTTTTAATAGAGAAAAAAAATAACTATTATTGTTAGCGACTCAGTCAATTAAGGCACAAGCACAGTAAGAGGGACGCGCAAGCCTATACGATTGGATTGTCTATAAACGAGGATCTAAAGCTAGAGAAAGGAAAGGAGAAGAAGAGTAGCGCCGCTCGATGTTTTATAAGATCTTCGCGTCACGTGACCGCAATATGCGGCAATCTGTAGCACCTTGCCAGTACGGAGGACTGCAAAGCTCTGCTAAGTTCTGCCAACCAAGTTCTGCCATTTTCTGCCAGTGCCGAACAATTATAGTCTTTTTACTTAGTTTTTCTACTACCTTTTAGTCTAATTTCCCCAGAAACTCTCTAGGGCCCTCTATACTAACCTAGTACTAACCTCGGCCTCAAAAACGCGTCCGAAAAGTAGGGGCCACCACCCAAGGGGGGGGTAATATTTGGACGATATGTCGAGGACCTTGGGGGGTCGTGCGTAACCCGAGGTTATGCCAAGCCATAACCCGGACCTCCGATACCTTTTGTGTGGCAGAACGGACTTTTCGTATTGGGCGCTTTGGGCGCTCCTGCCTGGGTTNGCATGCTACAGGCACCCTAGCTAGCGTAATTTTATTAGCGAGCCTTACCAAAACGCGTCAATATTGCGATGCCGATAAAATGCCGTAGAAGGCCACTACTAAAAACACCTATATATATATTTTAAGGAAGTTAGGCAAAAAGCCTGATGAACTAAATGATATTGGAATGAATGAATGAAGCTATGGAATCTAACTACGAGGAATATAGGCCTTAATATATGCCTATATCTACAGATACCGAAGTAGTTGCTGCGGAGACCGAACCAAAGGAGTCTGCTTATGTAAGCAGGAAAACGCATGTGGAGGACTCTTCCAGAGCCATCGTCAAAGCCGTAATATATAACGTTATAACTATAGGTTCCCACCCACCCTCTATTAATCAGCTACTAATTATATAACGTAGTCGGTAAGCAAGTGGGCCACCAAAAAAACCAAAAATTGGTCTTTAATATCTTAACAACGGCTTAATAATAAATTATAAAATTATATAATTAGACTCTTATACTTACCTTAAGACCTATATTAAAGTTTTAAAGTAATTTAATAAGTGGTTCTTAAGATATAATAATTTGGCTTAGATTTAAGAGCTAAATCTTAATATATTAATAATGGCTTAAGTAATTACTCCAAAACTCTAATAGAGGTCTTAAAGTAAGTATAAGAGTCTAATTATAAAATTTTATAATTTATTATTAAGCCGTTGTTAAGATATTAAAGACCGATTTTTGGTTTTTTTTGGTGGGGTTTTGCGGTGGCCCGGATGCTTGCATGGCCCACTTGCTTACCGACTACGTTAGGAAAATCCTCTATTAGAGTCCTCCCTTAAATTACTACTACCTATCCGCTTATACGTGTTCTTAATATTAATAATAATAAGCTAGTAAAGGACTAGCTTAAGGTTAAAAGGGAGGACGTGCTATATACGTTAAATAAGGCGTATTAAGTGCTATAAGTGGTTAAACGGTTCAACCAGCTGCTATTCGATATCCAAGCGTCAATGAGGCGCCAGCGCCCTTACTGCCGAGCAACCGCACTGATTAGAGGCTTCAATACCAAGCTCTATACGGTATGGAGCCTCTAGATTGGCTTCTGAGGCGTGCATATACGAAAAGTCCATGAAAAACTTGCCACACGAAGGGATAGCATCCTTCGCTTTTAAGGACCTGTACAAACTTAGTACTACGGTCGTTAGGTGACACTCTCCGGCACTATTTCTTTGGGAACTCGAAATCTCGTCAAAGATGCCCAAACTTGATTTGCTCTCCACGGTATTTCGGCTGCAGCGAGGCACGCGGCATGCTCAACCCAAATCGCGGCCTAAGACCCCAACGGCCGCATCCTCTGCATCGCCGCCCTCGCAGGCACCTACTACGACAACGGCAGTGCTGAGAAACCGAGCCCTTGCACTGGCAATACAAAGGCAGCTTGACAAGATTCCAGATAATGAAAAGGAGGCCTTCCGAGTGGCTGCGAAGACGATGGACGAAAACAACCTGCTAGCAATAGCTCGAAGCCTTGATGAGCAGCATCAGCACAGCTCCCCTTTTCGCCCTCAAGCCGAACGTATCGCTAAGTTCCTGGAACTCCTCAATCGGTTCATGGGAGGGGTCGCCATCGGTATACAGTCGAATCCTGAGACTTCGTGTATCGTTGTCGGAGCCGTGCGTGTTGTTCTCGACATCGCCATAAATTTTGTGTGTTTCTTCAAAAAATTGACTGATATGATTTGCGAGTTTGAGGATTATCTCGCACCTCTCGCAGATTATGCAACGGCCTCTCATGACATAGAATCGCTGCAGGAAATGGTTGCGATGGTCTATGGCGATTTGATTGAGTTCTGCAGGAAGGCCTATACAATTTTTATGAATGCTCATGGGCACCGACGGAAATTGACGTCGTTTAGGGTATTCTTCCGCCACCAATGGGTGCCATTTGAGTCAGAGTTCGGTTCAATGAAAGCGAAATTAGATCATCACCTAGGCGTGCTGCAACACTCTGCCCAAGCATCGTTGTTAAATTTCTCGCGAGAAGCAGATAAAAGTAAGTTACTTATAGTGAGGCATGTTATTTAAGCACGGGATGCCATAGTGGGTGTAAGGACTTCTCATCCCTCAACGAGAAATTGTAGAAGAAGATGGGGTCCGGGTGAAGTGTCTCAGAAGTGGAGCCATTACGCTAATTTCAACACAGGGAAAGAAAGATCAGAATTCCTTGACTGGATTTCCAAAGTCGACTTTGAGAAAGTCCACGATGACATATACGCAAAGAAACACGGAGGCACAGGGGCCTGGTTACTCCAAAGGACGGAGTTTGAAGGGTGGTTGAATAGTCAGCAATCATCCCTTCTTTGGTGCTATGGCAAACGTGAGTTTTATCCACGGGCTCCGCGTACAGAATTAGCTCAATTTAGGCGTAGCTGGTGCAGGCAAGTCCGTTCTTGCGTATGTCCCCATACGGCAAATCCGTCAAGTTCCACTTTCTAATATTTTCTGAAGCTCAAACGTCTTGGAACACATCACTACAGAATTCGCCCTGCATGATAACGTCGGTATATCTTTTGCTTACTACAACTACCGCGAGCCCGAGTTAGGCGACTCCAGCATTGTTGTAGGGGCTCTAATTAAACAGCTGTGTCAGAAGAAGGACTGTATCCCTAGTGAGCTCTTAAGGTTGAGGCACGATTCCCACAGCAACTTGACTGCAAGTAATCCGGATTCATTCGTCTCTCTTGCCAAACCCTTCAGGGAAGTTTTTATTGTACTTGACGCTCTTGATGAGTGTCCCGAGCACGAAAGGCATCGTATCATTGGCTTCATTGACAAAGTCGTCGCAGAACTGCAATGCGCTAAAATCTTTATCACGAGTAGAAGGGAGGCAGACATTGTCGAAGCCTTCGAGGGCAAAACTTCCACAGTCCAGATCGAAGCAAAGAATGTTGCAGCAGACATCGCGCTCTACGTTCGCGATGAGGTTGCAAAAGCAAAGCTCCCTGGAGGTTGGAATGGGAAGAGGCTCTATTTAACTAGCGACAAGCTACAAGGAAAAATCATCGATACGTTGGTAAGCAAGGCAGATGGAATGTAAGTTTATAGGTTCTGCATACGGTATAGATCCCTTTATTCTTATTATGAAATAGGTTCCTCTGGGTCAATCTGCAACTGGAAAGTCTTTGTTGGAGTAGTCGGACGAAAAACGACCAGCAGATTGAAGATGCACTGGAAAAGCTACCAAATGGCCTGGACGACACCTACGACCGATTAGTCCATCGTATCGAATGTCAGATCCCTTACATGAGAGATCTTGCGATAAACAGTTTGATGTGTGTCATATACGCCAAAGAACCATTGGAAGCTCGAACATTACAGGCAGCACTTGCAACAGCTGGAGATAAAAGCGAGCGGGACGCAAGAGACTACCCGGTCGAGGTGATTCTCGATGCTTGCTGCGGTCTGCTCGAGGAAGCTAATTATGATCGGCTCGGAACGATCCGCCCGATACACTTCTCAGTGCAAGAGTTCTTTACAGATGGCCTTCGCGGATCCATATATGGAGGCACCTGGGACTCGATCGCGAATCCTGCATCCGCACATCAACAGCTTTCCCGAATTTGCCTAAGATACCTTCAAACCGCGCCATCCAAGCTACTCGAGGTCCATTATAAGTACCCATTTGCTGGCTACGCAGCTCAATTCTTTGACTATCATCTTTTTGAATGCGGAGCTCCTGACAATATCCTGCCCCTGGTTGATGATGTCCTTTCGCGAGACAGTGCATTCTTAAGTTCGATTTTTCAACTCAGAAAAATGCGTGTGCATTTTAGGCTATTCGGGGGTTATACGTACAAAAATCCGGGCTCGTTCCCTTTGTCCGCAGGTGGAATCATATATGCAACTCGACTCTACGAGATATCCTCAATCCGGACTCGTTGGGCAGGTTCCACTCCCCCTGAAAATGCCTTGCATCATGCATCTTCTACTGGGTTATTAGACGCCGTCGGTCGGCTATTAGAGCAAGGTTGTGATGTTAACGAAAGAGACAACGATGGTGTAGCAGCTATACATCATGCATCGGAAGGAGGCCATGATATGATCATTGAGTTACTCCTCGGCAAGGGCGCCGACATCAACGCGCAAGGTGGAGACTACGGCAACGCGCTCCAGGCGGCGTTGCATGGAGGCCACGATAAGACCGTCGAGCTACTCCTCAGCAAGGGCGCCGACGTCAACGCGCAAGGTGGGCGGTACGGTAACGCGCTCCAGGCGGCGTCATATAGAGGCCACGACAAGATCATCGAGCTACTCTTTGGCAAGGGCGCCGACATCAACGCGCAAGGTGGAGACTACGGCAACGCGCTCCAGGCAGCGTTGCATGGAGGCCACGACAGGATCGCCGGGCTACTCCTCAGCAAAGGCGCCGACGTCAGCGCGCAAGGTGGGCCGTACCGTAATGCGCTCCAGGCGGCGTCATATAGAGGCCACGGCAAGATCATCGAGCTACTCTTCAGCAAGGGCGCCGACGTCAACGCGCAAGGTGGGTGGTACGGCAACGCGCTCCAGGCAGCGTCGTATAGAGGCTACGACAAGATCGTTGAGCTACTCCTCAGCAAGGGCGCCGACGTCAACGCACAAGGTGGGTCGTACAGTAGCGCGCTCCAGGCGGCGTCGTGTGAGGGCTACGACAAGATCGTTGAGCTACTTCTCAGCAAGGGCGCCGACATCAACGCGCAAGGTGGAGGGTACGGCGGCGCGCTCCAGGCGGCGTCATATAGAGGTCACGACAAGATCGTTAAGCTACTCCTCAGAAAGGGCGCCGACGTCAACGTGCAAGGCGGATGGTACAGCAACGCGCTCCAGGCAGCGTCGTATGGAGGCCATGACAAGGTCATTGAGTTACTCCTTAGTAAGGGCGCTGACATCAACGCGCAAGGTGGAGACTACGGCAATGCGCTTCGGGCGGCGTCATATGGAGGCCACAACAAGATCGTCAAGCTACTCCTTAGTAAGGGCGCCAATATTAATACACAAGGTAGAGACTATGGCAACGCGCTCTAAGCAGCGTCGTATGGAGACTATAACAAGATTATTAAGTTGCTCCTTAGTAAGGGCGCTAATATTAATATATAAGGTAGATAGTATAGTAATATTCTCTAAGCGGCGTTATATAAAGGCTATATTACGGAATAAGTACAAGCGGCGATAATATATAGCGAAGTAGATTCTATTAAGCTATATATAAAAACTGCGTAATAAAGTTAAGACGTTGCGTAAAGAAGGTAAAAAAAGGGGAAGAAAGGGTATGTATTGTTAACTTAGTTGCTTAGTTAATATATATAGAGTAGAATTAGGTTTAGGTAGTAGTCCTAGTAAAATGTCTCCTTTAAAGCCTCCGTGGCGCGCTAGCTAAATCTAACGGTTTCAAATATTATATAACGTTAATTAGGATAGATTTAAGATTAGGTAATGTCAATATTTGTATATACTAAGGTACTGCTAAAATCTAAAGTTTAACTCTATGATTCTACCGCGTCTATATAATTTACCCAATTGGGATAAGCGCGCTGACAGCGATGCGGTCAATGTATATATATCCAGCGTAGGGTTCAGCGAGCGACTTGATTAACAGTCAGTCAGCGGCAGTGATCTATCGCTCACTAAGTGCTGCCTGTTGGCCACACCGAGCTCTGTCAATCGAGTGTCTTCGAACTGATATAAAAAGCATGATACCACCATAGCAAAACATCACGTTCAATACGTTCGGAGGACCAACTGAAGGGGTAACAATACATAGATTTTAACAGCATCCTACTGTACCGCAGTCCCACTATCCATATCCACAACTGGGTCCTCAGGTACTTGAAACATCGGCAGCTTCCTCGTCGGCGAAGAAAACGGGTATTTCGACAAAGACGACGATGGAGGCCCTTGTGAAGTCTGGCTCTGTGTCGGCGACTTAAAGTTGACTGGAATGCCATCTTCCTCTGGCGCATCCGGCAATGATTCTCTATCCGTAATCGCACTATCTCCATTTTTCTGCGAAGTAGGCTCTGACGCTTGGTTCAGCGATCGTGGCGCAAATCCATCCCGATTCGCCTGGCCCACATTTTCCCTAATAATTGACAAGGCATCCTCATTGCTCTCGTACGGTCGGGGAACATCAGCTTGCTGGTTTGACCCAGGGCTCAGCTCAATCAACTCTACGGATTTCGGCAGCATCTTCACCGTCTCATCCCGAAGCCCATCTTTCTCATTTTTCTCCACCGGCGTCCCTCGTTTCCGCCTCGCGTTAGCAATAAGCGCATCGAACTGGTCCTTGTTACTGCTCGCCCAACCCTGGCCGTCAAAGTCCTTTTTCATGAACGCATCGAACTGGTCCTTGTTACTGCTCGCCCAACCCTGGCCGTCAAAGTCCTTTTTCATGAACGCATCGAACTGGTCCTTGTTACTGCTCGCCCAACCCTGGCCGTCAAAGTCCTTTTTCATGACTGCGGCAGCCGTGTTGGGCGCACTTCCACCCTGGCTTCGCTCCCAAGTTTCTAGCTCTTTCAGCAGTTCCCGCTTCGACAGCGGCCGCGCGGAGTCGCAGTTCGAGTTCCAGAGATTGACCCATTCGACATGGCGGCGCGTAAGGAGCTGGCGAGAGCCCCAGGACGGTATGCCGAGATCCTGGAGCTTCTTCCGGAGGGCGTTTTCCTTGAGCAACGAATAGTTCAGCTGGGGGATACGGGCAGGCGCCAGCGATGTCTCCTTCGTAGCAGGTCGCTGAAGGTTTCGAGCTGGAGCGATGGACCTAGCGGCTTATCAGAACGCGGAGAGCAACGAATATAACTTCCTCAGCGGTATACGGACCTCGATCTTGTGCTCCGCCTACTCGTCGGCTTCGTTTCCCCATCGCACTGGTCTAGATGCGAATAGACCGCCTCCTCCT
This sequence comes from Cenococcum geophilum 1.58, assembly GCF_001692895.1. NCBI lineage: Eukaryota > Fungi > Ascomycota > Dothideomycetes > Gloniales > Gloniaceae > Cenococcum > Cenococcum geophilum. The sequence goes on from NW_027137579.1 coordinate 669,425, forward strand.
TCATCCGCCTACTGCAGATCGGACACTTCACCAGCCCATCATCCGGCCAATATTCCGCATCCTCGCCCCCCTCCTCCAGATCGACCAGCTCAGGCGGCGAAGACGCCTCGTCCACTCTCCTCCCCCGACTCCTCGTTCTTCTCGCCCTGCCCCCACTCTCAGGCTCCCGATCCTCCAAATCCGCCTCATCCAGCTTCCTCTTTTTCCCGCCCGTCCTCTGCCCCGCCTCGGCCTCCGCCGCCTCCCGGGCCAGCTTTAGCGCCGCCGCCCGCGCCGCCTGGAACGCATCCACAATCTCCTGCACGACCCAATTCCGGCGCAGCTTGTTGGCCTGGTCACTGGCGCGGCACGTCGGACACTTGCCGTCGGCCGCGAAGCAGCGGCGGATGCACAGTGAGCAGAAGGTGTGCGAGCACGTCGTCAGCATCGGCGTGTCGTAGAAGTCCTTGCAGACCTGGCAGCGCAGCGCGGCCTCGAGGGGCTCGAAGGAGGCCAGCGGTGTGTGCAGCCAGTCGGTCGAGTCGGGGATGTCGAAGCTGCCGCAGTTGTTGTCCATGGTGTGTGCGATTGGGAAGTTTTGGAGTGGGAAATTCGGGCTGGATGGCTGGAGGCTCCAGCTGAGGTTCGCGATCACGCGTGCACGGGAATTTAGGCGTGTTGGAGAGGCGGAAAAGCTTGGCGCGAAAGGGACCAATCACTTAAATCGTGTTTGATCTGAGGATAACTCGAATGGATTATTATAATACTCACTGTGGCTGATGCTTGTTGGGAAACTCTTGAAAATTCCCATAGGCTTGATTCATCAAGCCAAAGCTCCATGCAGTAAGGTATACAACCTCTTTATCTAACCGTTCACACTATTTTGTGCGGCCTCGGCGCTCTACATCTATGCATCCGTTCAATGATCTCCACCCACTACTCAATCATTCCTCCCGGGACACTGTGCAATGCCATACGAACCTGCATCTATACCGCGCTAGCTTATAGAATCGGCTTTACTCAACTATAGTAGCCTAAAACCGCAACACAGAGCTCTTACTCGTCACACCATCAAAGATGCATGTGTTGTCAACTGGGATGTACTGTTTCGTGACAGCTTTAATAACCTCTTGTGCCACTAGACCGCCCGTAAGAGCAGCGATATTGTGGAGCTCGGCGCCGCCGGCTCGAACGCTGTTTTGGTCGATCATTAGCATGAGGAACTAGAACGGAAGGTAATGAGAGGAATTGCTAGAAAGAGCTTACATCTCCTGCACATATTCCCCAGCTTTCGACTTGACTTCTGAATACTCCGGATCTTCAACAAATGTACCCGCTTCACTTATTAGATCGTCGATAATCTTAAGGGCAATGCCTGTAACTTTCTCCGCGTCTGTCTCCGTATCAGCTTCACCAGGGGCGTTTGCCGCGCCACCAAGATCATCCGCAGGATGGGTGGCAGTGAAAGCATCAGTGGCTAAAAAGGCAATGTAAAGAAGGATAAGAGAGTCTGGGTTTGTTAGAGATTGAGCTATAGGGTAACTGTTAGCCTTACTCCAATCGCTACAGTGCAATCCTGCAATACATACCAGCAAACTTGGCTCTATCACCCCATCTAATTCTCTCTCCAGGCAGCACGACATGGAATGGTCGTCCTCGCACGAGTTTAATATGAGCAGCATTCTTACAGAACGCCTCAACTTCCTTTTCATCAATTGCTACTGTGCGCCCAAACTGCTTCTCTAAAGAACGGACGGTAGCAAGTACTTCCGCAAGATCCTGCCGCGCTCTGGACTTGTACACATTCTGAAGCTGGATGTAATCTGCAGACCGAGCTTTCATGTCGGGCACAGAGCCGGGAAGAGGGAGTTCGGAATGTTTCGTATAGAAAATCGAGATAGCATGCGCTATTATCCAGAAACCCGCGCTTTCCGGAGTCAAGGACTTGCACTCCTCCGCCCTAAAGACTTCTCTCACAGCACTGCTCGCCGAGGCTGGGTTCAGCGACTTTAATACCGCCGCCACCGCCTCATCGTAATTCTCTTCCGCACCTTCTGGGCTATCTGTCCTCGCACCTTTCGTTACCACCTCCCTGAATGCGATCTTCTCTTTGTAGGTCTGCGGAACCTGGCCATTGTGTGTTTTCTTCCACTCTTCGAGGTAGTATAACAGCAACAAAACATACGGAACATGTCCATGGTCGTGGTGGGTCATTTCCTCCAGTCCCTTTGTTTTCTGTTCCGCAAACCGTGATAGTGTAGGCCATGATGTGAGAAGACGGAGGTCGGTGGTAGTTACTGGATCAGGATGCGTGTCGACAATAGGGAAAGCGAATGGGAGGTGGACAGAAAAGTGGCTGTAAAAGCCTATGCAGTGAATGTAGAAGGTTGGTATTTCGGAGGTTACGGCATTTGTTGCAAGTTTGGAGACGAGTTGGGGATTGATTGGTGCTGATACGAGGATCAATGTGTATGGTTTCAGTGCGTCAGGCTTGGAGAGGAAAGACTCGACAGGCTAGAAAAGCGGTTAGAGAAATTCTAGTCTGTGCAAATCTTCAATATCTGAGCTGTACCTCGGTAATATAGCTGCCTTGGACGTCTGGATTAAGCTCTTTCAGCAGGTTGCAGCTATGTTCTGCTCGAAAGCCACCCAGATGCTCCTCTTCCAGAAAGAAGTTGACTCCTAGATCGGCTTCCGTAACTATGGCCGAGTCTAAGATAGTAAACTGGCCGATTCCTGTAAATATTTAGCTCNGCATGCTGAGACCGGAACTAAAGGGCAGACCTGGCAGTACGAGGTTCTTCAAGGTTTCAACTCCTACAACCCCGGGTCCAGAATTGATGAGCAGAATATGAGACTCTTCTAAAGCAGCTTGGCCACTGGCCGCCCAGAGTCTAAGTTGTCGGTCATATCTACAGTATATCAGCACAAGTTTATCCACAACGAAGCTCCAGCTACACATTAACCTTGAAAAACCTACTTCTTTTCCTTAGACGTAGGCCCATGGAGAGGCGGAGGCGTAATGCCAGTCATGACGAAAATTCCATACAGTTCCTCGAGCACTTGTACAAGAAACGAGGTTATATTCGAGGCAGAACAGAGAGGCGGTTGTCATCGCGAATTCAGGCACCGCCAAAAATACTGCCGGGCGGTGAAGTACCCTTGCGACTCGGCCCTCCTCGACGCCAAAGAGCGAAGCGGGGGTGAACAGCCGTGATTCACCGCGGGCTTGAAGTCATCCTGACCTAACAAACAACAACGGCCGCATACGGAAGCACATGAAGTAATCTGGAATTGACGTATAGCAATCATAGAAGTTGCCTATGTCGACCTTTAACCCATTGAAGCCTTTTAAATATTTTGTCCAGAGCAGCAGAGCTCCCCAGCATCTCCAGCCCAACATCACCCCAACCTCTCCCGACGTTCATGCGGGTAAATTGCAAAGCATTCCCAACGCTGATTCAGAAAACTTCACCGCGCCCGCTCAGTTATACCACCCACTACCAGCCATCCAGTCCCAAAGCTCTCCCTCCTCCTACCCTCCTCCACCGACACCTCTATCATCACCGACCTCAATTGCATGCCCCGCAACTCCTCCCACAACCTCCCTCCCAGCGCCGCTCCGCCCTCTCAACCGCTTCGACAATGGCCGACCACAGCATCGAAGAAGCCAAGCGCAAAGCCGCCACCCGCGCCGTGGAGGACCACTTCGACCCGTCAGCGACCTACATCGGCATCGGGTCTGGCACAACCATCGTCTACGTGGTCGAGGCGATCAAAGAGCGCAGCACGAACCCGAACATCCGCTTCGTGCCGACGGGGTATCAGTCGCGGCAGGTGATTGTGAAAGCTGGGCTGACGCCCATCGCGTTCGACTCGCTGCCCGAGGACGCGGTGCTGGACGTGGCGTTTGACGGCGCCGACGAGGTTGACGAGGACCTCAACTGCATCAAGGGCGGCGGCGCCTGCCTGTTCCAGGAGAAGCTGGTTGCGGAGCGCGCACGGAAGTTCGTCTGCGTCGCGGGTGCGTCTGTCCAGCCCATATAATCACCCATACACCCCCTCTGCAACTCTGCAACCCTCTCACACCTGCCTATCCCTCGCTACTCCCTCTCCCTTACCTGCTCTCTCTCTACCTAAGCTAACCCACCCCCCTCCTCCTAGACTACCGCAAAGACCAACCCCGCCTCCTAACAAACTGGCCCTCCATCCCCATCGAAGTCGCCCCAATCTCCGCGCACACCGTCATCCACTCCCTGCGCCAACTCGGCAGCGCCAACCCCCGCGTGCGCGAAAACCTGCTGCCAAAAGCCGGCCCCTTAAAAACTGACCAGGACTTCTTCATCGTCGACGCGCCCTTCCCCGCCCTCCTCACCACCGCCGACGTCGCCGCCGGCGCGGCCGCCGGCGATGGCACTGGCGGGAGCTGGGAGGTCGAGCGGCTGAGCCGCGAGATCGGCCTGATCACCGGGGTGTTGGAGGTTGGGCTGTTTTGTGGGTTGGATGGGGTCCAGGCGGAGAGGTTGCGCGGGGAGGGGAGGAGTACGGCGGGAAAGTTGGGCGGGCAGAGGCCTGTCGCGGTTTATTTTGGGATGCAGGATGGGAGTGTCAAGGTTAGGACGGCGCCGGCCAGGGGGTAGAGCTGGGTTGTGTGGTGGTGGCAAGCAGATAGGCTGATTCATGTATTTTTGTTATGAGGCATGAGTGTGATAATTTGAGAGATTTTGGTAAAAGATGGATAGATTCAATTGTATATGAGCTTGTTTGTTTGTTGGCCTTACCATTGGCTGTGCAGACTGTATTTCTTCAAACGCCTTAGAAGTACCTTCATCGGTTACAGGAGATTCTAGAAAGTAACTATGTATGCGCGTACGGTCTATGCAAAGCAGAGCCAGAAAATCACGATCATCGTGGTTGTCCTATTTAACAAGACCGCAACAGGGGTGCCGAATGTTGCCGATGAGGAGCCGGGCGTCTGTTTTGGGAAGATTCACGCACGGACAGCCGAAGCTAGAAGCGAGGGGGAGAAAATAATTCGTGTCCTTTCCGCAAGTTCAGGGGTATTCACAAAATCCAAAACCAATGTAGAAAAAGGTTAAGCAGGTGCGAACATGAGACAGTACATTAGTCGCCTCTACCCTGTATGGTATCTGTGACAGAAGTAAGGCAAGGCCCGTTGCCTTAGAAGAGGTACCCATTTGTCCAAACCGCCATAGTGGCCACCACTCATGTCAATCCGCCAATCTACCAGTCCAATGGTGCCAATAACGCCAAACACGCCCCGCCATATTTGGTCGCTGCAAAGTCCAAGTCCGCCATGACAATAAGGAAAACCAATGACGGCCCGAGCCCTTCAGCGCCGTCATGGAATTTCCAAATATGCCTATGCTAGTTCAAGAGATGAAACGTGAAATACTGCCAACCTGAGTCGTGTTTTCGGCAGAGATGAAAAGTGTATCATGCATACAAACGCCAACCACAATGCTACGCTTGCTAATGATCATGACAATGCTGTTGTATACTGATATGATACCGTGAAAGAGAAATGTGAAATCCAGGAGGCCTCCCGGCAGGCGCTTGTGTGGGTATATCGATCCGGGGGTGAGATGCGTGAATTACGAAGACGATCGGCCGTTGATCTCGTGACTATATGAGAGAAAAGCAGAGATCCGCGAGATATGAGAGCTGCCAGTCACCTCAGATGTAGAGGATTCTGAAGCCAGCATCAAGACCAGGGGATGGTTTCTTAGACTTAGTGAGGATTGGGAGGTCTTTGCTGTTCTCTCCACTGACTTTGCCCTTCGACTCAGCAAGAGCCCGTTCTTTGCGTGCTGCTTTCTGAGCTTGCTTCTTCATGTCCTTTTTCTCACGTGCAGTAGGACCCTTACGATGCTGAGGGCCTGACTGACGTTGCTTGGTCTTGCGAGCAACTACTTCTGGTGGAGTCTGATTGAAATTGATTTTGACCCGAGTAGGGATCTTTTGGGGTGAGTCGGTTCCAGGGACAGGGTCTTCGCCCTTGATTGGGTTGGGTTGCCACTCTTCGTCAGTGTCAGGGGTTTCAATGACCTGAGTAGGTTCTAGTTGTGGTGGAGCAGGTGACTGAGTATCAGCGTCGGTAAGAGACTCCTGAGAATCGTTTTGCACAGCAAGTTTAGATATGATCTCGCGGCGACGCTGCTCATTTTTCTTGATGGCATCTTTAGAAGCGCGACTCAGCCGACGATCACGACGCTTGTTTGGACCATATATAGCTTCGTTATCGCTATCGGGATCTCGCTCAACGCTTGAGCTTTCTGGAGCAGACTGAGAGCTCTCACGATCAAGAAGCTTAGAGACAGCAGCGTCAATGTTGCCTTTTGACTCTTCGAGAGCTTTTCGTATCGTAGGCTTATCGGCAAGGAATGGGAGTGACTTTGACACGACGTCAAGCATCCAATCCTGAGTGTATGGAGTGCGAGTCAGCTGTTCCTGCTGACGCTGTTCTTCTGCTGGGCTGAGGGATTTGACCCGGACATTTGGGAGACCGGAGTGGGGCCCGTCGAGGTTGCGGATAGACGAGTAATGCTCCCACGTCTGCAGTAACAGCAAAAATCAGCATGTGTGCAATGAAACTGGGATTCACTGGTACGTCAGCCTAAGGCTTCCACTTACATGATATGCAATGTGAGCAACTGCCCGATTGCTGCTCTCACCCCCATTGCCGGTCACCATGTATGCGAAATCTCGTTGATATATCTTCACATCAACTTCAAATGCCGAACTAAAGGCGGTGATCTCCATATTATCGCCGTAAGTACCACCTTTGGCCATGCTCTCAAGATGGCTCTCGAAAATCCGGTCAATCTCTTCGGCAGTAGGTGAAGAATAGCTGACAGGTGTTGAGAAGGCCCCGGCATTCTTGCGTTTTGGATTTCGGCGTGTGCCACCGCCAGGGTGGACGTCGATGAATTGCTTGTAATATGAAGCGTGTTCTCGCATGTACGCGATCACCTTGGCACGGATTTCGTGGTGTTCCTTTTGATGTCCGTACAGCTGGTCAGATAAAGCATTGAAGAGGCAGTTGCCTGTGCAAGTCGTACATATTAGCAGACAGTCGCCATTAGAGTGGATAGGGCCTTACCATCACCACGAATCTCGCTGGCGTAGAGACCCAGTGCGGAGAGCAGGGGGAACTCGGATTCGGAACGCATGTTGGGTGTAAGGTTGGTGACGAGGAATTTTGGGGAGAGTTTGTACAGAAAGAAGAGGCCTGCATGAGAGAAGGGGAGGAAGAGAGGTTTGATATAAATCGAGGAGGCTGGCTCTTCACCATCAGGCGACGAACAATAGCTGTTGTTCTGAACCGTGGGTTAATGACGCTTCACCAAGCAGAAGGTGAGCCTGGCGAAATACAGGACTATCCCCGTTTCATGCGCTGATTAAGCGAGATACTTACCGAATCCGCTCGAAAAAAACGACACATCAGCGCTTCCTCCGCCTTTCACGGAGCTTTCTGCAAAAATAGCTTTCGTGCAGAGAGAAAATTTTATCTCGATATTACCCCTATTTCTGCTAGTACTATTGATTCAAATGGCAACTCTAGCTCTTTCGATTTGTTATGTCAAAATTGCGTAGATTGCGTAGATACCGAAGCCTCGCGACAGCTTTCTGTTTGAACTCCAGCAAACCTTGAGAAACGAGTTGTCCCAAAACGGACTCCCGTCCCCGCGAGTTCTCTAACGGATATCCCGAATGACCAGGGGATATGACTCTTAATATAAGACGGGTGCCTTCTGCTGCGCGTGGTAAAATACACAGGCACGAGAGCTGAAGTCTTGCCGTGCATTCCCAGCGTGACTTGGTAAATAAACCACCCCATCGCCTCCTCGCGCAGTCCTGTGCGATTATTCCGTTTCTGCACATCCCAGGAGTCTCAGCCATCACTAGGGTTCCTCAGGAGCCATCTCAGCTGACCATGCCATCTGCCCAGATCATTTCAAATTCCAGCATCCTGAACTTTTAAACAATTAAAACCCAATTAATAATCCCAAAAGAAATGGCTGAAGCAAACATAACAGTGCTCGGGTAAGCAGCAAGCATTTATGCGCTCAGCCCTCCTCACCAGTTTGCTTTGCATCTCTCATTCTAAATATAAAGCCTCGCAGCGCTGGCGTGGTGGGCCTCACAACCGCCCTTGTGCTGTCCAAACATGCGAACTTCAAAGTCACCGTCGTCGCTAAGCATATGCCGGGCGACTATGACATCGAATACGCTTCGCCCTGGGCCGGCGCGAATTATTTGCCTGTCGGAGTGCCCGGAACCAACTTGCAGCGCTTCGAGCGTGACACTTGGCCCGAGTTGCATCGCATCTGCGACGAGGTCGTCGAGGCGGGGATTCATTATCAGGACACCATCATCTACAAGCGTGAAAAAGATGCGCATTCAGATACCGGCGAATGGTTGAATGAACTGTGTAATAAAGATGCGTGGTTTAAGGATATTTTACCAAACGTGCGTGGCTGTATTTGTATTCCGAATGCGTCTTGTGCTTTTTGATATAGCGCCTCTCAGGCAGCAGCTCCCCATTATCAACCCCACATTGATATACGCAGCAATATTGTCACTATAGTCACTGCCTAAGTATCCAAGCCTCCTCCAATTACTCACCAATCTCACAGTTCCGTATCCTCCCTGCCTCGGAGCTCTCTCCAGGCATCGACTCCGCAACAGCCTTCACCTCCTTGTGTATCAACACGGCCGTCTACCTCCCTTGGCTAGTTGGGCAATGCGTCAAGGCCGGCGTTATGCTCAACCGTGGCATCGTATCGCACGTAGCTGAAGCTGCCTCGCTCCACCACACAGGAAAACCAGCTGACGTTGTCATCAATTGCACTGGTCTCTCAGCTGGCAAGCTAGGCGGCGTAGAAGATCCCACCGTCTTCCCCGGCCGCGGCCAGATCGTGACAGTAAGGAATGAACCCGGAGTGATGACCACGATATCCGGGACCGACGACGGCTCGGACGAGGCGACGTATATCATGCAGCGCGCCGTTGGTATTTAACCCCTCGTTGACCCCCTGTTGACCCCCTCCCCTCGGCCGCACCTGCTAAGACATAGCAGGCGGTGGCACCATCCTTGGAGGCTGCCTGCAGAAGGGCAATTGGGAGTCACAGCCCGACCCCAACCTTGCACTGCGGATCATGAAGCGGTGTGTAGACCTCTGTCCCCAGTTAACCAAGGGTAAGGGCATTGAAGCTTTGAGCGTCATTCGTCATGGTGTTGGTCTGAGGCCGATGCGGAAGGATGGGCTAAGAGTCGAGAAGGAGAAGATTGCGAATGTGTGGGTTGTGCACAACTATGGGCACGGTGGCTATGGTTATCAGTCAAGCTACGGATGCGCGACGGAGGTCGAGATGCTCATTGGAAGCATTTTGAAAGAAAAGGCGAGACTCTGAGTACGAATGCAATTGGAAGGAAGTAATGTCGTTAAGTAAACACTTAGATATTCATCCTACGGATAGAATCTTCGACGTACCTAACTCCGTTTTCAATGGAGGTACTAATTCGCTCGGGGGTATCTCACGAGGAATATTCCGGAGATGCTACACCAACCTCCTACACTGGAAACTCCTGGATTGAGAAAATACGACTCAAAGTGCCAAATACGCCGCGCTGCTCGCTAAACTATGCCAAGTATGGTTCAACCCAATATACCTTCTATATTACCGTCCTTAAGCACCGCAAAATGTCGTGATATTTTGGATTTCGTTGCCTGCAGCTCTACCTTATAACACACTCAAGTCACGACTGGTTCAGTGGTTGTCGTGCAACACGAATTCTCGACAGCTTTCTGAGTTCTCTTCAAGGGTGCTCGCCAAATCCAAAGCATAATCCCGGCCTAGACAAATGTATCAATGTTTTCTTTCAACCCCTAGACACAAGTTTTTCGGTTGTTACCGCTAATAACTCGCTCTGGAAACCTTCGAAAGCTTGCCTGGGATGCGTGGCGCGTGAGAGTGGCGTTAACCAGATGAGTCGCGCCTCAGCTGGAGGACAAACGATTTTCAGAGGACCAGCCCTAAGAAATTCGTTCAGACGGCTACTTTGCGTTCGTCAATCATGATTCGTTAGAAGACCCTCCTTCTCTTCCGCATTCAATGCGTTTTCCTTCCCGCCCTTCCTCCATCTCTTCAACCCCGCATAGACCCCATATTTAACAATCTCTTTGGTCTCTCCGGTCGTCCCGAACGTGCAGTGCTCCACTCTCCCAAGCGGACCTTCTCCTCTGCTTGCAACATTCAGTGCCTCCTCATCCTCTAGCAGAACTCCGAACTTCAGTTTTGTCTTGATCAGCTCCGGAGGGAAGGGGTCGCCGCCCAAACAAGCGCCAACGCTCAGTCGATCAATGGTCGGATTGCGTGTCGTAACCATGATGCGGCTGAACTGCGTGTCGCTCGCGACGCCGTTCTGGTGGATCGACCAGGCGCCAACGACCAGGAAGACAAAAGTGAACACGACAACGATCGCGTAGCCGATCCAGAGGCCCTCGGCGTGGTAGACGAAAACGTTCACGCTCCGAGTTTTTTCGCACAGAACAGAATCTGACGAGGCAACAATGAGGTGCGGCTCGCTAAGCAGAGTGATGATCATGTCTTCGTAGAATGATTGGAGGCTCCCCATGAGTTCAGATACAGGGTAGGATGTGCGGGAGTCGATCAGACGAGTCTCTGAGATGTCGGACGTGGTGAGGGGATATTTAGAGTCGTGGTTAATGGTGCCGCGAAGGAAATTGCGGAGAAGTGACCCCATGGCGTGGTAGGCGGCGGTCAGCTTATATTTGCCAACATCTGTAGTCGGGCGTACGTAGTTGTTGCTAGGGGTGATGATCAGATCACTCTTATTCTCAGGGTTCGGACTGACGGTAGTGTCGACAATTGGAGAGATGAATGTGCGGTTTTTGACTACCGAGTTCTGAATCTCATCCTTATAACGCTGTTCCAAGGTGTAGTTGGTTTGGTAATGCGTGCACTTGAACATTTTCGGTTCATGTACCGCACCCCAGCGTGAGTAATACGGCGAGGACGGGTCATACGGTATGGTGGTATTTATGCTGTAGCCAATCCATAATACTGGCTCGGCTAGAAATACACCTAGGTTCTCGGGGTAAGGTGGTCCTTCAGCAGGCTCACCACTACTGTTGGTGGGAGTTTGCGGATTGGCATATTCTCCCATATCGACATTCGACAAATAGATAAAGGTTCCTGCTGGCGCGAGAGACGATGTGTTAAAGGGAGCGTGCATAGCAAGCAGTCCTTCATTATTCGGGTTCGTAGAATTAGCCACTTCCTCACAGTTATATCCAGGACCTTGGAATGATATAGTATAGGTGCAGTTCCATCCGTCGCCACATGATTGAAGAGCTGCATCGGGGTAGCTTACTGGTTTCTGGAGGTATGCGCTTGTGATGGTAAGCCGTCTCGCGATTTTCGACGGCTGATCGTAATAGTCAAACCAGCCCGGTTGCGTCGCGTTGACGTCCGTACTGTTGTAGTAGACCAACGATGATCCTGGGTAGTAGCCCCCATTTCTGAAGTTGTATACGGACTCATGAGTGAAATTGAGACTCGCAACTTCTGGGCAGTGCGTGTTGTTTGTCACGATTTTGACTTCCGACGTTAAAGAGGCAGGTGACAAGACTGCGGCAATAGGAATGAGCCAGCTAGCCACCGCCATAAAAGATGCAAGTTTCGCATTCCGAAGCATCTCCCACTTCCTGAACTCTGTCGGATTTTCCGTGACTGCAAAGAGTCCGTCAATTGCGCTGATTGTCATAGCCTTTTTCCTGAAGGTATGCCATATCCGCTGCCTATAACTCATAACAACTGACCCCACGAGTGTGGACTTGGTGAAGAAAGCCAGCGCCGTTCCATACCGGATCATTAGCAGCTGATCCACTGCTGGTTTGCCGTCCAAATGCGTGTAAAAGAGATGATGCCCAACAGCACCCATAAGGCCCGCCACAAAGAGTACTAGTATAATAGCAGGTGTTTCCCAGTGTATATGCCATTGCGCAATTTCCCCTGCTCTCCGCTCCACCAACGCTTGCGTATCCGGATCTATCGTTTTTGAGGGTGTTATGCCGGTTCCGAACGTGTTACCAGAGCTGGTGACGGATTTTTGAGGTGGCATTCGACTCATTGAATAATGCGCGGGAGGAATCGGCGCGTAACCGGCTTGGCCGGAGCTCTCTCCTGTGAGAGACGATACGAAAGACGCCCCGGATCTCGTTCGTGAAAGGCCTGCTTGAGATTCTTGGGGTTCTTGAGGTCCCTCACCTAACACCCGGGGTTCCCATGAGGGCGTAGAGAAATTCTGCATTTCGACAGGGTCAAAAGGAGGATCGAATGGGTCGTACCTTTCAGGTGGAATTTCTGGAGAGATGCCCGGCAAGTCTCTATAGGGTGATCGCGAGCTTCGAGAAGCCATAGTGAACGTATTATCAGATCTCCGCTTTGTGAAACTTGTGGCTCAAGTATTACGGATTATTTTTGGAGATATAATTCATGACTGCATGGGATTTACCCATGGGGGTGCCAGCCCTGGCGATCATGACTCTGTGCCATGATGCAAAGATTAAAGCGAAGGAGGCTAATGGGGCTGGGGCCTGGAGTGTTCGATGATAAGTAGACTCTATACACTGGACTACGTATGTATATATGTATGTATGTATATTCTATTATGGCCATGCACCATCTAGGGTATGGGCCGTTACAGAGCGCTAACTAAATACTTCCTACCATTAACATGCTTGCTCTAGTTTAGAAGCCAACTATAAGAACTATATATCTATTACCTAACACTATACTCAACTAAGGAAAAAATAAAGGAAAGTAATGTGTTACTATTAAAGAAAGTTAGAGTTTAGAGGCGAGCCTAAGTAAGTAGTTTTCGATGCNTTGTGTCCGNAGGGCTATTCTAGCGTTNTGCGCTTCTTNATTGGCNANGNACNAGTNNAGGCACGTNTAGAGGAGGCTCGCGGTGTATTCGGTTAGATAATTAGAGGAGAAATTCTTAAGAGTCTTCGCTTATTAATGTCGGCTTCTATACTCTCTATATCTTATACGCTTAGGTATAAACGTCTAGTCTCTTTTATAAATTTAATTGTAGCTTTAACTACGCTAATATCTGGCTTCTAGCGCTTAATTAGGCCGTTAATATTCCTGCCTCCTTTTTGTCTGCGTAAGTAGCCTCCTAATACATATAATAGATCCCCAAATTAATCTCTATGTTGCTCTCTTAGTTTAATCCTTTGCTGCGCCCACCTCCTACAAAAGAAGAGGAAGTGCTGTATTAACTCTATAAGCCCGTAGTTGTATAACGCCGTCTCTGATGCATTAATTTTGTGGAGATATTCCTTTAGAAATAACTTACCGGTCTATAGCTGCGTAAGGATAGCAGCTTCTAAGCTAATTAGCTGCTGGTATAATCCTGCAGCCTTTCTAAGGTGGAGTGCTGCGTTAATCTTTCTTGTAAACTTGCCCGTATTAGATCTTCCCGATAGAAGCGGTCCTATTATTATCTTAACTCTTTTTAACGCTTACGTTATAAGGTACTATAGGAGGCCGTCTCTCTATAGTGGCTCCTCGCTCTTTAGTCTTGTTGCTGCTTTGGTAAGCTTGTCGGCCTTCTTATTTCCTATAAATCCTAAGTGGCCTGGAATCTAGTATAGCGTGACATTATTTAGCCAAAGCTTCTTTAAGATCTCTACGACTATTTCCTGGTAGGCTCCAGCCCTTTAGCTCTATACTAACAGCAACGCTAATTATAAGTCGGAGAATATTCTTATACTAGATGCAGGTATTGGAAAACCTACTTAGTCAACAGCCGTGCACGTAGGGTCCCACGGCCAGTTAGCTGCCTCGCTGATTGCTAGAAGCTCTATAAGGTAGGCGTTGGCCTAATTAGAGCTCGCCACCGTTTTTAAAAGCGTTGCTTTAGATAGCGTAGCATACACACCAACTCCTGCCCTACTATTGCGCACCGATGTATTAACGTATATATTAACCTGCCCTAGCTTATAGTCTTTAATAATAGCTTAAGCATAATCTTCGTCCTTATATATTACTACATTAGGCTTAGCCACCTACGGTAGGCATGTATACGGTTTAACCTCCAGCACCCTATTTACCTAGATATCCTCGCACATCTCTACTATCCTCTAGAGTGGCAATCGGTGCCGTTTATAGAGCCTCTATCTTTAAATTATCTAATAAGGATATAATTTACCTAGTTTATAGATTAACACCTAGAACACGATAGCCTGGTTATACAGCCTTTGCTTAAGAGGGAGCAAGCCAGCTTTTACTTCCGCTATTAGCAGGACAACAGAGCAAAACCCCCTAATAATAGCTTATGCTATAATCCTCTGCGCCTACTAGAGGAGCTATATTAACTCTTATATCGCAAGCGGGTACTATATTAGCGACGCGTAGTCTACTACTAGTAAAACCGAGCTCTTAGCTAGCTGCTTAACGCTCTTAAACTACAGTCCCTTTAATCTGCGCAACGCTAGCGCCACCTTAGTGGCTTTGCCTGCCTTATTTACTAGGTGCGCCTTAAACCGTAGCTCCTTATTAAGGATTACCCTAAGGATTTTAACTTCCTAAGTTGGGGGGATCCCTTTTCCTTTAAATTAGAGCGGCGTGGTAGCATCCCTGCCTACTTCTTTATATCTAGTAAGGTGGATAAATAACGTTTTCTTTACTTTAAATTGGGCTCCACTGGTCCTCTCCCATTTCTTAAGCATTGGTATAATCTCGCCCTAGATAATCTGCGTGTTTTCCTCCGCCGTAGGGCCTATAATCTATACCAAGTAGTTATTAACGAAGGCTATGGAGCTACTATTTCTGGGTACGCTTTATATAAGATCCGCGTTAAAGAATAGAAAGAGTATTAGGGCTAGTGCTAATCCCTACGGGAGACCCGCCTGCGGAAGCGCCTGTACCTTTAATATGTATCCGTTAACTAGGATATAGGCTTAACGGTTTGTATAAAAGTCCTGTACCTATTATATAATCGTCTAAGGTATCTAACGCTGCTATAATCTCCTAATTTCCGGCTCTATGGCTATATTATTATACGCACCCTTAATATTAAATAATACTAGAGACAGCGTCTTCTTTTCTCTCTATGCTCTAAATACGTCCTTATAGAGATATAATAGCGTATATATTGTTAACCTTTGCTTCCTAGCTCCAAAGTGCGTCTTAGGTAGTAGGCTGTGTTCCTCTACTAGGTATGCTATCCTCTCCGCCACTAGCGATTTAAGTGCTTTTCCTAGCGTTAAGAGGAGGGAGATCGGCCTATAGTTATTTGCTACTGTATAGTCCCCCCGCTTTAGCTTCTACAGTAGTATAATTTTTACTACCTTCCATTCCTAGGGTACCTTTCCTGTCTTAAGTAATTTGGTAAAGAGAGTAGTAATCTCACTACTTAGTACGGGCCACAGCTCTTACTATACCCTGGCTAGTAGGCCGTCCCTTCTAGGAGCCTTATCTGGGCTAGCCCTAAATATAGCTGCCTTAACCTCGTGTTTGGCGATAGGCTCCTATGGCAATTAGTTATAGCTAGTTATAGCTTCCTCCTCTTATTCGCACGGCGGCGGGACCGGAAAGAATACCTGGAATAGTTCTCTTACAATATTGTGGTTCTCCGTAATAACCTCTCCCTATCCTTTATCCTTCTTAATTAGTGGTATTCTAGCGAACGCGGATATAGCCTGCGGATTAAGGTATTTTAATGCTTTCTATATATTGTCACTATTACTAAGGAATTTGTCCTAATGGAGCTTCTTATGTCGCTAAATAGTCCTATAGAAGAGCTTCTTCGCTCTTACTACGACATTATATAGCTTAGGGTCATCCCTTCCTTACCTCTACATTACGCTATTCCTATTTCTCTAGTATATGTATAACTTCCTCAGCGTTATAAGGTTTTCGTTCCACCATCTTTTCATATACGGTAATAGTCTGGCCCGTTAGCAGTATACTTTAAGGGCTTTGTTAACCCACCTATTAAGGCAGTTAACCATTTCGTCTATATCTTCTATAGGGAATCCCATCTCTTTCTATCGCTCCACGTCTTCTCGTATCTTATCCCAGTTTGCATTCTTAATAAGCAGCCTCTCCTAGCTCTCCTGCGTGTCTATATCAACCCAGAAGCTAGTGTAGATAGCTCTATAGTCTGATCTGTACTTATACTCCTAGATAGCGCACTTTGCTAATTCACTTGCTAGGCCCGGGGTTACAAGCATAAGGTCAATTGTTAATATTCGCCCCGCGTCGCTTTTAAACGTAGGTATTCCCACTAGAAGTAGGCTCTAGAGTAACCAGTCCGCCATAAAGTTAATAATTAGCGCGCTTTCTTCCTACGTTAATATAGTACTAATATAACTTCCTCCCTATAGTGGATTATGCCGATTAAAGTCACCTGCGATTACTACCTTAGTATATAGGTCGCGTAATAGTTCACCCTAGATTAGCCTATTAATTATCTCTAGTCTGCTAGAGAGCTCCTCTAGGTTCTCTTCCTTGGTTCTCCTTAAATATCTATCTAGAATATATACCAACACAATTATAAGTCTTCTTTAGCCAACGTGCGCTACCACCGCCATAATGTCTGCTAAATCTACCTACAGCTGTGTAGCTACCAGCTCTTTAGATGCCCAGATATATAACCTAACTAGGGGATACCGCTGCTGCCTGCCCATTGGGACGAACCTCATCCACTAGGGATTTAAGCCAGCCAGCACCACTTCCCTATCTAAGAGAAAGCAGTAAGGCTCCTGGCCTAGAATAAAGTAGAAGTCCGCCAGCGCTTCGTTATTATATAGCGCATGCTGCGCCTCCCTACACTTCTTTATATTCGCCTAAAGGATCTAAAGTTCTCTATTTATAGCGCTGTCGTACAAGAATCCTGTCCATCTCTTTCCTGTATGCTAGGCATTTACAGTATAAGGCTTGGTGAGGACCCTAGCAGTTCACGCAGTGTAGATTCACCGTCTTATACCGGAGATGGCCTTCCCGCCCACACATTTCGCACGTATTAGGTCGCGTATAGTCTCTAGCCCTATGTCCAAACCTTCTGCATTTATAGCATGCTATAGGGGTGCGTTGCTCCTTAAATGGTGATATAATAATCGCGCCTCCCCCAAATAATACGTTGTCCGACGTAAGCAGCTTCTCTATATCCTCCTTTACTGCCACTTTAATAATCACCGACGCGTGCTAGCCGCGCGGCCTTGGTTGTCCTAGCTATCTTATTATGCATACCTCTACCCTATTCTCTACCCTAAAGCGCTCTATAGCTAACTTACTTACTTTTCCGCTGTTAATGTCTATCGCTAAAGGTACTTTAACCCAGTCCGCCTTAACTGTATACTACTTAGGTCCGACAAGCCTCGCCCTAGGGATATGCGGTTTAAGCTATTAAGCAGTTGTTTGCCTAAACGTAGCTTCTTTATCTTTTTCCACCGAGAATCTAATAATGCTCGCGCTGTCGCTTGTTCGCTATACGCAGAAGTCCTTAAGTATAGCTCCTGTAAGCCCCTTAATATCCTTTATACCTTACGCAATAGTTTACTTTACTGCTTTAGTAGTAGCTACCCTCTCTATTGCCTCTAAACCCGCTTAGCTAACGTCTATTACTAGCTACTAATTAGGTTCCTTAGGGTTCCTAGCGCTTATCGTTTATGGCAAGGTTATCTCTAACCCTGCTATACCTCCACTGGCTGCTACTAATGCCTATAATTATATTGGAGCTAAGGGAGTATTTAGTTGCGCTTATAAGGACTAGATGGCCTTTTAGAGTTCGGCGTTTTGCTTTTTAAGGCTTCGCTGTTCCGATTTAATGTCTATAAGGTTATTTCTAATGCTCTCAATAATGCTATTCTGGTTTGTAATAATATTGCTCTACTATACTATAGTTTCTTTAAGGCTTTCGATAAGTTAATAAAATTCGTTATAATTAATACCTCCTCCTTTACGTTCGGGTAAGGTAGAGACTCTTACTGTAGGGAATAGAGGTAGTATATACTGTGTAGCTTATAGTCTGGTTTATAGTGCGGTTGTCTGCTATTTAAACTATGCTAATATTTAGGCTCGTGTCCTTAGCGACTGCTGGGCCTCTTGCACCTTCGCGCTTGGTTTCTTTGTACGTCTTAGTGGAGCTACTAGCGGGTCTAGAGGTGGTGTTGCTGATACGCGTTTAGGGGTTAAAGCAGCCATTAGGGCTCCGGGGCTTCGTTCGGTGGGCCGTAGGGGCCGCCTTACAGCGGGAACTAGCTAAACGAAAGACTAGGATTCGATTAAAAGAAAGTCCGAGATGAATATCCTCCCTGGCAAACTGTTACAAAGGTATGCGTGTGGTGTATCTTGTACTAGACTATAAGGGGGTAACACGTACGGGGCAGACGCCCTCCCTGCTAGTATGCTAGTACATGTACGGGGGTATCGGTTCTACGCATAACAGGATATAATAACGCAACATAGTATACCTCTTGAGCTGCGGTCTAGCGTTAGAGGAGTGCGTATAGGTCGGCCAGACCACGCTAAAAGGTCGGCCCGATAGGCGAAACCTCCGCCCGCCACACCAAACCCCACCCTTCCCCTCCCAAACTGACCCTACCATCCACCCTATCTTTTCTTATATATCTATCTTAAATCTATTATAAAAATATTTTTTATATAATAATTATTACCTTAAAGAGCTATATAGGCTATTTATAGCTTATTTTATAGTAATTTTAATAGTTTAAGCTATTTATAAAGCCTATTTAAACTAAAATAAAATCCTATAAAGGTAAATAATAAGTTTTTTCTAATATATTTAAAACATGTTTCTAATACGTTTAGAATATATTTATAACTAATTACAAACCTATTCTAGCTATATATAATTAAAATATATTAAGAATTATTATTAAATATGATTTTAGTAGTTTAAGCTACTTTATTATAACTAAAAACTATATATCTTTATATATATAAATAAGGCTTAAATATAAATATAAATATATTTTATATATTTATTATTATATACTAGCTTTTATTACTTTTAATAATAATAATAATTATATATATATATATATATTAAAACTATTTACTCTCTTTATATTAGATCTTATATTTTATAAAAACTATTATAAATTCTAAGGGTATTTATAATATTTTTTACCCTTTATATTTAAAAGAACTAATATTATTAGCTTAAAAAAATATTTTTTATTACGAACGCTTTAAGTACAATGTTACGACTACTTAGAAGGGAGTTAAAGGAAGCTAGTTGGTTAATACAAGCACGGTCTAGGATGGAGCCGATAGAGCCATGTAATGAGGAATAGTAACTAAGGTTACATGACGTGATCTATATAATCTATATAATCTATAGGATCTATAACAGAGCAGATAGAGTATACGTACCTTACATACTAAGGGGATTTCTTAGGAGTGCGGTTATGTATTTAAAGGACCATAGTCCCTACCTAGATAGTTCTCTTCTTTATAGTAAATCTTAGAATATAATTAGAGTTAATCTATTAGGCAACCACTCTACCAGTTATTATTACGTTGTTAATATCTTATTTACCTATATACCTAGCCTATTAATAAGTTCACCGTAGTTCCTGCTACAAGGCTTTATTATACATTTACTACTAAGGTTATAGTATTAATAAAGTTAAACAATATGCCACTAAAAGCACTAGCTATAACGCTATTGACGGCGGCAACTACTTTAAGATTAGGTAACGACACTAGTATAGCAGACACTAACTTATAGTAACCTATAACGGTTAGACAACTATAAGAGATAGTTGACTAGTTAATAGAAAATAATATAACGTTAGAAAATAGGATTAACGGGATAGGAGTAGCAAAGATTAAGCTACTATTAATTAAAAGGTACTTAGGGGAAAGATTAAAACTTAAAGGATTCCTTATATAAATACACTTTAAAGTTACGCAAAAAGGGGCAAAGCTACTAATACCTATAGATTAAATAGCATATACGGGACTATTCCTATTAGGAAGGGCACTTAAGTGGTTTAAGCTTTACCTTACGGAAATACAAGCGAATAGCATAACGACCACTAATTAAGAAGTATGGTTTATATTTGTAAGCTAAAAAGGGTTTACAGAATAACTAATATAGATATTTAGAGACCCGGAGGCAGTAACCACAGTAAAAAGAAAACTCTAAAATATTACGTAATAAACCTTAGTAATTAAGTATATAACGCAGTTCCAGACATTAGTGACGTAAGTTAAGTAGAATGATAAGGCGCTTATAGCACAGTATAAGTAAGGACTTAAGGCTAAAGTCTAAAATATAATTATCCTAATAAAAGATGCGGACACCCTAAGGGAACTAATAGATTAAGCGATTAAAATTAATAATTAGATCTACCAAAGGGAATAGGCTAAGAGAGGCTAGAATAAAGTTCTATAGTTATATAAGGCGTAAAGTACGCAACGACTAAAGCTAAGTTAAAAACTATAGTATGGCGTAGAGCTAATAGACTTAAGTAGTACTAAAGAATTTAGGAAATAGAATAAGAAATTATAGAAACCTAGAGGATAAGGATTAAGTAATTAAAGGTCTAAGGAGTAGAGGCCGAACTAGGGATTTTAGTAGTAAAAGACGTTTAGGCGGACTCTATAGCAAGAAAAATAGTTTAAAGAAGGAGCTTATATAAATTGCGGAAAATAGGGTTATTATATTAGAGACTGTAGAAGTAGTTAGAGTTACTATATAGTAAAAGGCATAAGACTAGCAGACAATATATACGTATAAAGGGACAATAATATACTGCAAGGAACAAAAGAGTGTTTAATTAAAAGTTTTATGTTTTGTTATAACAACGTATACCAAATTTATAAGGACGCTAAGTATAGCGTAAGCTATTAGCTATAAGAGCTAGCACCTATAGAATATAGAGGAACTAATAAACTAGTTTATAGATTGGATATTAAGGACGATAAATTTAATATAGGCGAAATATTTCGTACTAATAAGGCAATAAAGGTAGCTTACTAGGAGTATATAAACCTAAGAGATATTATATAAGAGGTAAAGGATAATTCTACTATGGAATAGGGAACATTAGTAGGGATTAAGACCCCACTAGATATAATATCTATTACTTTATAAGACGTAAGAGAAGTAGGGCAGCGAACTACTTCGGCACTTAATAAAGGCAAAAGGCCAAAGGCTTAAGATTCTTAAGATAAGATATAAGATAACCAAGATTCTTAAGACGAGATGAGGTAAGCTTAAGGACCTATAATAGATAATAACCGATAGAGTAGGGCAGTGGCTTAGTTTAGTAATATACAAATAAGCTTAGGACGAAGTTTCCTAAAGGTATAAGATTCTTAGGANNAGATAAGTGAGATTTAAGACTCTTAAGACGAGATAAGAACACTAGTAAAGCCTAGTTGGACTAAGGCTGGAGTAAAGCTTAAGATAGAAGTAAGCTCAGGATTAAGAATCTAAAAGGGTTAAGAATTTAGAGTATAAATAAAGACACCCACGAATAAGAGGTAAGAGGCTTTTTTATAGATTAGAGAATCTACAGCGTAAATAGCAACTAGACTAGGAGATAGACATATAGACCTAGAAGACTTACTAGGGGAATATAGTGTTTAGCCTAAAGATTAAAATATCGATACCAAGATTAAGAAGTAGAAAGACTTTAAGGATCTAAGTATAAGACGTAAACTAAAAGAAACTATAAAAGAATTTAGGTAATAAATTATTGTATAGTAAGAATAGAAACTAGATAAGAGATCTAGTATATTAGGACGTACTAGGGACAGAGCGCTAGTATGAAGGATTACCAATAGGCTTAGGGCAGGCATATTAAGAGCTAAGTGGCTTACTAAACTAGAAGATAAAGAGGATTTAGGGATCTTTACTAGATTTAAAGAACAATATACTAAGGGCTATTACAATATAGTAATAAGAAGATACTTCCTTACGGACAAGCCGTATACACTCCAGTAGCTGTACTAAAAGTGGTATAGGCAGCGACACAACAATGAGTGGGAAGATTTCTATATATAGTTGGATAAAAAAGTTATTTAAGATCACCCAATTATAAAAAAGGCTATAACTTACATTAAAGGAGCCTTAATTATAACGTTAAAGGATCTAAAGGAATAATTAGAGGATTAGAGAAGCGAGAGACGCATCTTAGTACCTATAAACGAAGTTATAACGTTTAGATTAGCATAATAAAGGTTTAAACTTAAGGATAAAGACGAGCTAAGAGTTAACCTAAAGCACCTAGTATACTATACGCTATTATAGATTATATATATAGACGATATATACGAAATGCATAAGAATCCAAAGGAAAAGAATTAGAAATACCCTGTAAGGATATATTAGATAATAGATAAATAATAGTACAGGAATGCTAAGTATATGCATAGATAGCATCTAGCAGAAGTTTAAGAGGAAGGAGACTTAATACTTTAACTAGGAAGATTCCTTATAGAAGAATGCTTAGATGGATAATAGTAGTAAAAATACCTAGAGAATACGTATTTATAGTATATTAAAGATAAAAAGCGAACTAAGCATTAGCTAAAGAGCGAGCTAAGTATAATAGGATTAAGTAGCCAATAGTTAGGAAAAGTAGAGGCCTATAGAACCAAAGGGAGCTAGTAATAGAGCCTTAGACCCTTAAAGGAATTTAAGGACAACACCTAAATTCATAAGTTAATTAGTAAGATTAGTAGTTTAAAGCGCTAATAGATAGTGGAGTAACGCAAAACCATATCTTACTAGTAGCAGTTAAGAAAATAGGATTACCTTATAGACAGAAGGAGCAACTTTACCTATTAGTTATAATTTTAGGAGATCTAATAGCCTATGGAGGAGGGATTATTAATCTTAAAATAGGACCTATTTAGATAACCATTAAAGGAAGACAAATTAAGATGTTTTTTAATATCCTACTATTAGGACAGGATAAGGCAGTATTAGGCATGCCTTAGTTATAGGAATACAATCTAAGGATTAATTAGATTACAGGTTAGGTTAATATTAGGGATACTTAACGCTATAAGATGCGATAGTAAACTAAGTTAGTATAGTACTAAGTTAGAGCGATATATAAAGAGACTAAGTAAGGCTTAAGTTATATACTAAAGAGATACCACAAGTATAGCAAAAAGCTATAGTTATTAGAAAGTAAGAAGCTAGTAGATTATATAGCATAGGACTATAAAATAGAGTTAGAACTAGGAATAAGTCTAAGGTTCTTTCTAACCTATAAGCTTACTTAAGAGGAGTTAAGCGTACTTAAAGAGTTTGTTTAGGAGAACTTATAAAAGGGATATATTAGGCCATTATAGTTATTAGCAGGATATCTAGTACTATTTATACTAAAGAAAAATAGAAAGCTTAGGTTATGCATTAACTATAAATAGTTAAACAGCATTACTTAAAAGGATAAATATCCTTTACCCTTAATTAGCGAAATTTAAGATTGGATAGGTAATGCGTAAATCTTTACAAAGATAGATCTAAGATGGGCATACCATTAAATTAGAATTAAGGAAGGTAATAAATAGAAGGCAGCCTTTAGGTTAAGAAAAGGACTATATAAGCTATTAGTTATACAATTTGGATTAATAAATACACCCGTAACGTTTTAGAAACAAATTAATAGTGTATTAAGAGAACACCTTAATAAGTTTGTTATAGTATACCTTAATATTATTATTATCTACTTAATAACTAAGGAAGAATATAGGGAACACGTTAAATGGGTCTTAAAGAGACTATAAGAAGAATAGATGCTAGTAGTAATTAAGAAATACAAGTTCTTCACAAGGAAGACTAATTTCGTTAGATTTATTATTAAACTAGGTTATATTAGTATAGACCTAAAGAAGATTAAAGCTATAGTAAGTTAGCAAAAACTAAAGAACGTAATATAGTTAAGGTTATTTTTAGGGTTTTGTAACTACTATAGAAGGTTTATAGCATAGTAGTTAAAGAATATTAAACCATTTACTAGGCTTATAAAGAAAGAGGAACTATAGGTATAGGGAGATAAGTAAAAGAAGTTGTTTAAGGAACTTAAGGAGTTATTTACCTAAGAGCTAATCCTTAAAATCTATTAACTAGGACTAGATACGGTTGTAAAAACGGACGTATTAGACTATGTACTAGGAGTATATTTACTATAGAAGTATAAGGACGTATAGCATCTAGTAGTATACTATAGTAGAAAGATAACACTACTAGAGTTAAACTATAACGTTTACAATAAGGAGTTATTAGGTATAGTTACAGCACTTAAGGAATAGAGAGCATTCTTATAAGGTATAGAGAAACTATTTATAGTTAAGACGGATTATAAGAACCTAACGGGGTTTCTAATAATAAAAGAACTTAATTAAAAATAGGTTAGATGGGCAGAGATGCTTATAGAATACTATTTTAAGATTTAGTACACTAAAGGAACTAAGAATGTAAGAGCAGATGCACTTAGTAGAAAGGCTAAACTATAAAATAACGAAAACCCGTTAGGAGTAATGCTACGTAAAGATAAGAATAGATTAATTAGATATAATTACCCTAAACTAGTAGCAACTTAAGAGGATAATAAACTAGGAAAAGTCTATAAGATACTAGAAAGCTTTTAGGTATAGAAAATTCTAAAAGCATAGCTAGAAGATCTATAGATGGATATATATAAGAATTAAGAAGCGAAGTATATCCTAAGAAGTATAGTAGAGTATTTTATAGAAGGTTTCTATAGGGGAATAACTTAAGGACATAATAGAGCAATAGGCTTAGTGTTAAGACTTTAGAAAGAATACATTATTAATAGAATCTGGAGTATTATAAGAAAAGTAATAAAAGAGTATCTAAATTACTAAAGAAATAAACTAACGAGGTATAAGCTATATGGAGGGCTATAACCTATTAAAATACCAGAGAGACTATAAGAGGTTATATTATAGGACTTTATTATTAAGTTACTAAAGTTAAAAGATCCTATTACCGGACAAGATTATAATATAATCTTAGTAATAGTGGATAAGTTAACTAAGTAGGGCTACTTTATAGCATGTATAGAAGAAATCTTAGCGGAAGATATTACTAAAATCTATGTTAAAGAAGTATTTATAAGACACGGAGCACTAAGTAAGATTATATCGGATAGAGATCTAAGATTTATAGCAGTATTTTAGGAGGTATTCTTAGCGGAGTAAGGAGTTTAAGTAGTAACTTTTACCGTATATTATCCACAGACAGACGGTTAAATAAAAAGATTAAATTAAACGCTAGAATAGTATCTAAGATATTATATTAATTATGCATAGAATAATTAGGTATCGCTATTACTAGTTATATAGTTTATATACAATATAACACTATAGGAAGGAATAGGCATATTACTATTTAAGGCAAATTATAGATATAAGCTAAGAATATTATTATTACTATAATAAGTAAAGAAAATAAGTAGTATAGCTAAAGAAAGAATAGAGATATTAATAAATCTTTATATAGACCTTATAGAATTAGTAAAGAAAGTATAAGAGAGAATAAAAANGTATTATAATACTAAGAGATCTAAGGGACCAGATCTTAAGGAGGGAGATAAAGTGTAGCTACTATATAAAAATTTTAAGAGTTAACGACTAAGTAAAAAGTTAGACTACGTTAGACTAGGACCTTTTAAAATTATATAAAGGATTTTACTAGTTATATTTAAGTTAAACCTACTAGCTAAGATAAAGATCTACCCTATATAGCACATTATAATGCTAAAGCCAGTATATAGGAATATTAAGCTACTAGTTTATAAAGTAGACATATATAGAGGATAGAAAGAAGATAAATAGCAAGTTTTAAAGATTATTAGTTATAAGGATATTAACGATAAAATATAGTATAAGGTTAAGTGGATAGGCTATAATAAGACTACCTAGGAGCTATTAGAGAATTTAAAGAATACTATAGGAAAGGTACAGGAGTATTAGAAGAGATTAGGTTAGGTAGTATTAATAAAGAAAAATCGCTAAAAAATAAATTACCTAAGGGGGACCTAAGAAGAGCAGTTACTAAACTACTTAGATTTATTTCCTTCTTAGATAAAAGAGAATCTATTCTTTTATTACCAAGTTTCTATAAATCTTATTCTATAAGTTTCTATTCCTTAAAATAGATCTTTTTACAAACCTTCTTAAGACGGATTAACTAAGCGGACGCCGTAAGACGAGATTTAAGAGCCCGTTATTAAATATCGGTAGCCTTTTATTTAGCATTATAAGAACAGCGTAACTTCGCTAGGGTAATAAATAGTTTATTATCTAGCCGCGTAGTAGTAGATTAAATATAAGACCTTAAAATAGATAAGCTAAGGAACTAGATAACTATTAAGAGTAATAGGTCGCGTATATTTAGCATTAAAGACAAAGCGAACG
Source organism: Cenococcum geophilum 1.58 (assembly GCF_001692895.1). Lineage (NCBI taxonomy): Eukaryota > Fungi > Ascomycota > Dothideomycetes > Gloniales > Gloniaceae > Cenococcum > Cenococcum geophilum. The sequence goes on from NW_027137579.1 coordinate 695,897, forward strand.
TTATAGAACGAATAAATATTCACTTTAGTGCACTTTAAGTAAGAGAACGGTTATTATAAAGATAGACTTGCTAACGTAATATAAACCAACCCCTCTTTTAAATAATAAGAACATAGAGACGGTATAATCTTACTAAGAGATAATATTATAGCAACGGTATAAGACCAACGAGCTATAGATAAAGAAGAAGAAGCTTTAGGTATAATAAGTAAAGATATTAACTAAATTAATTAGACGGACATTATACCTCTAGTAAACGACTTAGAGATATTTAGGATCTTTAAAGATAAAGATAAAGAGGAGGGAGATAGTGTTATAAACGCTTTAAGTACAATATTATAACTACTTAGAAGGGAGTTAGAGGAAGCTAGTTAGTTAATATAAGTACGGTTTAGAATAAAGCTAATAGAGCTATATAACGAGGAATGGTAACTAAGGTTATATAACGTAATCTATATAATCTATATAATCTATAGAATCTATAATAGAGTAGATAGAGTATACGTACCTTATATACTAAGGGGATTTCTTAGGAGTATAGTTGTGTATTTAAAGGACCACAGTCCCTACCTAGATAGTTCTCTCCTTTATAGTAAATCTTAGAATATAATTAGAGTTAATCTATTAGGCAACCACTCTACCAGTTATTATTACATTATTAACTTCTTATTTACCTATATACCTAGCCTATTAATAAGTCTACTATAGTTCCTACTATAAGGCTTTATTACATATTTATACTTATTAAATTAATATAATAGTAGTAGATCTTTAATTAACGTCTAATATAGATCCTATCTAGGCCTACGCAGACTACTCCATCACAGGGGGAAAACTTGTAATTTACAGGAAGAAAACCCTGCAGTTGGGGGAGGAAAAACCCTATGAGCCACCTCAGTAGGATAGAAAACCCCGGTTTGCCATGTCCGTCTATAGCGGCGGCCCTGCGGGCCTACGGCTACGTCCTATCCTCCTTAGATGTTCGAACTCCTTAGGAACCACTGCTTTCTTTACTAGGACATACAGTCCTTACTAGTTGATTGATTGCTATACTACTGTTTCCCATATCTTAGCCATCCCCTATATGCTATCTCTTGTTTAACCATTGCTATATACGCCATGCCTTCCCCCCCCTAAGGCCTATCGAAGGCGTAAGGGGGATTCATCTATAAACTACTACTACACTATACTATGAGGCGAGCGGGACGTGTATACCTAGGTATCTTTTATGCCTAGGCCCTAGTTACTAGGCCCTCGCCAAGGGTTACCACTCCTTAAGAGGAGACAGGAAAACCGTACGGTGTCGTTTAAGCTGCTAGGTCTTTTCTGGTATTCGATAGTTGATGGCGAGTGACTGTATGCTCCGCGGGCGATCGCCCTAGGGGTTAGGAGGGGCCGTATATTTGCTTGTTGCTCGTCCGTTCGCAATAGCTCGTTCGTCAATAGGAGGTCGTCGATGCTTTCTACTGGGGGTTGGGGGATGCTATTGAGTGCCATGCATCTATGTTGGATCGTACAGGTGCCTTAATAGGAGAATAGTGTTGCTATTATTATAAGGGGCACTTAGTGGTGGTTTTCGAGATCTCACTATCCTATGTAAAAACTTTTCACCACCGCCCATAATACTCATAACCACTACCACTAGGTCGTATCGCACGCTGTATAACGTCTCTGCGTTGGCTCTAAGTCTAAAAGACTTAAGTTCGTAGCCGTCACCACATATAGGTGCAGAGTCCGTTTTTAACGGCCAAAATTAATATAATAAATATAACTTTTATTTAGTACCTAAAGAGCTTAAATAATTCTTAATTATAAATATAATAAAAGGAACTTTAAATTATATATATTTAAAAATAGATTAGAATATATTTAAAACTAAATTAGAACTAGATTAGAACTAGATTAGAATTAGATTAGAACTAAATTAGAATCAGATTAAAACTAGATTAGAATTAGATTAGAACTAGATTAGAATATATTTTAAATCAGATTAAAATATATTAGGAACTTAATTTACTTTTATAGCTATATTTAACTCTAATATACTATTTTATAGCTTAAATTTTTTAATTTTAATTATTACTAAAAGGAAGTATTTTAAATTAGAATATATAGTAAATATATAGTAAATATGTTCTAAATATATTCTAAATATGTTCTAAATATATTCTAAATATATTCTAAACATATTCTAAACATATTCTAAACATATTCTAGCTAGTTATTTATAATAATTAATTTTAATTAAGAGGTAAGTTATATAGTAGGATAAGCGATTTAGGCTTAGTTAACTATATAACTTTATATTTTAAGTTAAGGCTACCCTATATAGGGATTATATATTAGCGCTTATAATAGGCTAACCTTTTAACATAGTTTAGCCGACTTATAACTATACTATTTACTTACTTTATATTAGACTTTATATCTTTTAAAAAAATTTAAAATTTTAAGGATATTTATAAAATTTTATTTTACCCTTTATATTTAAAGAACTAATATTATTAGCTTAAGAATATATATTTAGCTAGTTTATATTATATTTAAATATTATAAACTTATTATATATACTTTTTAAATAAATATAATAAATATAACTTTTATTTAGTACCTAAAGAGCTTAAATAATTCTTGTTAAAAAATATAATAAAAGAACTTTAGATTAATATATATTTAAAACTAATTAAAAAGTACCTAAATTAGATTAAAATATATTAGAAACTTAATTAAATTTTATAGCTATATTTAATCTAAGATACTATTTATAGGCCTAAAAAAATTATTTTAAATTAGAATATATATTAAATATATTCTAAATACGTTCTAAATATATTATAACTAGTTACTTATTAATAATTAATTTTAATTAGGAGGTAAGTTGTGTGGTAGAATAAGCGATTTAGGCTCGGTTGACCATACGACTTTGTATTTTGAGCTGGGGCTGCCCCGTACAGGGATTGTGCATTAGCGCTTATGGTAGGCCGACCTTTTAGCGTGGTCTAGCCGACTTGTAACCACCGTTAGAGGACTGCACAAGAGGCCCAAAGCTTGTCAGAGCTCCGCCTTCTCCCCAAATTTCGCTAATAATTAGTCAAGTGCACTTATAAAAAAGGCTATGCACTCGCAAGCAAGGTATGTGCACTTTCAAGAAAGGTAAAGTCTCTAATTTTTAAGCTTAATTGTAAGAGTTGAACTTGAAATTCTCAAGGGGGAAAAAAGCCGGAGCCCGGAGGACCGCGCAAAAATATATTCCCCCTTCCTTTTGGGACTAGTGGCTACTCCCGCAGAACAGTAAAGCCGTTCAGGATTAGAGCAAGGGTTAAACCAAGCCACCTATAAACTCCAGCCAAGCTGACAGCTGAGAAAACGCCACCGAGGAGCGCTTACTCCTCGGCTGAGCTGAAGAAAAGCATCCTACAAATCCTGCATTAAAAAGAAACAACTACAGTGATGTGCACGACCAGCTTCACCCCCCCCCCTTAGCGAGTTGCAGATTCGGTACGCGCATCCAATTTCGCCTGATTGCCACCAACTGTACATAGTAATTGAAGCGAAGCCGTATGCTTGGCTGTAAGAACCTGAAGCTGTCCACAATCGACCTTCTTCTGTGGTATTGTGATCGTTGTCGAATATCGCAAGGTTTCTACCCATCCTCTACCTATCCTCTACCTATCCTCTACCGTATTATGGCTCCGCGAATGGGCCCATATCAGCACGCTCTAATTAAGGATCTTCTTCGACTTGGAGCAACTCGAGCAGAGTATACCTCCGCCGCTGGTTGTACGATTCGCTCAATTGCCTCCATCAGAAGGAACCTACGAGTCTTTAGCTCGACTCGGGCACCTTTAAACGGCGAAGGCGGCCAGTTCCTACTAAGCGATCCAATAATTGTGGTAATACTAATGCGGCTAGAGGAGAAGCCAACTCTCTTTGGCGACGAGCTGCAGTGGCTAATCTATAACATATTTAACGTCGTAGTAAGCCGCTATATAATATTTCGAGAGCTCTATTTGGCGGGCTGGATAAGGAAGCGGGTAAGCTAATTAGATCCTCTAGTATAGAGCTTAGAGAATAGCTTACACGAAGAAGTGTTAGCAGGTAGCCCTTAAACGTAGCGCTTACGATCGCGATATATATTTTATAATTATATCACAGTATACCGCCAATTAACTAGTATTTATAGATAAGTTAGGTGCGGATTTAAAGACAGGCATATGGAAGTTAGGCTAGGCTCCTTCTAGTATTGCACCAGTTTTATGGACGCCATATAATTGGGGTAAGAGGAGGCTTAATATACTGCCTGTATATACAATTGACGGTATTCTAGTAGCTTTAGTATATAAAGGCTCGATAAATAGTAAAGGCTTTAAGTTCTGGATAGCAAATACTCTTCTACTATAGTGTAATCGCTTTCCTGCTAAGCAATTAGTAGTAGTTATAGATAACGCCAGCTTCTATTATTTAGAAAGGATACAGTCACTCTTTAACGCCTTTGGCGTTAAGCTAGTATTTTTACCTCCGTACTTACCTAATCTAAATCTAATTAAAGAGTTTTTTAGAGAGCTAAAGGCCTTCATTTAGTGGGAGTGGTATTCTTAGCTAGAGCACCCAGAGGCCTTTAGCTATAGCTTTAAAGCGTTCCTTCTTTAGAGTATAGATAAGGTTAGTAGCAAGAGTAAGAGCGTAAGAGGCCATTTCCGATATAGTAGGTACGATTGTTAAGGTTTTTAGGGTAAGAGTTACAATTAATCTTTAGTGGCGTTCTTAACCGTATATAATATTTACAGTAATAATAAAGACACCTTATATTTTACTAATTACAATTATCTATATCTTAAAGGGCCTAGATATAGGGCGTCTCTACTACTATAGGGGCGCTAGCAGTGATAGAGACACCCTATATTTTGCTAATTATCTATATCTTAAAAACTTCCCTTAAGCTAAGTACGACGCTTATTTGCCCACTTTTTTAAGTCCTTCTATAGCCTTCTTGCGATACCTAATTTGATACTAGCCTTAATAAGCTCCCTAATAGGATTAGCGCCATTAGATTTATTACGTAGAAGCTCTAGGTCCCATCTTAAATTACAGATAACTTTATGCGCAGCTTTAAAATTAGCCTCCTAGTTAAGATTGCTAGCTATACTCTACCTCTAATACTTAAAGAACTCCTTAAGATCCTTTACGCGGTTAATACCCTATAGGCGGTATATTAGTAATATAGGTAAGGATAATAAGGGCAGTCGGCTTACTGGTATAGGAGTAATTTGCTAATTTAGTATTAAGCCTATAGAGCTAACGTGAAAATAATTAATAACGCCTGGGCTATTAACTGTAGAGCTCTCGCTTGAGGCAGATTGGCGTACTCCTCTACTACTTTTTCCTCTTATTGCTGCTCTCTTAGTAAGCCGAGTAGCAAGCTAATAAGGTAGATTCTCAATATTTGCAATACCTTACTAAATGCCAGTTACCTACTCCTATAAGTCCTTATCTATTAATTTAATATCTACCTAACTAAGTATATAACACTAATTGGCGTTAGGATAGTGCTTTTTACAGCGCTAATACCTAGTAAGCTTAATTCGCAAGCCTATTAAATTTATAATACCACCGGTAAGTATATAAGGCATTATATTAAGCTTTAAGTGTAAGGGTACTTTTGGTCCCTTACTCGGCTGCATCGCCTAGGGGCTCTTAGGGGTCGCCAAGGCTAACCTTCGGCTAGCCCTTGGCACCTCCTTATAAGCACCTCAGGCTTACAGCCTCCTTCCTCCCCCATCGGTTCGTCTCTGTACTTAGGCTATTGCCTACCCTCATTACCATATCGTCCTCTTCCATCGACTCCCTATGTGACTCATGCTCGGCTTGCCTGCTCCCTACCGTACACCCTGGCAATACTGCCTTACATTAAGCTCTATAAGGGCGTTAGAAGCTTATTATAGAGTTAATTAATTATTAATGGGCAAGAAGCCGCTAGCTAATTTCCATCTGGAGTATATATAATTAAGAGGTCAACGGTTAGAGCCTTAATCTCGCCACGTTTATTAGTATATTAAGCCTACGCAATAAGTTGCATATTAATCTTCTACCACTAATCTATAACTTTAGAATCTATATTAAACCTAACGTCACGAACGCCTATATGCTAAGTATTAACCTTTGCCTTAATTGGCCGGAGCTTAACGTAAATACCTTGCTCTTAATAACATAGCTCCCTCTCGCAAATAGGAAAGACTTTAAGTCGCCAAAGATTATAATATTAAAGGCTTATATTAATAAGAGTTTTAGTAAATGCCGGCTCCTTTAAATATTAAATTAATATATTATAATTATAAGTAATAAATACGCCGCCGCTAGCTCTTCCTATATTATTAATCTCACTCTCTATACGCAGGCAAGGTAGCGGAGTTATTTCTTCTTTATCTTTAATTATATTTTGTGGAGGAGCCTAAGGAGCTAAAGGAGCTTAAGCAGCTCGAGCAGCTGCCCGAGAGGCTGTAGCTTAATATCGTAGTGTTGGTATATTTAACTATAAGTAGGTAGGATCCTGTGTCGAATACGGTGACTCATACGGCCTTAATTAAGCCTATTGGCTCTGCGTATGAGAAGTCTGCTGACTCTGCATGTAGTTAAGCCAAGCCTCCGTGTCTTCCTCATCGTCCTTATCTATAGCTTCCGGATTGTTTTCCATTTCCTTAAACTCCTCCAATATAAAGTCTGGTCGAACGGCGTTATGTTCGCGTCTTAGCAACTGTTACAGGGCACCCCAGTAAGAGCTCCATGAAGGCAGAGGCGTACGCAATAAGGGAGGAAGGAGGCTTCGTCAATTTCGTTAAGGGCGAGGAGACATACCCGTTAATCGAGCCGCTACGTGTTTTGAAGGAGGATTTATATTAAAGGCAAATTGACGATTTTACAACACGATTTTGGATTGATATTGAAACTTTAGTAAGCCAGGCAAATATGTAGCTTTAATTTAATTGCCCCCAGCAACTAGGCACTTGGCTTCGCTTCAATTACTATGTACAGTTGGTGGCAATCAGGCGAAATTGGATGCGCGTACCGAATCTGCAACTCGCTAAGGGGGGGGGTGAAGCTGGTCGTGCACATCACTGTATGCCTAAGCACGCGAGGCTTGACAATAGCGAAGGCGAGGTTTTTCTCCGGTACAAACACCGTGAGTCTACTAAAGGTTTAATATTGGTATCTATGACTCCGCATGCATGCTGATCCTCTGGGTCTAAATGCAGTGCAGTATAACAAGCCACAGCGCGAAATCTCACACGCACAGTACAAGGGGGAAGCACGAACGGACCCTGCTAGTAAGCTCGGACCCACAGAACTCGGCTACCCCTGAACACGGCCACCAAATCAAAAATTGTTGGTCGAGTGGAGCTTCCTGTGATTACGTGATAGCCTCGCTTGTATATAGACTCCTTTAACCCGTTAAAATGGGCACGCAGGTTAACTATCGTTAAGAACTTACCAATATAAGAGCTCGATCTTTAGAGTTAAGTCACTCGATATTAAGCCTCCAACAGCCATCGTTCCTGCAGAACGGTATTTTTCAGGTGGTGGTGTATTTAATAGCTGATTTCTATGTATATATACGCGTTGTTCTGATTTTGGTGTTCGCGCACGTGCCCCCTCCTCTGCTCGCCCAAACGGGTTGAGGGATACACCTGCGTCCCCGTATCGCCTGCGAAAGGAGTAAAGTTATAAGGAAAAGATTAAGTAGAAATAGACTTTTTAAGTAATAGGCCTACTTAGTAAGCTTTATAATAAGCTCGGACCCCTAGAACTCGCAGGCACCTATGCGGGGGGAGGCTCGCTTAATCTTGATTTTCGCAATACTTTTGCAAAGCACGGTAACATGTATAAGAACCTTATGCGCTGCCCGATATAGCTTTAACTTACCTCTATAACTTAGTAGGGGTAGCTATACTAGGAGTCTTGCATTTAGATCAAAGATGTTAAAATGTAATGCTTGACTTAATTTATCTATCTAAGAAAGGTTAGTAGCTTTATATGTAACGGAATCTTATAGCAAGAACTACAGTGGGCTCGTTATTAGGCTAGGTGTATAGGTAATGCAAATTAAAGTTAATAACGTAATAATAACTGGTGGAGTAGTTGCCTAATAGATTAACTCTAATTGTATTCTAAGAATTACTATAAGGAAGGAACTATCTAGGTAGGGATTAAGGGTCTTTAAATACACAACCGTACTCCTATAAAATCCTTTTTATATATAATATACGTATACTCTATCTACTCTATTGCGGATTATATAGATCCTATAGATTATATAGATCACGTTATATAACCTTAGCTACTATTCCTTATTATATAACTCTATTGGCTCCATCTTAGACTATGCTTATATTAACTAACTAGCTTCTTCTAACTCCTCTCTAAGTAGTCGTAATATTATACTTAAAGCGTCCATAACACTATCTCTCTCCTCTTTATCTTTATCCTTAAAGATTTTAAATATCTTTAAGTTGTTTATTAGAGGTGTAATATCCGTCTAATTAATTTAGTTAATATTATTACTTATTATACCTAAAGCAATTTCTTCTTCCTTAACTGCTTGTCGTATTCGCACTATCGCTGCAATATTATCTCTTAGTAAGATTATACTATCTCTATATTCTTGCTGTTTAAAAGAGGGGTTAGTTTATATTATATTAGCAAACCCATCTTTATAATAACCGTCCTCTTATTTAAAGTGCACTAGAGCAAATATTTATTTATCTTATAATATTCGCTCTATCTTTAATACTAAATATACGCGACCTATTACTCTTAATAGTTGTCTAGTTCCTTAATTAATTTATTTTAGGGTCTTATATTTAATTTACTGCTGCGTAGCTAGATAATAAACTATCTATTGCCCTGGCGGAGTTGCGCCGTTCTTATAATATAGAATAGGAGGCTGTCGATGCTTAGTAACGGGCTCTTAAGTCTTATCTTATGGCGTCTACTTAGTTAATCCGTCTTAAGAAGGTTTATAAGAAGGTCCGTTTTAAAAAGTAGAAGCTTATAAAATAGGGTCTATAAGAACTTAATAATAAAAGAATAGATTCTCCTCTAATAAAGAAGGAAATAGATCTAAGTAGTTTAGTAACTGCTCTTCTTAGGTCCCCCTTAGGTAACTTATTTTTTTATAATCCTTTTTTATTAATGCTGCCTAACCTAATCTCTTCTAATACTTCTATACCTTTTCTATAGCGTTTTTTTATTTTTCTAGTAGTTCTTAGGTAGTCTTTATATAGCTTATCCACTTAACCTTATACTATATTTTATTGTTAATGTTCTTATAACTAACAATCTTTAAAACTTACTATTTATCTTCTTTCTACCCTTTATATATATCTACTTCGTAAACTAGTGGCTTAATATTCCTATATACTAGTTCTAGTATTATAATATGCTATATAGGGTAAATCCTTATCTTAGCTAGTAGGTTTAACTTAAACGTAACTAGTAAAATCCTTTATATAATTTTAAAAGGTCNTAGTNTAACGTNGTNTAANTTCTTNCTTAGTNGTNAACTTTTAAAATTTTTATANAGTAGCTATACTTTATCTCCCTCTTTAAGATCTGGTCCCTTAGATCTCTTAGCATTATAGTACTTTTTTATTCTCTCTTATACTTTCTTTACTAATTCTATAAGGTCTATATAAAGATTTATTAATATCTCTATTCTCTTTTTAGCTATACTACTTATTTTCTTTACTTATTATAGTAATAATGATATTCTTAGCTTATATCTATAATTTGCCTTAAATAGTAATATACCTATTTCTTTTTAAGGTGTTATATTATATATAAACTATATAATTAGTAATAGCAATACCTAATTATTCTATGTATAATTAATATAATGCCTTAGGTACTGTTCTAGTGTCTAATTTAATCTTTCCGTTTAACCGTCTATCTGTGGATAATATGCGGTAGAAATTACTGCTCTAACTTCTTACTCCGCTAAGAATACCTCCTAAAATGCTATTATAAATTTTGGATCTCTGTCTAATATAATTTTGCTTAGTACTTTATATCTTATAAATACTTCTTTAATATAAATTTTAGCGACATCTTCTGCTAATATTTCTTCTGTATATACTATAAAGTATCCCTACTTTATAAGCTTGTCTACTATTACTAGGATTATATTATAATCCTATCTAGTAATAGGGTCCTTTAACTTTAGTAACTTAATAATAAAGTCCTATAATATGACCTCCTATAGTCTCTCTGGTATTTTAATAGGTTATAGCCCTCTATATAGCTTATGCCTTATTAGTTTATTTCTTTAACAATCTAGATACTCTTTTATAACTTTTCGTACTAAGCCCCAGATTTTATTAATAATGTACTCCTCTTAGAGTCTTAACACTAAGCTTATAGCTCCGTTATATCCTTAAGTTAATCCTTTATAGAATTCTTCTATAAATTGCTCTGCTATACTTCTTAGAATATACTTTACTTCTCAATTTTCGTATATATCCGTTTATAGATCTTCTAGCTATGCTTTTAGAATTCTTTTCGCCTAAAAGCTTTCTGGTGACTTATAAACTCTATCTAGCTCTTCTTAAGTTACTATAATTTTTGGATAGTTATACCTAATTAATCTATCTATATCTTTTTGTAATAAAGCCCCTAATAGCTTTTTATCATTTTATAGTTTAGTTTTTTTAACTTAGAGCGTCTGCTCGCGTATTGTCTGTACCTTTAGTATACTAAATCTTAAAATGGTATTTTATAAGTATCTCTGCCTATCTAACCTATCTTTAGTTAAGTTTCTTTATTATTAGGAATCCTATTAGGTTCTTATAGTCCATTTTAACCATAAATAGTTTCTTTATGCCTTATAAGAATGCTCTCTATTTCTTTAGTGCTATAACTATACCTAACAACTTCTTATTATAGATGTTATAGTTTAACTCTAGTAGTGTTATCTTTCGACTATAGTACGCCACTGGGTGCTATCTATTTTAATATTTCTATATAAAGTATACCCCTAGTATAAAGTCTAATACATTTATTTCTATAACCGTCTCTAATTTTAGTTAATAGATCTTAAGAACTGGCTTTTAGGTAAACAACTCTTTAACCTTTTTAAATAATTCCCGTTACTCCTCTTCCTATACCTATAGTTCTTCTTTCTTTATTAGTTACGTAAATGGTTTAATATTCTTTAACTATTACGCTATAAACCTTCTGCAGTAATTGCAAAACCCTAGAAATAATCTTAACTATATAACATTCTCTAGTTCTTACTAATTTACTATAGCCTTAATCTTCTTTAGATCTATATTAAGTTAGCCTAATTTAATAATAAATCTAACGAAATTTGTTTTTCTAGTAAAGAACTTGTATTTCTTAATTACTACTAGCATATATTCTTCTTATAGTCTCTTTAAGACCCATTTAACGTACTCTTTGTGTTCTTCCTTAGTTATTAAGTAGATAATAATGTCGTTAAGGTATATTATAACGAACTCATCCAAGTACTCTTCTAGTATATTATTAATACGTTTCTGAAATATTGCTAGTGTATTTATAAGCCTAAACTGTATAACTAATAGCTTATATAGTTCTTCCTTTAACCTAAAAGCTGCCTTTTATTCGTCGCCTTCCTTAATTCTAATTTAATGGTACGCCTATCTTAGATCTATCTTTATAAAGATTTACGCGTTGCCTATCCTATCTTAGATTTCGCTAATTAAGGGTAAAGGATACCTATCCTTTTAAGTAATACTATTTAACTGCCTGTAGTTAATGCATAACCTTAATTTTCTATTTTTCTTTAGTATAAATAGTACTAGATAACCCGCTAATAACTGTAATAGTCTAATATATTCCTTTTATAGATTTTCCTAGATAAACTCTTTTAGTGCTCTACCTTCTTCTTTAGTAAGCTTATAGGTTAGAAAGAACTTTAGACTTATTTCTAGTTCTAATTCTATCTTATAGTCCTATATTATATACTTTAATAGCTTTTTACTTTCTAGTAACTATAGTTTCTTACTATACTTATGGTATTTCTTTAGTACGTAACTTAAGCCTCGCTTAGTCTCCTTATATATCGCTCTAACTTAGTACTATACTAACTTAGTTTACTGTTACATTTTATAGTATTAAGTATCTCTAATATTAACCTAACCTATAATTTAATTAATCTTTAGATTGTATTCCTGTAACTAAGGCATTTCTAATACTACCTTATCCTATCCTAATAGTAGGATATTAAAAGACATCTCGATTTATCTCCCTTTAATAGTTATTTAAATAGGTCCTATTTTAAGGTTAATAATCCCTCCTCTATAGGCTATTAGATCTCCTAAAATTATAACTAATAGGTAAAGTTACTCCTTCTATCTATAAGGTAACCCTATTTTTTTAACTGCTACTTATAACGGAACCTTATAGCAAGAACTACGATAGGCTTGTTATTGGGCTAGGTGTATAGGTAAAGTAAGTTAAAGTTAACAAAGTAATAACAACTGGTGGAGTGGTTGCCCAACAGATTAACTCTAATTATATTCTAAGAATTACTATAAGGAAGGAACTATCTAGGTAAGGACTAAGGGTCCTTAAATACACAACCATACTCCTATAAAATCCTTCTTATACGTAATATACGTATGCTCTGTCTACTCTATTATAGATTACACAGATTATATCATATGACCTTAGTTACTATTCCTTATCACATAGTTCTATTGGCTCTATCTTAGACCGTGCCTAAATTAACCAACTAGCTTCTTCCGTCTCTTCTCCAAGTAGTTATAATATTGTACTTAAAGCGTCCATAACACCATCTCCCTCCTCTTTATCTTCGTCCTTAAAGATTTAAAATATCTCTAAGTCGTTTATTAGAGGTATAATGTCCGTCTAATTAATTTAGTTAATATTATTACTTATTATACCTAAAGCAATTTCTTCTTCCTTAACTGCTTATTGTGCTCGCACTATTGCTGCGATATTGTCTCTTAGTGAGATTATACCGTCTCCGTGTTCTTGCTGCTTAAAAGAGGGGTTAGTCTGTGTTACGTTGGCGAACCCATCTTTATAATAACCGTCCTCTTACTTAAAGTGTACTAAAGCGAATATTCGTTCGTCCTGTGACGTTTACTCTATCTCTAATACTAAATATACGTAACCTATTACTCTTAATAGTTATCTAATTCCCTAATTGATTTATCTTAGGGTTTTATATTTAATCTACTGCTACGCGGCTAGATAATAAACTGTTTGTTACTCTTACTAAATTACATTATTCTTAGGACGCTAAATAGGAGGCTGCTAATGCTTAGCAACGGGCCCTTAAGTCTTATCTTGCGGCGTCCACTCGGTTAATCCGTCTTAAAAAGGTGCGTAAGAAGGTGCGTTTTAAGGAGTAGAAACTTATAGAATAAGGTTTATAGGAATTTGGCAATAAAAGAACGGATTCTCTTCTAATAGAAAAGGAAATAGATCTAAGTACTTTAGCAACTGCTCTTCTTAGGTCCCCCTTAGGTAACTTATTCTTTAGCGATCCTTTTTTATTAATACTACCTAACCTAATTTCTTCCGATACTCCTATACCTTTCCTATAGCATTCTTTAAATTCTCTAGTGGTTCTTAGGTAGTCTTAGTGTAGTCTATCCACTTAACCTTATACTATATTTCATCGTTAATATCCTTATAGTTAATAATCCTTAAAACTTACTATTTATCTTCTTCTTATCCTCTATACGTGTCTGCTTTATAGACTAATAGCTTAATATTTTTATGTGCTAGCTCTAGCATTATAATATACTATATAGGGTAGATCTTTATTTTAGCTAGTAGGTTTAACTTAAATATAACCGGTGAAATCCTCTACGTAATTTTAAAAGGTCCTAGTCTAACATAATCTAACTTCTTACTTAGTTATTAACTCTTAAAATTTTTATGTAGTAGCTATACTTTATCTCCCTCCTTAAGATCTGGTCCCTTAGATCTCCTAGCATTATAGTACTTTTTTATTCTTTCTTATACTCCCTTTACTAATTCTATAAGGTCTATATAAAGATTTATTAACGTCTTTATTCTTTCTTTAGCTGTACTACTTATTTTCTTTACTTATTATAGTAATAACGATATTCTTAGCTTATATTTATAATTTGCCTTAAATAGTAATATACCTATTCCCTTTTAAGGTGTTGCATTATATATAAACTATATAACTAGTAATAGCGATACCTAATTATTCTGCGCATAATTGATATAATGCCTTAGATACTGCTCTAGTATCTAATTTAATCTTTCCATTTAACCGTCTGTCTATAAATAATATACGGTAAAAGTTACTACTCTAACTCCTTACTCCGCTAAGAATACCTCCTAGAATACTGCTATAAATCTTAAATCTCTATCCAATATAATCTTACTTAGTGCTCTATATCTTACGAACACTTCTTTAATATAAATTTTAGCAATATCTTCTACTAATATTTCTTCTGTATATGCTATAAAGTATCCCCACTTTATAAGCTTATCTACTATTACTAAGATTACATTATAATCTTATCCAGTAATAGGATCTCTTAACTTTAGCAACTTAATAATAAAGTCCCATAATATAACCTCCTATGGTTTCTTTAGTATTTTAACAGGTTATAGCCCTCCATATAGCTTATACCTTATTAGTTTATTCCTTTAGCAATTTAGACATTCTTTTATAACCCTTCTAGCTATCCTTTAGATTCTATTAATAATGTACTTCTTTTAGAGTCTTAACACTAAGCCTATAGCTCCATTATATCCTTAAGTCAATCCCTTATAGAATTCTTCTATAAATTACTCTGCTATGCTTCTTAGGATATACTTTACCTCTTAATTTTCGTATATATCTATTTATAGATCTTCTAGTTATACTTCTAGAATTCTTTATACCCAAAAGCTCTCTAGTATCTTATAAACTCTCTCTAGTTTACTACTTTCCTAAGTTACTATAATTTTTAAATAATTGTACCTAATCAATCCGTCTATATCTTTTCGCAGTAAAGCCCCTAATGGCTTTTTATTACTTTATAGTTTAGCTTTACGGCTTAAAGCGTCTACCCGCGTATTATCTGTACCCTTAGTATACTAAATCTTAAAATGGTATTCTGTAAGCATCTCTACCTATCTAACCTATCTTTAGTTAAGTTCCTTCGTAGTTAGGAATCCTATTAGGTTCTTATAATCTGTCTTAACTATAAATAGTTTCTCTATGCCTTATAAGAATGCTCTCTATTCCTTTAATGCTGTAACTATACCTAATAACTCCTTATTATAGATGTTATAGTTTAACTCTAGTAGTATTATCTTCCGACTATAATATACCACTAGGTGCTATCTATCTTAATGTTTTTATATAAAGTATGCCCCTAGTGTATAGTCTAATACATCTATTTCTATAACTATCTCTAGTCCTAGTTAATAGATCTTAAAAACTGGCTCCTAGGTAAATAACTCTTTAACTTTCTTAAAGAGTTCCTTTTACTCCTCTCCCTATACCTATAGTTCTTCTTTCTTTATTAATCGCGTAAATAGCTTAATATCTTTTAACCACTACGCTATAAACCTTCTATAGTAATTACAAAACCCTAGGAATAATCTTAACTGCGTAACATTCTCTAGTTCTTACTAATTTACTATAGCCTCAATCTTCTTTAAATCTATATTAAGTTAGCCTGGTTTAATAATAAATCTAATAAAATTAGTCTTCCTAATAAAGAATTTATATTTCTTAATTACTACTAGCATCTATTTTTCTTATAGTCTCTTTAAGACCCATTTAACGTATTCCCCGTATTCTTCCTTAGTCATTAAGTAGATAATAATATCGTCAAGATATACTATAACAAATTCATCCAAGTATTCTCCTAATACATTGTTAATACGCTTCTAGAACGTTACTAATATATTTATAAGCCCGAATTATATAACTAATAGTTTATACAGTCCTTTCTTTAACCTAAAGGCTACTTTCTATTCGTCGCCTTCCTTAATTCTAATCTAATAGTACGCCTATCTTAGATCTATCTTTGTAAAGATTTATACGTTACCTATCCTGTCTTAGATTTCGCTAATTAAGGGTAAAGGATACCTATCCTTTCTAGTAATGCTGTTTAACTATCTATAGTCAATATATAGCCTTAATTTACCATTTTTCTTTAGTATAAACAGTACTGGATAACCCGCTAATAACTATAATGGTCTAATATATCCCTTTTATAAGTTTTCTTAGATAAACTCTTTTAATACTCTACCTTCTTCTTCGGTAAGCTTATAGATTAGAAAGAACTTTAAACTTATTCCTAGTTCTAACTCTATCTTATAGTCCCATACTACATACTCTAATAGCTTTTTACTTTCTAGTAACTATAGTTTCTTACCATACTTATGGTATCTCTTTAGTATATAACTTAAGCCTCGCTTAGTCTCTTTATATATTACTCCAACTTAGTACCATACTAACTTAGCTTATTATTATATCTTACGGCGTTAAGTATCCCTAATATCAACCTAACCTATAATCTAATTAATTCTTAGATTATATTCCTATAACTAAGGCATTCCTAATACTACCTTATCCCGTCCCAATGGTAGGATATTAAAAGACATCTTAATTTATCTTCCTTTAATAGTTATCTAAATAGGTCCTATTTTAAGATTAATAATCCCTCCTCTATAGGCTATTAGATCTCCTAAAATCGTTACTAATAGGTAAGATTCCTCCTTTTATCTATAAGGTAATCCCATCCTTTTAACTACTACTAGTGAGATATAGTTTCGCGTTGCTCCACTATCTATTAGCTTTTTAAACTGCTAATCTTACCATTTAACTTATAAATTTAGGTGTTGTCCTTAAATTCCTTTAAGGGTCTAAGGCTCTACCACTGGCTCCCTCTAGTCCTATAGGCCTCCACTTTTCCTAACTATTAGCTACTTAATCCTATTATACTTAGCTTATTCTTTAGCTAATACCTAGTTTACTTTTTATCTTTAATATACCATAAACACGTATTCTCTAGGCATTCCCACCACTATTATCCGTCTAAGCATTCTTCCGTAAGGAATCTTCCTAGTTAAAGTACTAAACTTCCTTCCTCTTAGACCTCTGCTGGATGCCATCTATATATATATTTAGTATTTCTATACTATCGCTTATCTATCATCTAGTATATCCTTATAGGGTATTTCCAATTCTTTTCTTTTAGATTCTTATACATTTCGTATATATCGTCCACGCACACAATCCATAATAACGTATAGTATACTAGGTGCTTTAGGTTAACTCTTAACTCGTCTTTATCTTTAAGTTTAAACCTTTATCATGCTAATCTAAACGTTATAACTTCGTTTATAGGTACTAAGATGCGTCTCTCGCTTCTCTAATCCTCTAATTATTCCTTTAGATCCTTTAACGTTATAATTAAGGCTCCTTTAATATAAGTCATAGCCTTTTTTATAATTGGGTGATCTTAAATAACTTTTTTATCCAACTATATATAGAAATCTTCCCACTCATTGTTGTGTCGCTGCCTATACCACTTTTAGTACAGCTACTAGAGTGTATACGGCTTGTCCGTAAGGAAGTATCTTCTTATTACTATATTATAATAGCCCTTAGTATATTATTCTTTAAATCTAGTAAAGATCCCTAAATCCTCTTTATCTTCTAGTTTAGTAAGCCACTTAGCTCTTAATATGCCTGCCCTAAGCCTATTAGTAATTCTTTATACTTGCGCTCTGTCCTTTATACGTCCCAATATACTAGATCTCTTATCTAGTTTCTATTCTTACTATACAATAATTCTTTACCTAAACTCTTCTATAGTTTCTTTTAGTTTATACCTTATACTCTAATCCTTAAAGTTATCTTACTTCTTAATCCTAGTATTAACATTTTAATCTTTAGTTTAAACACTTTATTTAACTAGTAAGTCCTCTAAGTCTATATATTTATCTCCTAATCTAATTGCTATTTATACCATAGATTCTCTAATCTATAAAGAAGCTCCTTACCTCTTACCTATAGGTGTCCTAATTCGTACCCCAAATTCTTAACCCCTTAGATTCTTTAATCCCGAGCTTACTTCTAACTTAAGCTTAGCTCCAGCCTTAGTCCAACTAGGCTTACTTAGTGTTCTTATCTCGTCTTAAAAGTCTTAAATCTTACTCATCTTATCTTAAAAGTCTTATGCCTATAGGAATCTCCGTCCCGAGCTTATTCGTATATCTTTAAACTAAGCTACTACTCTACTCCATCGGTTATCGTCCATTGTAGGTCCTTAAGCTTGCCTTATCTCGTCTTAAGAATCTTAGTCGTCTCTTATCTCGCTATAAGAATTTTAATCCTTTGGCCTTTTACCTTTATTAAGTGCTAAAGTAGTTCACTATCCTACTTCTCTTACATCTCGTAAAGCGATAGACATCGTGTCTAGTAGGGTTTCGATCCTTACTAATATTCCCTATTCTATAGTGGAATCATCCTCTACCTCTAGTATAATATCTCCGATGGCTGCGTATTCCTAGTAAACCGCTCTTATTACCTTATCGTTACAAAATATTTCGCCTACATTAAATTCATCGTCCTTAATATCCGATCTGCGAACTAGTTTATTAGTTCCTCTATATCCTATAGGTGCTAGCTCCTATAGCCAATAGCTTACGCCGTACTTAGCGTCTTTATAAATTTAGTATATATTGTTATAATAAAATGCAAAACTTCTAATTAAATATTCTTTTATTCCTTATAGTATATTGTCGTCCCTCTATATATATATATCGTCTGCTAGTCTCGTACCTTTTACTATATAGTAACTCTACCCACTTCTATAGTCTTTAACGTAATAACCCTATTTTCCGCAATTTATGCAAGCTCCTTTTTTAAACCAATTTTCTTACTATAGAGTCCGCCTAAATATCTTCTACTACTAAGATCCCTAATTCGGCCTTTGCTCCTTAGACCTTTAATCACTTAATCCTTATCCCCTAGGTTTCTATAGGTTCTTACTCTATCTCTTATAGGCTTCTTTAGTACCACTTAGGTCCATTAGCTCTACGCTATACCATAGTTTTTAACTTAGCTTCTATTATTGCGTACTTTGTGCCTTATATAACTATAAAACTCTATCCTAACCTTTCTTAGCCTATTCCCTTTAGTAGATCTAATTATTAATCTTAATCGCCTAATCTATTAGTTTCCTTAGGGTATCCGCATCTTCTATTAGGATAATTATATCCTAGACTTTAACCTTAAGTCCCTGTTTATACTATGCCATAAGCGCCCTATTATTCTACTTAACTTATATTACTAATATCTGGAACTATATTATATACTTAATTGCTAAGGTTTATTACGTAATATCTTAGAGTTTTCTTTTTACTGTGGTTACTGCCTCTAGGTCTCCAAACATTTGTATAAGTCGCTCTATAAATCCATTCTAGCTTAAGAACATAAACCGTACCTCTTAGTTTATAGTTATTATTTCATTTACCTAGATTTCTATAAGGTAAGGCTTAAACTATTTAAGTACTCTTCCTATTAAGAACAATCCTACATATACTATTTAATCCATAGGTGTTACCAGCTTAGCTCCCTCTTACGCGACCTTAAAGTGCATTTACGTAAGAAATCCTTTAAGCTTTAATCTCTCTCCTAAGTACCTTTTAATTAATAGTAACTTAACCTTTACTGCGCCTATTCCATTAATCCTATTTTCTAACGTTACATTATTTTCTATTAACTAGTTAACTATCTCTTATAGTTGTCCAACCGTTACAGGTTGCTATAAGTTAGTATCTACTATACTAGTATCGTTACCTAACCTCAATATAGTTGCTGCCGTCAATAGCGTTATAATAACTGCTTTTAGTGGCATGTTATTCAACTTTCTATACTTATTACTGTAACCAGGTAGTAATTATATAACGGAACCTTGTAGCAAGAACTATAATAGGCTTGTTATTAGGCTAGGTATATAGGTAAAGCAAGTTAAAGTCAACAAAGTAATAATAACTGGTAAAGTAGTTGCCTAATAGATTAACTCCAATTATATTCTAAGAATTACTATAAGGAAGGAACTATCTAGGTAGGGACTAAGGGTCCTTAAATACACAACCGTACTCCTATAAAATCCTTCTTATACGTAATATACGTGTGCTCTATCTACTCTATTACAGATTATATAGATCACATTATATGACCTTGGTTACCATTCCTCGTCATATGGTTCTATCGGCTCTATCTTAGACCGTGCCTAAATTAACCAACTAGCTTCTTCCGTCTCTTCTCCAAGTAGTTATAACATCGTACTTAAAGCGTCCGTAACACTACTAGTAAGATATAGTTTTATATTACTCTACTATCTATTAGCGCTTCGAACTACTAATCTTACTATTTAACTTATAAATTTAGGTATTGTCCTTAAATTCCGTTAAGGGTTTAAGGCTTTACTACTAGTTCCCTCTAGTCTTATAGGCCTCTACTTTTCCCAACTATTAGCTACTTAATTCTATTTATATTTAGTCCGCCTTTAGCTAATACTTAGTTCGCTTTTTATCTTTAATATACTATAAATATATGTTCTCTAGGTACTCCTACTACTATTATCTATCTAGGTACTCCTACTACTATTATCTATTTAGGCACTCTTTTATAAGAAATCTTCCTAGTTAAAGTATTAAGTCCCCTAGGCTTTGTACTTCTACTAGGTGCTAACTATACATATACTTAGCGTTTTAATATTTTGCCTTATTTAATAACTAATATATCCTTACTAGGTACTTCCGGTTCTTATCTTTTAGTACTTTATATATATTGTACGCATTATCTACGCACGCAATCCACGCTAATATATAATATACTTAGTATTTTAGGTTAACTTTTAGCTTATCTTCGTCCTTAAGTTTAAACCTTTCTTGTATTAATCTAAGCGTTGCGACTTTATTTACAGGTACTATAACTTGCCTCTCGCTTCTCTAGTCCTCTAATTGCTTCTTTAGATCTTTTAACGTTATAATTAAGGCTCCTTTAATGTAACTTATAGCCTTCTCTATAATTAGGTGGTTTTAGATAACTTTTTTATCTAACCATATATAGAAATCTTCCTACTTATCGTTATGTCGTTGTCTATACCACTTTTAGTACAGCCCCTTAAGTATATACGGCTTGTTTATAAGAAAATATCTTCTTATTACTATATTATAACAGCCCTTTATATATCGTTCTTTAAACCTAATAGAAATTCCTAGATCCTCTTTATTTTCCAGTTTAGTAAGCCACTTAGCTCTTAGTGTGCCTGCCCTAGGCCTATTAGTAATCCTTTATACTAGCGCTCTATCCCTTATACATTCTAATATACTAGATCTCTTTTCTAGTTTCTATTCTTGCTATACGATAATTTTTTGCCTAAATTCTTCTATGGTTTCTTTTAGTTTGCGTCTTATAAATAGATCCTTAAAGTCTTCTTACTTCTTAATCTTAGTATTAATTTTTTGATCTTTAGGCTAAACACTACATTCCCCTAGTAAGTCCTCTAGGTCTATATACCTATCTCCTAATCTAGTTACTATTTATATTTCAGATTCTCTAATCTTATTAATAGTCCTCATTCGTGTCTCGAAGTCTTAGTTCTATAGGATTTTTAATCTTAAGCTCGCTTCTGTCTTAAGCTTTGCTCCTACCTTAGTCTAACTAGGCTTAGGTATTCTTATCTTATCTTAAGAGTCTTAAATCTTACTTATCTCGTCTTAAGAATCTTATACCTATAGGAAACTCTATTCTAAGCTTATTTATATAGTTTTAAACTAAGCTACTGCTCTGCTCTATTAGTTATCGTCTATTATAGGTCCTTAAGCTTGCCTTATCTCGTCTTAAGAATCTTAGTTATCTCTTATCTTATCTTAAGAATCTTAAGCCTTTGGCCTTTTACCTTTATTAAGTGCCGAAGTAGTTTACTATCCTACTTCTCTTATATCTCGCGAAGCGATAAATATTGTATCTAGTGGGGTTTTAATCCCTACTAATGTTCCCTATTCTGTAGTGGAATTATCCTCTACCTCTTATATAACATCTTTAAGGTCTATATACTCCTAGTAAGCCGCTTTTATCGCCTTATTATTATAAAATGTTTCGCCTTTATTAAATCTATTATCCTTAATATCCGATCTGTAAACTAGTTTATTAGTTTCTTTATATTCCGCTAAATATAGCTCTTATAGCTAATAGCTTGCGCTATACTTAGCGTTCTTATAAATTTAGTATACGTTATTATAACAAAACGCAAAACTTTTAATTAAATATTCTTTTGTTCCTTATAGTATATTGTTATCCCTTTATATATATATGTCGTCTATTAGTCTTATTCCCTTTACTGCATAGTAACTTTAACTACTTTTATAGTCTCTGGCGTAGTAACCTTATTTTCCGCAATTTATATAACCTCCCTTTTTAAACCATTTTTTTTGCTATAGAGTCCGCCTAAACGTCTTCTGCTGCTAAGATTTTTAGTTTAGCCTTTGCTTCTTAGACCTCTAATTACTTAATCCTTATCCTCTAAGTTTCTACGGTTTTTTACTCTATCTCTTATAGGCTTCTTTAGTACTACTTAGGTCTATTAGCTTTACGCTATACTATAGTTTTTAACTTAGCTTTAGTTGTTGTGTGCTCTGCGCCTTATATAACTATAAAACTCTATCCTAGCCTTTTTTAGCCTGTTCCCTTTAGTAGATCTAATTATTAATCTTAATTACTTAATCTATTAAATCCTATAGGGTTTCCGCATCTTCTATTAGGATAATCGCGTCCTAGACTTTAGCCTTAAGTCCTTACTTATACTGTGCTATAAGCGCCTTATTATTCTACTTTACTTATATTACTAACGTCTAGAACTACATTATATACTTAATTGCCAAGGTTTATTACGTAATATCTTAGAGTTTTCTTTTCGCTATAGTTACCGCCTTTAGGTCTCTAAATATTTATATAAGTTACTTTATAAACCCTTTCTAGCTTATAAATATAAATCGTACTTCCTAATTAGTAGTTATTATTCTATTCGCTTATATCTCCGTAAGGTAAGGCTTAAACTACTTAAGTACTCTTCCTAATAGAAATAGTCCCGCATACGCTATTTAATTCATAGATATTGGCAGCTTTACCCCTTCTTATATAACTTTAAAGTGCATTTAAGTAAGAAACCCCTTAAGCTTTAATCTTTCTCCTAAGTACCTCTTAATTAATGGTAACTTAATCTTTACTACTCCTAACCCATTAACCCTTTCTTTTAACGCTGCATTATTTATTATTAACTGGTTAATTATCTCTTATAGTTGTCTAACCGTTACAGGTTGCTATAAGTTAGTGTTTACTATACTAGTGTCGTTACCTAACCTTAAAGTAGTTGCCGCCGTTAATAGCGTTATAGTGGCTGCTTTAGTGGTATATTATTCGACTTTTTATATTTAATACTATAACTAGGTAGTAATTGTGTAATAAAACCTTATAGTAAGAACTACGGTAGGCTTGTTATTAGGCTAGGTATATAGGTAATACAAATTAAAGTTAATAACGTAATAATAACTAGTAGAGTGGTTGCCTAACAGATTAACTCTAATTGTATTCTAAGAATTACTATAAGAAAGAAACTATCTAGGTAGGGACTAAGGGTCCTTAAATATATAACCGTACTCCTATAAAATCCTTCTTGTATATAATATACGTATACTCTATTTACTCTATCGCGGATTATATAGATTCTATAGATTATATAGATCACGTTATATAACCTTAGCTACTATTCCTCGTTATATAACTCTATTAGCTCCATCTTAAACCGTACTTATATTAACTAACTAGCTTCTTCTAACTCCTCTTTAAGTAGTTATAATATCGTACTTAAAGCGTCCGTAACATTATATATAATACAAAATTAAAGAGGCTAGTAAACTAGCCTCCTTAAGCCACTAGAAGCTCGATTCTTAATAGAAGATAATACTAAAGACGGCTTCTCAGCTTAATCCTTTCGCGTAAAGCCTACCCCTAATTGGCGGCCTTAGTGCAGCGAAGCGACCGTCTATGTTTTACAGTGCCGCGGCAAGCGTCCCTTAGCTATTACTATCTTTATTAATAGCTAGACCTTACCCCATATAATAAATTAAAACAGTTCCCTAATAGTAATGTTATAGTATAATAAAAACCTTAAAAATGGCATTTTTAGGTAAATAAATCCTTTCTTGGATTTATAATAACTTTATAGTTGGTTATTATTATAAATTAAAAGTTTAGCATTTTAATCTAATAAAGATATAGGATGTATATAGTTTAGCCTTATAAGTGTAATTCTTTAACTATACTAATAAATCTAGAAGGTATATTATACTATATAAATAAACAATAGCTGCTAATTGTAGTTTATTTATTAATATAGCAGGTAAATTAACCTCTTTAAAATAAATAAAATGTAATAACTACTAACTATAGTCTATCTATTAATATAGGAGGTAAGTCGACCTCTTTAAAATAGATAAGATATAATAACTGCTAACCATAGTCTGTTTATTAGTGTAGAAGGTAAGTTAACCTCTTTAAGATAGATAAGATGTAATAACTACTAACTATAGTCTATTTGTTAATGTAGCGTATAAGTTAATCTCTTTAAGATAGATAAAATGTAATAACTACTAACTATAGTCTATTTATTGGTATAGGTAGTAAATTGACTTCTCTAAGATGGATAAGATGTGATAACTGCTGACCATAGTCTATTCATTGGTGTAGTGGGTAAGTTAACCTCTTTAAGATAGATAAGATGTAATAACCACTAATTGTAGGTTGTTTATTGGTGTAGCGTATAAACCGACCCCCCTAAGATGAATAAGATGTAATAACTGCTAACTATGGCCTGTTTGTTGGTGTAGTGGGTAAACCAACCTCTCTAAAATGGATGAGATGTGATAACTGCTGACCATAGTCTGTTTATCAATGTAGCGTGTAAATTGACCTCTCTGAAATGGATAAGATGTGATAACTACTAACCATAGTCTGTTTATTAATGTAGCGTGTAAGTTAACCTCTCTAAGATGGATAAGATGTGATAACTACTGACCGTAGTCTATTTGTTGGTGTAGGAGGTAAGTTAACCCCTCTGAGATGGATGAGATGTGATAACTGCTGACCGTGGTCTGTTTATTGGTGTAGTGGGTAAGTTAACCACTCTGAGGTGGATAAGATGTGATAACTGCTGACCGTGGTCTGTTTGTTGGTGTAGTGGGTAAGTTGACCTCTCTGAGATGGATAAGATGTGATAACTGCTAACCGTGGTCTGTTCATTGGTGTAGGCAGTAAGTTGACTTCTCTGAGATGGATGAGATGTGATAACTGCTGACTATAGTCTGTTTATTGGTGTAGCGTGTAAGTCGACCTCTCTGAGATGGATAAGATATGATAACTACTGACCGTGGTCTGTTTGTTGGTGTAGGAGGTAAGTTGGCCTCTCTGAGATGGATGAGATGTAATAACTGCTGACCGTGGTCTGTTTGTTGGTGTAGCGTGTAAATTGACCTCTCTGAGACGGATGAGATGTGATAACTGCTGACCGTGGTCTGTTTGTTGGTGTAGGAGGTAAGTCGGCCTCTCTAAGATGGATGGGATGTGATAGCTGCTGACCGTGGTCTGTTTGTCGGTGTAGGCAGTGGGTGTTTGTTTTTGAATATTTAAGCTCCCTTAAATATTATATTGACTTAGGTATTTAATTAGACGCCTTGGGGGTATCTTGTCGATAATCGATTCGCTGCGGACGTTTTCAGCAAAGAGCCCTGGAATACGCCTTCTAGAAATCCCATCTCCGCTCGATTGTGTTCAGATTGCACACAACTTCTCTCTTTTAACCGCTCTATTATTGCCTTTGAATTACGGACTCTGGCAAATAATTGTCCTCTCTGCAAACTGCTTCTTGATGTGGTACCCCGTTATCACAGTGATAGCCATCAGCCGGTTCATATAGTCAGATATAATTCAGCGCTGGCAGTTGCTGGAGGTGGGCCACGCATACTTCGGCTCTGTGCCGATCCAGGTTCGTCTTTACCCCCTTTTGGCAATATAGCAACATCGCTCACTATTTCACGTTGGCAAAAGAATCATCGGCAGATAATAATAACGATATTCAAATTGGACCTCCTACTTTACATAAAATCGCTCGTCCCTCTACTAGCAGCTCTCCATACTTCAAATTACTGCGCGAATGGCTTCGAAAGTGCGACAGGAGTCTAAAATGCAATCAGCGAAAGCCATACTGTCCGACGAGGGTCATCTTTGTTGGAGGTCCTGGTACCAAAACATTGGAACTTCGGGAGCGACCTAATGGACGGGAGCAGAATAATAGACTGGACTATATTGCGCTCTCGCACCGCTGGGGTACTCTGACGGACGAGGAAGAGAAGCAGTTCTGCACCACTAAGGATAACTATCCTCATCGATTGGAAGGATTCAGCTCCGATGATCTACCGAAGACATTTCAGGATGCTATTGAAGTGACTCAGCAACTCGGGAAGGAATACCTCTGGATCGATTCTATCTGCATAATTCAAAAAGACTCGAAGGATTGGGAAAATGAAGCTGGGCTCATGGAAAAGGTCTTTGCCTCCGCCTACTGCACCATTGCCGCGAGTTCGGCGACTAGTTGCAAAGATGGCTTCCTTGAGCGGAACCCAAATTCTCAGTATATTCAGGTCCAAGATGTTTCAGGCAGACGGCTTTATGTCTGCGATGGCATAGACGACTTCAGCAACGATGTGGATGCAGGTCCCCTTAACCAGAGAGCTTGGGTACTTCAAGAGCGAGTGCTGTCCCGCCGAACGATACATTTTTCTGCGAACCAGACGTATTGGGAGTGTGGGGAAGGTATACGTTGCGAAAACTTCACAAGACTGCATTGGTAAGGCTGAAGTTAAAGGTCTTGGTAAAGTTGTTATGCTAACATTACGATTATGTATTCCAGCCCACCAGGGAAGGAAGGTGTTATCCTTGATCCCCAATTCCCTGAAAGCCTTAGGATGTCAGGCTACGATCCCACGGTTAACTTCATATAATTCCTTTTCAAGAGGTATTCACAATGTGGTCTTAGCAAGGATTGCGATAGGAATGCTGCGATCTCTGGCTTGGTCAAGCGCATAGAAAGAGTCTTGACGACGGAATGTAGATACGGAGTCTTCAATTGCTTCTTTTCTAGACTCCTCTTGTGGAAGCGGTCTGACGAGGAGAATACGGATCGGATTGCTTACGAAGATCGAAAGGTGCCATCCTGGTCTTGGATGGCATATTCTGGAGGAATCGATTTCCTGTCGAACTCGAGGCTCATGGTTCCGGTCTCTAAAGATCTTCGATTTAACACCGATCAACATGCAATAATCGTCAAAGTTAGGGAGTTTCGAAACTGTCAAGTAGAACGAGAAGGGAAAGAACGTGCCATATTCACTGATTCAGGGAGAGTGGGATCTTTATGGGTGGATGTAGTAGCCGATATGGCGGAGGGTATGACAGTTAATATTGATTGCCGACAATGTGTTGTCGTTGGGATGTGCATAGACGAGAAAGAGGATCCTAAGAAGACTTATTTCATATTGATCGTCCGAGAAATATCACTAGGGAATGGATATGAAAGATTGGGAGTTGGGAAAGTTGAGGCACGCTATGTATCAATGGAGTGCCGTACTGGGAAGCTTTTATAAATTTGTTTCTTCGTTAATAGGTTGACTATCTTTCTACAATATGAGAAGCAAAAGTCTGAATGTTAATATGCTTAAGGCGCCGGCATCGGCATTGTAGTTACTTCATCAGGCTAATCACTAGCCGATGCTTTAATAAATCAATTAGCACTTAAATGTTCTGCATGGTGCGCTAGCAGGGAGGGCGGCCGACCCGCTCCGGCCACACCCTTGTGGAGATGGCGGGACGAAGGTGGCGAGGAAACTTTTAAAAGAGGAGGATATTCATCTCGGACATTCTTTTAATTAAATCCTAGTCTTTTGTTTAGCTAGTTCCCGCTACAAGACGGCCCCTACAGCCCACTAAACGAAGCCCCAAAGCCCTAATAGCTGCTTTGACCCCTAAACGCATATTAGTAACACTACCTCTAGACCCGCTAGCAGCTCTACTAAGATATATAAAGAAACCAAGCGCGAAGGTGCAAGAGGCCTAGCAGTCACTAAGGATATAAGCCTAAATATTAGCATAGTTTAAATAGCAAATAACTATACTATAAACCGGACTATAAGCTATATAGTATATACTGCCTCTATTCCCTATAGTAAGAGTCTCTACCTTACCTAAATATAAAGAAGGAGGTATTAATTATAATAAATTTTATTAACTTATTAAAAGCCTTAAAGAAACTATAGTATAGCAGAGCAACATTATTATAAACTAGAATAGCATTATTAAGAGTATTAGAAATAACCTTATAGATATTAAATTAGAATAGTAAAGCCTTAAAAAGTAAAACGCTAAACTCTAAAAGGCTATTTAGTCCTTATAAGCGTAACTAAACACTTCCTTAGCTCTAATATAATTATAGGCATTAGTAGCGGCCAGTAGAGGTATAATAGGGTTAGAAATAACCTTGCTATAAATAATAAGCGCTAGGAACCCTAAGGAACCTAATTAGCAGCTAGTAATAGACGTTAGCCAAGTAGGTTTAGAGGTAATAGAAAGGGTAGCTACTACTAAAGTAGTAAAGTAAACTATTATATAAGGTATAAAGGATATTAAGGGGCTTACGGGAGCTATACTTAAGGACTTCCGCGTATAGCGAATAAGCAACAACGTAAGCATTATTAGATTCTTAGTAGAAAAAGATAAAAAAGCTATATTTAGGCAGATAACTGCTTAATAGCTTAAACCGTATATCCTTAGGGCAAGGCTTATTGGACCTAAGTAGTATATAGTTAAGGTAGACTAGGTTAAAGTACCTTTAGCAATAGATATTAACAGCGGAAAAGTAAGTAAGTTAACTATAGAGCGCTTTAGGGTAGAGAATGGGGTAGAGGTATATATAATAAGATAGCTGGGATAACTAAGGCCGCGCGGCTAGTATGCGTTAGTAATTATTAAAGTGGTAATAAAGAAGGATATAGAGAAGCTGCTTACATTAAATAACGTATTATTTAGGGGAGGCGCGATTATTATATTACTATTTAAGGAGTGACGTACCCTTATAGTATACTATAAATATAAAAGGTTTAGATATAGGGCTAGAGACTATACGCGACCTAATATATATAAAATATATAGGCGGGAAGGCTATCTCTAGTGTAAGATAGTGAATCTATACTATATAAACTGCTAGGGTCCTTACTAAGCCTTATACTGTAAATGCCTAGTATATAGGAAAGAGATAGATAGGATTCTTATACAATAGCGCTATAAATAGAGAACTTTAGATCCTTTAGGCGAATATAAAGAAGTGTAGGGAGGCGTAGTATACGCTATATAATAATAAAGCGCTAGCGGACTTCTACTTTATTTTAGGCTAGGAGCCTTACTACTTTCTCTTAGATAGGAAAGTAGTACTAGCTGGCTTAAATCCCTAGTAAATAAGGTTCGTCCTAATAGGCAGGTAGTAGCGGTATCCCCTAGTTAGGTTATATATCTAGGTATCTAAAAAGCTAGCAGCTATATAGCTATAGGTAGATTTAATAGATATTACGGCGGTAGTAGTATATATTAGCTAAAGGAGACTTATAATTATGTTAGTATATATTCTAGACAGATGTTTAAGGAGAACTAAGGAAAAGAACTTAGAGGAGCTCTTTAGTAGACTAGAGATAATTAATAGGCTAATTTAGGGTGAACTATTACGCGACCTATATACCAAGGTAGTAATTATAGGTAACTTTAATTGGTATAATTTGCTATAGGGAGGAAGTTATATTAGTACTATATTAACGTAGAAAGAAAGCGCACTAATTATTAACTTTATAGCAGACTAGTTACTCTAGAGCCTACTTCTAGTGGGAATACCTATATTTAAAAGTAACGCGGGGCGAATATCAATAATTGACCTTATACTTACAACCCTAGGCCTAGTAAGTAAATTAGTAAAGTGCGCTATCTAGGAGTATAAGTACGGATTAGACTATAGAGCTATTTATACTAGCTTCTGGGTTAATATAGGCACGTAGAAGAGCTAGGAGAGGCTGCTTATTAAAAATATAAACTAGGATAAGATATAAGAAGACGTAAAGCAATAGAAAGAGATAGGATTCCCTATAAAAGATATAGATAAAATAGTTAACTGCCTTAATAGGTAGGTTAATAAAGCCCTTAAAGCACACTGCTAATGGGCTAGACTATTACTATATATAAAAAGATAGTGGAACGAAGACCTTATAATATTAAGGAAGTTATATATATACTAAAGAAATAAGAATAGCACGATACGGAGGTAAGGAAGGGACAACCCTAAGCTATATAATGTCGCAGTAAGAGTAAAGAAGCTCTTTTATAGGACTATTTAGCGATATAGGAAGCTCTATTAGGACGAATTCCTTAGTAATAGTAATAATATATAGAAAGCGTTAAAATACCTTAATCCGCAGGCTATATCCGCGTTTACTAAAATACCACTAATTAAAAAGGATAGAGGACAGGGAGAAGTTGTTATAGAAAACTATAATATTATAAGAGAACTACTCCAGGCATTCTTTCTGGTCCCGCTACTATATAAATAAAAGGAGGAAGCTATAACTAGCTACAACCAATTACTATAGGAGCCTATCGCCAAATATAAGGTTAAGGTAGTTATGTTTAGGGCTAGCCTAAACAAGGCTTTTAGAAGGGACGGCCTACTAACTAGGGTATAGTAAGAGCTGTGGCCCGTACTAAGTAGTAAGATCACCACTCTTTTTACCAAATTACTTAAGATAGGAAAGGTACCCTAGAAATAGAAGGTAGCAAAGATTATACCGCTATAGAAGCTAAAGTAGGGGGACTATACGGTAGCAAATAACTATAGGCCGATCTCCCTCCTTTTAACACTAAGAAAAGCACTTAAATTGCTAGTAGCGGAGAGAATAGTATACCTAATAGAGGAACACAGCCTACTATCTAAGACGCACTTTAGAGCTAGAAAGTAAAGGTTAACAATATATACGCTATCGTATCTCTGCGAGGACGTATTTAAAGCGTAGAGAGGAAAGAAGACGCTATTTCTAGTATTATTTAATATTAAGGGTGCGTATAATAATATGGCTATAAAGCCGGAAATTAGGAGATTACGGTAGCGTTAGATACCTTAGATAATTATATAATAGGTATAGGACTTTTATATAAACTATTAAGCCTATATCCTAGTTAACGGATATATATTAAAGGTATAGGCGCTCCCGCAGGCGGGTCTCCTATAGGGATCAGCACTAGCCCTAATACTCTTTCTATTCTTTAACGCGGATCTTATATAAAGCGCACCTAGAAATGGCAGCTCTATAGCCTTTATTAATAACTACTTGGTATAGGTTACAGGCCCTATAGCGGAGGAAAATATATAGATTATCTAGGGCGAGATTATACCAATACTTAAGAAATAGGAGAGGACTAATGGAGCCTAATTTAAAGCGAAGAAAACGTTATTTATTTACCTTACTAGATATAAAAAAGCAGGTAGGGATACTACTACGCCACTCTAATTTAAAGGAAAAGGGATCCCCCTAACTTAGGAAGTTAAAATCCTTGGGGTAATCCTTAATAAGGAGCTATGGTTTAAGGCGTACCTAATAAATAAGGTAGGCAAAGCCACCAAGGTAGCGCTAGCGTTGCATAAATTAAAGGGACTGTAGTTTAAGAGCGTTAAGCAGCTAGCTAAGAGCTTAGTCCTACTAGTAGTAGACTACGCGTCGCTAATATAGTACCCGCTTACAATATAAGAGTTAATATAGCTCCTCTAGTAGGCGTAGAGAATTACGGTATAAGCTATTATTAGAGGGTTCTGCTCCGTTGCCCTATTAATAGCGGAAGTAGAAGCTAGCTTACTTCCTCTTAAATAAAGGCTATATAACTAGGCTATCGCGTTCTAGGTATTAATCTATAAACTAGGTAAATTATATCCTTATTAGATAATTTGAAGACAGAGGCTCTATAGATAGCACTAATCGCCGCTCTAGAGGATAGTAGAGATATATAAGGATGTCTAGGTAAATAGGGTGCTAAAGGTTAAACTATATATATACCCGCCATAGGTAGCTAAGCCCAACATAGTAATATATAAGGACGAAGATTATACTTAAGCTATTATTAAAGACTATAAGCTAGGGCAGGTTAATATATACGTTAATATATTAGTACGCAATAGTAGGGCAGGAGTTAGTGTATATACTACGCCATCTAAAGTAACGCTTTTAAAAACGGTAGTAAGCTCTAATTAGGCCGACGCCCACCTTATAAAGCTTCTAGCAATTAGTAAGGCAGCTAACTAGCCATAGGACCCTACGTATATAGTTATTAACTAAGTAGGTTTTCTAATACCTGTATCTAGTATAAGAATATTCTCTAACTTATAATTAGCGTTACTGTTAGTATAGAGCTAGAGGGCTAAAGCCTGCTAGAAAATAGTTATAGAGATCTTAAAGAAGCTTTAGCTAAACAATGTCACGCTATACTAAATTCTAGGCTATTTAGGATTTATAGGAAATAAGAAGGCTAATAAGCTTGCTAAAGTAGCAACAAGACTAGAGAGTAAGGAGCCACTATAGAGAGACGGCCTCCTATAGTACCTTATGACGTAAGCGTTAAAAAGAGCTAAGATAATAATAGGACCGCTTCTATTAGGAAGATCTAATATAAGTAAGTTTATAAGGAAGATTAACACAGCACTCCACCTTAGAAAGGCTATAGGATTATACTAGCAGCTAATTAGCTTAGAAGCTGCCATCCTTATATAGCTACAGACCGGCAAGTTATTTCTAAAGGAATATCTTTATAAAATTAATACATTAGAGACGGTATTATACGACTATAGGCTTATAAAGTTAATATAGCACTTCCTCTTCTCTTATAGGAGGTAGGCGTAGCAAAGGATTAAACTAAGAAAGTAATATAGAGATTAATTTGGGGATCTATTATATATATTAGGAGGCTACTTACGTAGATAAGAAGGAGGCAGGAATATTAATGGCCTAATTAAGCGCTAGAAGCTAGATATTAGCGTAGTTAAAGCTATAATTAAATTTATAAAGGAGACCGGACGTTTATACCTAAGTATATAAGATATAAAGAGTATAAAAGCCAATATTAATAAGCAAAGACTCTTAAGAATTCCTCCTTTAATTATCTAACCAAATACACCGCGAGCCTCCTCTATATATACCTCCACTAGTACGTCGCTAATTAAGAAGCGTATAACGCTAGAATAGCCCTGCGGACACAAGGCATTAAAAACTACTTACTTAGGCTCGCCTCTAAACTCTAACTTTCTTCAATAGTAACATATTACTTTCCTTTATTTATTCCTTAGTTAAGTATAACGTTAGGTAATAGATATATAGTTTTTATAGTTGGCTTCTAAACTAGAGCAAGCATATTAATAGTAGGAAGTATTTAGTTAGCGCTCTATAACGGCCTATACCCTAGATAGTATATAGCTATAATAGAATATACATACATATATATATACGTGGAGATAGCGGACCAGCTACGCCCTTGTCAAGGGGAGTAAAAGAAGGAAAAACTCTTAAAAGAGGAGGATATTTATCTCGGACATTCTTTTAATCAAATCCTAGTCTTTCATTTAGCTAGTTCCCGCTATAAGGCGGCCCCTGCGGCCTACTAAACAAAGCCCCAGAGCCCTAATGGCTGCTTTAACCCCTAAACGCGTATTAGTAATACTACCTCTAGACCTGCTAGCAGCTTTACTAAGACGTATAAGGAAACTAAGCGCAAAGGTATAAGAGGCCTAGTAGTCGCTAAGGACACAAACCGCTTAAAGATTAGCATAGTTTAAATAATAGGCCGCACTATAAACTAGAATACAAGCTACGCAGTATATACTACCTCTATTCCCTATAGTAAGAGTCTTCACCTTACCCAAGTATAAAGGAGGAGGTATTAATTATAATAAATTCTATTAGCTTATTAAAAGCCTTAAAGAAACTATAATATAGCAGAGCAATATTATTATAAGCTAGAATAGTATTATTAAAAGTATTAGAAATAAACTAGTAGACATTAAATTAGAATAGTAAAGCCTTAAAAAGTAAAATACTAAACTCTAAAAAGCTATCTAGTCCTTATAAGCGTAACTAAATACTCCCTTAGCTCTAATATAATTATAGGCATTAGTAGCGGCTAGTAGAGGCATAGGAGGGCTAGAGATAACTTTGCTATAAATAATAAGCGCTAGGAACTCTAAGGAACCCAATTAATAGCTAGTAATAGATGTTAGCTAAGCGGGTTTAGAGGCAATAGAGAAGGTAGCTACTACTAAAGTAGTAAAGTAAACCATTATATAAGGTATAAAGGATGTTAACAGGCTTATAGGAGCTATACTTAAGGACTTCCGCGTATAGTAAACAAGCGATAGCGCGAGCATTATTAGATTCTTAGTGGAAAAAGATAAAAAAGCTATGTTTAGGCAGACGACTGCTTAATAGCTTAAACTGTATATCCCTAGGGCGAGGCTTGTTGGACCTAAGTGGTATATAGTTAAGGCGGATTAGGTTAAAGTACCTCTAGCAATAAATATAAATAGTAGAAAAGTAAGTAAGTTAGCTATAGAGCGCTTTAGGATAGAGAATAGTGTAGAGGTATATATAATAAGATAGCTCGGATAACTAAGGCCACGCGGCTAGCACGTGTTGGTAATTATTAAAGTGGCAATAAAGGAGGATATAGAGAAGCTGCTTATATCAGACAACGTATTATTTAGGGGAGGTGCGGTTATTATATCACTATTTAAGGAGTAACGCACCCCTATAGCATACTGTAAATGCAGAAGGTTTAGATATAGGGCTAGAGACTATACGTGACCTAATATATACAAAATATATAGGCGGGAAGGCTATCTCCGGTATAAGACGGTTAATTTACACTATATAAACTGCTAGGGTCCTTACTAAGCTTTATACCGTAAATGCCCAGCATATAGAAAAGAGATGGATAGGATTTTTATACAATAGCGCTATAAATAGAGAACTTTAGATTATTTAGGCGAATATAAGAAAGTGTAGGGAAGCGTAGTATGCGCTATATAATGATAAGGCGCTAGCGGACTTTTACTTTATTTTAGGCCAGGAACCGTACTGCTTTCTCTTAGATGGGGAAGTGGTGCTAGCTAGCTTAAACCCCTGGTGGATAAGGTTTGTCCTAATAGGTAGGAAGTAGCGGCATTCCCTAGTTAGGTTATGTATCTAGGCATCTAGAGAGCTAGCAACTACATAGCTATAGGTAGATTTAGTAGACATTACGGCGGTAGTGGCGCACGTCGGCTAAATAAGACTTATGATTGTGTTGGTATATATCTTAGATAGATGCTTAAGGAGAACTAAGGAAGAGAACCTAGAGGAGCTCTTTAGTAGGCTAGAGATAATTAACGGTTTAATCTAGGGTAAACTATTACGCGACCTATATACTAAGGTGGTAATTATAGGCAACTTTAATTGGCATAATCTATTATAGGGAGGAAGTTATGTTAGTACTATATTAATATAGGAAGAAAGCGCGCTAATTATTAACTTTATAGCGGACCGGTTACTTTAGAGCCTACTTTTAGTAGAAGTACCTATATTTAAGAGCGACGCGGGGCAAATATTAATAATTAACCTTATGCTTGCAACCCTAGGCCTAGTAAGTAAACTAGTAAAGTGTGCTATTTAGGAGTATAAGTACGGATTAGACTATAGAGCTATTTATATAAGCTTTTAGGTTAATATAGACACGTAGGAGAGCTAGGAGAGGCTGCTTATTAAAAATACAAACTAGGATAAGATTTAAGAAGATATAGAGCAATAGAAAGAGATAGGATTCCCTATAGAAGAGGTGGATAAAATAATTAACTGCCTTAATAGGTGGGTTAATAAAGCCCTTAAAGTATACTGCTAGCGGGCCAAGCTATTATTATATATAAAAAGATAGTGGAACAAAGATCTTATAACGCTAAGAAAGTTATATATATACTAGAGGAATAGAAATAGTGTAATACGGAGGCAAGGAAGGGATGACCCTAAGCTATATAATATTGCAGTAAGAGCAAAAAAGCTCTTTTATAGGACTATTTAGCAATATAGGAAGCTCTATTAGGACGAATTCCTAGGTAATAGTAACAATATATAAAAAGCGTCGAAATACCTTAATCTGTAGGCTATATCCGTATTTGTTAGAATACCGCTAATTAAGAAGGCTGGAGGATAGGGAGAGGTTATTATGGAGAACTATAATATTGTAAGAGAACTACTTTAGGCATTCTTTTTGGTCCCGCTGCCGTGTAAATAAGAGGAGGATACTACGGCTAGCTATAACTAATTGCTATAGGAGCCTATCGCTAAATATAAGGTTAAGGTAGTTATATTTAGGGCTAGCCTAGATAAGGCTCTAGGGAGAGATGGCCTACTAGCTAAGGTATAGCAAGAACTGTGGCCTATACTAAGCGGTAAGATTACTACTCTCTTTACCAAATTACTTAAAATAGGAAAAGTATTATAGGAATAAAAGGTAGTAAAGATTATACCGCTATAGAAGCCGAAGTGGGGGGACTATATAGTAGCAAACAACTATAGGCCGATCTCCCTCCTCCTAACGCTAGGAAAAGTACTTAAATTGCTAGTAGTAGAGAGGATAGTATACCTAGTATAGGAATATAGCCTACTACCTAAGATATACTTTAGAGCTAGGAAGTAAAGGTCAACAATATATATGCTATTATATCTCTATAAGGACGTATTTAGAGCATAGAGAAGAAAAAAGACGCTGTCTCTAGTATTATTTAATATTAAGGGTGTGTATAACAATATAGCTATAGAGCCAGAAATTAAGAGATTATAGCAGCGATAGATACCTTAGATAATTATATAATAGGTATAGGACTTCTATATAAACCGTTAAGCCTATATCCTAGTTAATGGATACATATTAGAGGTATAGGCGCTCCTATAGGCGGGTCTTCCGTAGGGATTAGCACTAGCCCTAATACTCTTTTTATTCTTTAATGCGGATCTTATATAAAGCGCACCTAGAAATAGCAGCTCTATGGCCTTTATTAATAACTACTTAGTATAGGTTATAGGCCCTATAATAGAGGAAAACATATAGATTATCTAGGGCGAGATTATACTGATGCTTAAGAAATAGGAGAGAACTAGTAGAGCTTAATTTAAAGCGAAGAAAACGTTATTTATCTACCTTACTAGATATAAAGAAGCGGGTAAGGATGCTACTACGCCACTCTAATTTAAAGGAAAAGGAATCCCCCTAATATAGGAGGTTAAAATCCTTAGGGTAATTCTTAATAAGGAGCTAAGGTTTAAGGTATACCTAGCGGATAAGGCGGGTAAAGCCACTAAGGTAGCGCTAGCGTTATATAGATTAAAGGGACTATAGCCTAAGAGCGTTAAGCAGCTAGCTAAGAGCTTAGTCCTACTAGTAGTAGACTACGTGTTACTAATATAGTACCCGCTTATAATATAAGAGCTAATATAGCTTCTTTAGTAGGCGCAGAGGATTATAGCATAAGCTATTATTAGGGGGTTCCGCACTATTACTCTACTAATAGCGGAGGTAAAAGCTGGCCTGCTCCCTCTTAAGCAAAGGCTGTATAACTAGGCTATTATATTCTGGGTATTAATTTATAAACTAGGCAAATTATATCCTTATTAGATGATTTAAAGATAGAGGCTCTATAGGCGGCACCGGTCGCCGCTTTAGAGGATAGTAGAGATATATAAGGATGTCTAGGTAAATAGGGTGCTAGAGGTTAAGCCGTATATATGCCTACCGTAGGTGGCTAAGCCTAATATAGTAATATATAAGGACGAAGAATATACTTAAGCTATTATTAAAGACTATAAGCTAGGGCAGGTTAATATATACGTTAATGCATTAGTACGTAATAGTAGAGCAGAAGTTGGCGTATATACTACGCTATCTAAAGCAACGCTTTTAAAAATGGTGGCGAGCTCTAATTAGGCTGACGCCTACCTTATAGAGCTTCTAGCAATTAGTAAGGTAGCTAACTGGCTATAGGAACCTACGTGCACGGCTGTTAACTAAGTAGGTTTTCTAATACCTGCTTCTAGTATAAGAATATTCTCCGACTTATAATTAGTATTGCTATTAGTGTAGAGCTAGAGGGCTGGAGCCTGCTAGGAAATAGTTATAGAGATCCTAAAGAAGCTTTAGCTAAATAATGTTACGCTATACTAGATTCTAGGCCACTCTAGATTTATAGGAAATAAGAAGGCCAATAAGCTTGCTAAAGTAGCGATGAGACTAGAGAGCGAGGAGCCACTATAGAGAGACGGCCTCCTATAGTACCTTGTGACGTAAGTTTTAAAAAAAGCTAAGATAATAATAGGACCGCTTTTAGCGGGAAGATCTAATACAGGTAAGTTTATAAGGAAGATTAACGCAGTACTTTACCTTAGAAAGGCTGTAGGACTATACTAGTGGATAATTAGCTTTAAAGCTACTATCTTTACACAGCTATAGACCGGCAAGTTATTTCTAAAGGAATATCTCTATAAAATTAATGCATTAGAGACGGCATTATGTAACTACGGGCTTATAGAATTAATATAGTACTTCCTCTTTTTTTATAGGAGGTGGGTATAGCAGAGGATTAAACTAAGAGAGTAGTATAGAGATTAATTTAGGGATCTATTATATACATTAGGAGGCTACTTACGCAGATAAGATAGAGGTAGGAATATTAACGGCCTAATTAAACGCTGGAAACCAGACATTGGCGTAGTTAAAGCTATAATTAAATTTGTAAAGAAGACCGGACGTTTATACCTAAGTGTATAAGATATAGAGAGTATAGAAGCTAACGTTAATAAGTAAAAACTCTTAAGAATTCCTCCTCTAATTATCTAACCGAATATACCACGAGCCTCCTCTATACGTGCCTTTACTAGTACGTCGCCAATTAAGAAGCGTATAACGCTAGAATAGCCCTATAGATATAAGGCATCGAAAACTACTTACTTAGGCTTGCCTCTAAACTCTAACTTTATTCTAATGGTAACGTATTACTTTTCTTTATTTCCTTAGTTAAGTATAGTGTTAGGTAATGGATATATAGTTCTTATAGTTGGCTTCTAAACTAGAGCAAGCATGTTAATGGTAGGAAGTATTTAGTTAGTGCTCTGTAACGGCCTATACCCTAAATAGTGCATGGCTATAATAGAATATATATACATATATATATATATATATGGAGATGGCGGAATATACATATATATATACATACGTGGAGATAGCGAGAGCGTAACTACGATATTGGATGAAAGCGTTGTTTTTGCTATTGGATAGCGCCGAGCGATATAGCGAATTTAGCGTTTATGCACCCCGCCAAACGTTTACTTTAAAAGTTAAACAACTTTAGGGCAGGGAACCAGAACTTTACCCCTAACTTATATTAGCTTTAAGCAAGAACAATCTCTAGAACCAATATGATTAGGAGGTGGGGTAGATAACGTAGGATGACGATCGTGGAATATATAGTGGAAATCCACATTATAACTGCGGAGTGGTAAGCTGACAAGACTAGGCTGGCGTTAATAGCTCTAGGCCTAAGATGGCTTCTGGACATATACGACTAGATCTTATAATTATTTAGAATTCCATAATAGGCAAACCACTTAAGAGGTTAGAATATACCTGTCTCTTCTAGGTTATATTTACTTTTAACTATAACTGCTCTAAAACTATATATATATATACGCAGCAAGACTAGTTCTATTTTTTAAGCTATTAATTCTCTTAGCAGCGCTCCTTATACAATTGCTCTCCTTATATAATTACTCTTTTTATATAAATACTCTTACTCCTTATACTATTACTATTAGTCGTGGGTCTCTACTATTATTATAAGCTTATTGTCTAAGGAGTGGAAAAGTATCCTTAATACTAGTATTCGGAAATAGGATTAAAACGGCTCCTATCCCTTTTATAATTTATAAGCCTGGTAAAATAGATCCGTCTAAAAATTATCTCTTCCTTAGTCTGTAAATATTAGTGTCTAAAACTAATTTCTTTCCTAAACTTGCAATCCTCCTTCTAAAATAAATTCCCCGCTGCCCGCTAAAGCCGAGATATTAATAAAATACCCTATATACATTGTATGCGTGTCTCTTAAAATATATAATGCCCTTTAGTCGTATTAAACATTTAGGATAGTAATATTTAAACTCTCTCTAATACTTGGGTTGTTTAAAGTGGAATTCTATATGCTTTTTAAGGACGTCTTTATAAGGAATTAAGCGCATTCGTCTTTTATATAAGAACTTGTTATTACCTATATAAATAAGGCATACTAGATATAGAAGCACTATTGGATATAAGTATAAATATTAGATTATTTTAACCTAGTTAACTTCTAATATACTAAACTCTTGTTTTGCAGCCTTAGCCCCTTAGCTATTTTAGGGGATTTTATTAGAGGCTATATAATTAGGAGTTAAGTCCTTTAAGATGTTCTTAAATCTGTTAGTGAACTTCTTTTATTTAGTTATAAAAGATATATTGCTGCTTTTAAAGATAACGAAATCTGGTTTCTTTTATTTTAAGGCTTTAGGCTAATAAGTTTCTTATCGGTAATATAGTTAAGCTAGAGCGTAGATAAACTTAATACGCGCTTTATTATTTTTAAATAGCTAAAAGAGTATTCCGGCAATGGTGGCCTACTCTTAAATCTTAAATTTAAAAGTTAGTAGTATAAGGACTTTAGTTGCAGGCGTTTTATTAAGCTGCCTGGCTATCTTGTTTATATTAACCAAATTATAGAATTTATAAATAGCCTTATCCAATCGTTCTCTATACAGTTTTTAATATATCTTGCTAATTATCCGCTTGTAATTCTTATATTACTTATATAGATTGGTCCCTTCAGCCTTACTTATAGGGTAGAAGCCTTAACTATAAAGTTAGTTTTTATATTCTATATATTTCTTATAAAGAGCTATAAGCGTAAGGTTATTCCGGATCTCTTCTAGTTAATTATTATTTAGCTTTATAGGCGTATGTTAATCTTATAATAGGCCTATTTTTATAACGGATTTAATAAGGAGGTCTTTTAAAGGGCTTCTAAAATAAATAGACTAAAAATTACGTGCAATATGCGTTGGAGTATAGTACTTTTTATACGTACTACTAAGATGGCCTATAGTTTAGTTCCGCTCTTCTAGAGTTAAAACGCCTAGTAGATTTTATAGTATTAGTATAGGAAATAAGTAGATAAGCGGTGTTAGTAGAGTAGGCTTACTATTAATATTCCTACCTAAAGCTCGTCGTAGCTAATATAACTCTAGTGCTATTTTAAAGCCTGCAATACGCCCTAACCGCACAAATATATCCCGATACTTTGCATATAGGAAGGCCTTATCGTTTAGGACATAAATACCTCCTATAGTATTCTTAACGCTATAGAAGAATAGCTGGCTTAATATATTATTCTTCCATTTAATATAAAGTATATTATAATAGTCTGGTATTATAAGGTTAAAGATCTCTTTAACACTCTTAAAGTTATCTTTAAATACGTTTTAACTAATACTAATAAATAGAATACGCGAAATAATGTAAAATGTAGGAAGCCCTTTAAGGCGGAATATATATTTCTTCCTATAATAATAGACGTGGTTAGTAAGACGCATTATAGTATAAGTCTATTATCCAACTTACGGTTTCCCGTCCTTTTCCTTATTCTTAATATATTTAAGGTTTATATTTATAATAATTATAGTCTTTTTAGGGGGTTTAAGACTGCGCACTACTATAAGGTTAATATCTTTAAATAATAATGCTTTGTTACTGCCTTTAGTACTTACGCTTTTAATAAAAGCTCCTGGTCTTATAGCTATGGCTACGCTAAGAAGAAAAAGAAGCGAAATTTAGACCCAGATAAAGCCGTAGAGAGGTTTAGTATCGTCTACCTAA
Source organism: Cenococcum geophilum 1.58 (assembly GCF_001692895.1). Taxonomy (NCBI): domain Eukaryota; kingdom Fungi; phylum Ascomycota; class Dothideomycetes; order Gloniales; family Gloniaceae; genus Cenococcum; species Cenococcum geophilum. Next base: position 738,060 of record NW_027137579.1, read on the forward strand.
AGGGCGTAGAGGATAACGTAAAGGTCCTAAACGTATATGGTATGCTTTTCCTTTTCTATATTATTAAGCTAAAGACTTAAAATCTATTATAGTAGCTGTAACCGACTACCGGTACTATGCCAAAACACCTACGTATCACCTGCGTATCAACTGCGTATCGCCTGCGTATCACTTACGTATCACGCTATTTTAGTTACGTAGTAGTCTCCCCTTTTATCTTATTACCAACACCTTCCTTATATATTTATATTACTTGATTTCCATAGATTTACAATTAAGTCGCTCGTTTAATACCCACACTGCAAAGCTTACAGTTATGAGCCCAGATCGCACTACCTACTAACCAATTAATCAGATCAATCTACCTATTGCAAAATCTGTTAAGCAGTCAATTTGCTACCTTATTTAAGAAGTCACTACTTTTATTACCTTTGCAAGTGTCTTAAGCTTCTTCACCTATCAAACGAACGGACGATTAACCCCAGTCAACGACCGTACCGACTGACGAACAAACGAACGAATCAAATTAAGAGTTCGGAACGTCAAAATAAGGGTTTCGCTAAGCCACCAATTGGACCCTGCCTAACCCTACAAATTCTAAAAATGACGACCTCTACCGAATTAAAGATCAACGTTATCCTTAACCAGCTATCTGATTGGATTCAATGGTTCTTTATTATCCAAGACACAGCCACAACTAACGAGGTATAGCAGTACATCGACCCATCTACAAAAGACGAGCTTCCAAAGCTAGAACCACCGCATCGACCTATACCAGCGGACGTACTTCCTAATACCATATCAATAGCTCAACTGGACCAAATCAAGCTCACTGCCTATAATTAGCTTTACGCTAAATACAAAGACAATCTACGCGTACACAAGAAGCAAAAACGGGCTATAAACGATATCAGCAATTACATCGTCCGCACCACATCGGTAGCCTACCTTCTACTTATTAACGGCCTCAACACGGTACACGAACGGCTTAAAGCATTAAAGACTGCACTAGCCCCTACCTCATCAGGTCGAAAGCATAACGTCCTTAATTAATACACGGCACTAAAGGTCTACAATAAGAAGCAGAGAATTAAAAAATAGCTAAACAATTGGCAAAATGTCTATAAGCTTGCGGAGCAATTAAAGCTACCGGATGTACAAGGATTTAGGCTACACTATAACTTTATTTAAGCCATTAAATCCATCTCTTCTAGTTTTATAGAAGCATTAGAAGTAGACCTTATTTAAAAGGAATATAAGGACGAAGCTGCACTATCTATTATTAATCTCATCGAGGAATTCAAGGAGCACTACCATATGCAGCAAGCATCCTCTACCTCTACTGCCAATAGCTCTGCATTTGCAACCCTTCAAAACAATTCCAATTTAGATTCTAACGGCAATTCTAATTCTAACAGCAATCTAAATTTAAATTTAAGAAGGCACAAGGAATGCATATGCGGCCTTAAACATCGATTTAGTGACTGCTACTATATTATCGAGCATAAGCGCCCTTAAGGATGGAGACCAAGGGCAAATATCCAAAAAAAAGTAGATAAAATGATCTCATCTATACCCTTAATTAAACGCGCAGTTAACCGAATTTAAAAAGAAGAATAGGAAGCAAAGGAGAACAATTAAAAGAACATAGAATCTATAATTAATTTTAATCCTAAAACCCTACCGTCTAAGGCACCAACCAGCTATGCTGCCGTGTTTAGTACTAGTTAAATTCCATTTAAACTCTAAAATACCTGGATACTTAACCCTAGCGTAGATACACACGTCTATAATAATAAAGAAGACTTTACCTTCTTATACCTAGTAGTAGAAGACGACTACCTAATTGCTAGCGGAAATTTTAAGAAAATATAAGCTTATGGAACAGTAACGATTACTATTAATACACCTACTAGGAGCTTAAAAATAAAGCTATTATATATAGCATTAGTACCCACCATGTTTGTAAATATTGTAGCACTATTAAAAGCTACTAATAACGATATCTATTTTAACTTAGGACGAAATATGCTATACTATCTAGCAACTAGCGAAATAGTATACTATGCGAAACAACTAGGGGGCTATTAGGCACTAATGCACAGAGAGCCTACGCCTTTAAATTCCCTAGATTTGACTTAATCAACATTCTTAACCTCTAAGAGGTACTAGCCTAGCCGTATAGCCTATAAACTAGTCGGAGCCATAGCTATAAAATGGTATAAAAATACTTAGCCATGTAGGACCTAACGCTATTAAGCAGCTTCCTAAGTATGTTAATAGCGCAGAGCTTAAAAGCTAATCAATAAATGAGCACCGCTTAAAATTGAATATAAAATTTGCTTATTGGCAAAGCACACGCAGCAGATCTCTTGAAGATAAGAATATAAATATCCAGCTACTCAACCATTTAAACGACTAGTATTTAATATTATTAACCTCGAAGTACCTAGATACAACGGCGATAGATACGCTATGCATTTCTATTACACGTATTCCAAATTCAATTTTATATTCACCTCCAGGAATAAGGACAAAGCTACTATCCTACCTACTATTTGTAAGACTTACCGGCTAACCAAAATACAATTTTACTAAGATATTATCTTCTTCTAGAGCGATAACAAACGAGCTTTTAGATAGATAGGAGACACCCTATAAATATAGTGTGTGGATAAAGGCATTACTTTTAAATACTAAGCCCTATATATAGAAGAACAAAATAGCGGAGCTAAATAATCTAAACAAACCCTTATAGAACGGTCTAGGGCTATACAGCTAGAAGCTTCCTTACCCCTATCTCTAAAACTAGAGGCGTTCCTTACTACTAGCTACGTACTTAATTAAACCCCAAATAAGCAACTAGGGTAAAAAACTCCGTACGAGATTGCCTACGGTAAGCTGCCATTACTTACCTATATATATATATATGGTTGCAAGACCTATATACTAGATAAATGAGTTAAAAAGGGAGATAAGCTAGCTCCTTATATATTAATTAGACACCTAGTTGGCTACAATTTAATTAATATCTATTAAATCTAGATTCTAAGTCTCTACAAGGTTATTTAAACTAGAGACGTTATATTTAATAAGACCTCGTTCTATCCCTTGCATTGATAGTGTACTTAGAGATATGGCCCGTGCACGCGATCAAAGAACATCAACTTTCTCAGGTCAAGTACTTCATCAATTAATTACACCACCACAATGGTTCGTAATTGCATTTCTAGTGACATGGATCTTGTACAGCCTACTCAATATCCCACTTCTAAAAGTCAGGTCGTGAAAAAGCCACCGCCAGCCCCCGAATCACTACCTTCCTTCAAGGCCTAGATTATCTGGCAAAACGATTGACCGCCTGCGTATGCAGCTTCCTAATTGGTGCGCACGGAGCACAGCTCTAAGTACACATTTTATCAATGCAAGGGATAACCCTAAGAGTTAAAACATTAACTACCTATTAAGAAAAGCATTAGAGGACACTCTATAGACAATTAGTCTACTAAAGCCTCTTAAGGATAAGTCTAAGAATAAATCTATCTTATATAGACTTACCTTAAATGTAGATTAAACAACTATACCTAAATCGAATGATTTGGTAGAGCCTCCTATAAAGGATACTAAGTAGTTACCAACTCCTAGTAGAATGGTATCTCTAGATCTGCTAGAAACAAACACTATACTAGGAGGACTTTAAAACGATATTTTGGATATAATTAAAATAGGTCCTACCTAGCTAAGTAATTTAATAGAACCATTAAATACAGCTCTATAAGCTAATAAAGTCTTAGCTAAACCTTCTGCCGACCTTATCCTACCAAAAGGATTAAAAAGAATTCGATGTTAAGCGTATATAGTATTACTAGCCAATCTATCTACCCTATTTAGTTACTATACTGGCTTTGCCACAGGACTAGTAAAGGATATTAACTAAACTAGATCCTTATCTCTATATTAAAATAATCTTCCTCCTAAACTAAAAAACCTTAAAGAACTAAGAAAGCATTCTTTAACTACTAGCTTTTAAAAGGCTATAGAAAAAGAATACAATAACCTAAAACGCTAAGGGACATTTAAAATTATACTAAAAGAAGAAGTAAGCAACGAGCAAATCCTACTACTAAAATAGGTCTTTAAATATAAGCTTAACAGCGATAGTTATCTTTAAAAGCTAAAAGCTTAACTATATATCCGCGGAGACCTATAGATTACTAAAAAAAAGACCTATACAGCAACCCTAGCTGCTCGAATATTCCGTGCACTCATGGCTATAGCAGCCGCATTTAATTTAGAAATTTAACAGTATAACGCTGTAAATGTATTTATAAACGCCAAGCTTAGTAAGCTAGTTTACTACTACTACCTAGAAGGATTTAAACAAGACGGATATATCCTAAAGCTACTTATAGCGCTATATAAATTAAAAATCTCACTACTACTTTAGTATAAAGAGCTTACTAGTACCCTAGCTAAATTTAGATTAAAACTAGTACTAGGCACTAACTGCCTATTTACTAACGGATAACTTATTATCTTCTTCTATATAGACAATATTGCTATTCTATTTGCTAAAAAGAACCTTTAAAGACTTAAAGAATTTAAAGCTAAACTACTACACTAATATAAGATCCGTATACTAGGAGACCTATAGTAGTTCCTAGGAATTTAAATTAAACGAGATTAACTAAGTTAAAGGCTCTGGCTTTGCCAAGATTCCTATATTAAAAAGATAGCTAATTAATTTAATATTCAACCAGGCAGATTTCCTAAGTTACTACTTCCTACTAAAGAACTGATTTCGTCCGACTAGTAGATAAACCCTTAAAGGACACTAGCCTACCAGTAATAAGTAGGGTTGCTTATACACCTTACCGTATTTAGAAGACCTAATATTACTAAGACGCATTCTAAGCTGGCCGAATTCCTTACTAATCTAAATTAAAAGCACTTTAATGCGGCAAACTAAGCTATTGCCTACTGCCTTAAAACAAAATCGATAGCTATTAAATACTTTAGCGAAGTATTTAGAGTATATATCTATTATAGAAACCTAAAAGGAGAAGACGTTACCTTTTACGAAGTATCTAACGCAGTATTTACGGACTATAAAGAGACTAGACGGAGCTCTTGGGGATACCTATTTATACTATTTAGAGGGCTAATTAATTAGAAGGCGACCCTATAATAATTAGTAACTCGTTTGACTACCAAAGCAGAACTTCTCTCCCTATCTACTGCTACTGTTAAGATTATCTAGTGGCAACGATTCTTTAAGGCAATTGGCTTCAACTTAGAACGTAAATTTACCGTACTCTGTAATAATATGTAGACTATACGACTCCTAAAACAGAATACACTAAAGCTTGACACTAAGTTTCGACATATTAACGTCTATCAGCACTGGCTAAAATAGGAAGTCTAAGATAAAAGATCGACGTTTAAAAAGTTCCTACGGCCAAAATGCCTACCGACGGTCTTACCAAAATCTTACCTCGTTAAAAGCACGAAGCATAGATAAAGCAGTTAAATTTGGTGGATATTCGATATCAGATTAATTGATTCGCAATATCCGCGATATTAGCAATATCCGTTACAGTTACCCCATTCTTTTACTACTCCCAAATTATATCTAAATTTCCTATTTTAGTATAGTTTTGACCTTTATTTTTCTACAGCTTTAACTACACCGTTAAATCTAGGGGGGTGTGTAACCGACTACCGGTACTATGCTAAAACACCTACGTATCACCTGCGTATCGACTGCGTATCGCCTGCGTATTACTTACGTATCATGCTATTTTAGTTATATAGTAGTCTCCCCTTTTATCTTATTACTAACACCTTCCTTATATATTTATATCACTTAATTTCTATAAATTTACAATTAAGTCGCTTGTTCAATACCCATACTGCAAAGCTTATAGTAGCTATTAGTATATAACTACGAGAGAGGAATATTAGGATAAGATATATATTATTAACATCTATTAGCATATCGGCGTCCATTTTATGGTGTATAAGATCCCTATAGCATATATATATTTTATTTTAATAGCTTTGTATTAAGCTCTCCTTTTTAACTTAAAAATGTTTTTTACGCTAATAGAGATATGCTTTATATATCTCCTAGCTATATTTATAAAGACAGTCTTCTAGATTAGCCTTTATCTTTTAATAAAACCTAAGCCTACTATTAAAAGAGTGTAATAAGATATATAGGTGGAGAAAATATAATCTTACCTCTTTTAGAACTCGCCTTTCCTCTTCCAAAGTTTCTTAGTATAGGAGGTATAATTTAGTTTCACTAGCTCTTTATCCCTTAACTTAGCAATATCCTTTAGTATTTCTTTAGCTTTAGAATCTAACCTTAGGTTTTTTAAACCCAGTTTAAGATTAGGGTGTTTATTAATATCTAATTTGTTATCTATATTAGGTTCCGTATTAGGGTCTAAGTATAAATCTAAGTAGTCTAAATTAGAGTTTAATTCTAAATTTAAGTCTAGGTCTAGGCTTGTATAGGGAAGTAAGCGCAAGTTTCGATTTAATATGGCCTTTAAATTAATAGCGCTAGTAACTAGCGCTTTTGTTATCCTTCGGACTAGGGCTAACGTTTAGATTACTATAGTACCGCCAGCTTTATATTGCTCTGCTAGTCTAACGGGTAGGTAAGTAAGTAGCATTAAATAAAATAACAAAATTGTAGCGGAAGAGGTATAACTAGGGAATATAGGTAAGTTTAAGGTTGGCGAGAGGACTGGAGTAAAAAGTAGGCAAGTAGCCTACTCCTATAAGTAGGTACTAGCCCTTAGACGACTTTATGGGCTATGCTATAGTTGGTTTAACGTAAGCGCTAATAAGCATTGCTAAAGGCAGTAGTGGACTGTTTCTGACCCCTCTAGGATAATAAGGTGGCTTGTATATTAAGCAAGCAGAGCCTCTTTAAAGCGGCGAGGTAAGAGGGTCTAAGCGAGGTAAGAAGGCCGCCAAAAGCGGCGGCCAAACACCCCCGAAAACGGATGCATTCCCACCGCAACATATATATTAGTAGAAATAATAAATAATAAGTTAGTGGACGTAAGTGCCTTCCTAGCGTTTCCTACCTTTAATACTTAGGGGCTAGGCTAGTTATCCTAAGCCTTAATAGGCTAGAAGTGGCGCTGCGTAATATTACTAGACTAAATAGGGATATAAGGGAGAGGACGCCCTATAGGAAGACCCCTATAGACAGCGATAGTAAGCTTAAAACTAGGATAATTAAGAATTAGACTTAATGCGGCAAATATAATATTTATAGCTAACCTATAAAGGGTATATAGCTGACTAGTAAGAATAGGGGAAAAACTGGAGATAATAATAGATATAGATATAAAAACGCTAGTAGGAATATAAAATACGGGAATAAAAAGCTCTATATAAAATAAGTAGTAACTAGGGTATAGATATAAGAGATAAAAGCTCTAAATATTCTAGAAAAAGTAGAAATAAAAAAAGTAAGGAATAAAGGAGAGATAAAGGACCTACGCTAGGGATCCGCCACCTATCTATTATATAGTATAACTATAGCAATACAAACCACCGTCTTATAAGGCTTTTACTAGACAGTTTAGACCTAGAGAAATACTACATCCTTACTATATAAGAGCTGTATTATAATACCTATATATAATTAATATACTGCCCCTAAGGATTCCAGCTCCTATATAAACTAAAAGTAGCCATACGTGTATACTTTATGATTAGTAAGGCTATTAGCCTATTTTTATAGTTATAGTAGGTAGTTAACCTAGATATTATAGTAATAATAATCTAAATATATAGGGGACTAGTATAAGTTATTAATATATATAACCTGGCCGTCGAAAACGGACTCTGCACCTATACGTGGTGACGGCTACGAACCTAGGTCTTTAAAGTTCAGACCCAGAGCCAACGCAGAGACGTCGCACAGCGTGCGATACGACATGGTGGTGGTGGTTGCGAGTAGTATGGGCGGTGGTGAAAAGTTTTCACATGGGATGGTAAGATCTCGAAAACTACTACTGTTGGTACCCCCTTACGATAGCAGCTACTGCACTACTATTCTCCTATTAGAAGACACCTATACGATCCAACATGGATGCACAGCATTCGATAGCATCCCCCGACCCCCAATAGAAAGCATTAACGACCTCTTATATCAACGAACGAGCGAATGCGACTGAGTAACGAGCAAATATACGGCCCCTCCTAGCCCCCAGGGCGATCGCCCGCGGAGCATGCGGTCACTCGCTATTAACTATTGGGTGCTACCTGGCAGCCTAGATTACGACCTATGGTTTTCCTTGTCTTCTTTTAACGGAGTGGTAACCCTTAGAAAGGGCCTAGCTGGGGCCTAGGCATAAAAGATACCCAAAGCATACAATATATCCCGCTCGCCTTAGTATTACGGTAGTTAATAGATGGATCCCCCTTACGCCTTCAATAGGCCCTAGGGGGGGGAGGCATGGTGTATATGGCAATAGTTAAATAAGAGATAGCACATAGGGGATGGCCAAGATATGGGAAACAATAACAACACAGCAATTAATTGGCAAGGCCTAGCTGGGACGTAGTGAACCCTAGCTGGGATAAGCTAGAGAAGGAAGCAGTGGTTCCTAAGGAGTTCGAACATCCAAGGAGGACAGGATGTAGTTATAGGCCCATAGGGCCGCCGCTACGGACGGACATGGCAAATTGGGGTTTTTTATCCTACTGAGGTGGCTTATAGGGTTTTTCCTCCCCCAACCCAACTGCAGGGTTTTCTTCCTATAAATTATAATAAGTTTTCCCCCTGTGACGGAGTAGTCTGCGTGGGCCAGATAGGATCCGTATTAGACGTTAATTAAAGAGTTACTACTAATATATATAACCTTAGAATTAAAGGGGTCCTATAAATAGAGAACATTATATTAGTAATAAGTTTACTAAAAACCGTAGGTATAGAGTTTATCCTATTAGGAGATATAAACCTCTACTACCCACGGTAGGGGGGTATCTATATCGCTGCTAAATAATAGGTAGAGTGCCTACTAAGAGCTATAGATATCTGGGGCCTTAAGCTAGCTACCCCCCTAGGAGCAATTATATGGCAATAAGGCACTGCTAAAAGTATAATTAACCTTATATTTATAGATAAAGGCCTATACTAGAGACTTAAAAGGTATAACCCTAAAGAAGAATAAGCACTCGCCTTAGACTATATCCCTATTTAAATATAGCTAGATTTAGATATTAAGGCATAACTAAGTAGTAAAAGATATATAATAAGGAAGCTTAAGATAAATAGTTTCCTTAATATAGTTAAATAATAACTTTAAAATATAGAAGAAATCTACCTAATACTAAACAAGCGAGGCTTATTGGCTACCCCTAAAGAAATTAACTATAGACTAGAAAGGATCTAGGCAGTAATTAAAAATAAGCTAAAAGAGTACCGCCTAGTCTTAAAACTGGGCCCCTATACGTGATATGTATGGTCTATATAATGCGCGGTTTTTATTACTAGCTAATAATAAGTAAGAAGGAAATATATAAGTAGCTATAACCTTAAAGATAAGAGATAATATAAAGATATAAGAAACTAGTTAAAGAATACCCTAAAAAAAGAAGTAAGGAATAACTAGAGACGGTTTATAAATAAGTATACTTTTAACCTAAGCCTTCCCTATAATAAGGGCCTCTAGGCTACAGCTATTCTTAAAATATCGGTAAAAATCGCTAAGCCGCACGACGCGCATCGCCCCCTCTATTAAAACAATACAGCCCCTTATAGTCTTACCAATATAGCTCTATATTTTATAAATAAAGGTCAATTTTATAGCTCTATTCTAGCGCCATAAAATAAGCCCTTATTTATATAATTTAGAGCTGTTTTGGTAAAGTTATAGGGGGTGCTTATTTCTAAGAATAGAGGGGTCGGATTAGTCAGCGCGGGGCCTTAATTTAAGTTTTACAGCCACACCTTATGGCCCTACTAATATAGCTCTATATTTAATAAATAGAGACCTATTTTATAGCCTTAGAATAGAGCTATAAAATGGGACTCTATATATATAAATTGGACTAATATTGGTGGAATTATATAGGGTGATATACTTCTGCGGTTTGGCGATTTTTTTTAATATTTCCAAAACAGCAGTGTACCCCCTATAGCCCTACCAATATAGCTCTATATTTTATAAATAGAGGCCTATTTTATAGCTCTATTCTAGGGCTATAAAATAGTCCTTTATTTATTAAATATAGAGCTGTATTGTTGGGGCTATAGGGGGTAGCTGTAAAACTTGAATTAAGGCTCTGCGCTAGCTAATCCAACTAAAAAACATGCGGAACGTTAATCCCCCAACGTAAATTTTAACCCGAGTTTATAAGTAATAAGCCAATCAATTTTAGAGCTTTATTATATAGACTTTAATTAATATATATAGAGATAAGGTTTTCCAGGGAGAGACCCCCTAGGACCCCCCTATATAGAGCTTTTGCTTAATTTAGAAGTAGTAGTAAGATTATATTAGTTATAAATTTAGTATATATTTGGACTGCAGAGCTTTAATATAGAGCCCTCTACGTAGGATCTAATATAGTAGATTATAATTCCAATTTAAAGCTTTATATATTAGATATTTTTAATACCTAATAACTAAATCGCCGTATAGCTGGAATTAAAGTAAGTCTACTACCCCAACTCGATTAAATACGCGTGTAGGAAGAGATATAACTGTATATAGAGACGTCTAATATAATTAAGTAACTACGTCATTGCTTACCCAGTTCGGACGTACGATAACGCGATGGCTTGGCGATGACGCAATAGCTCGGCGACGACGCAATAGCTCGGCAATGATGTAATAGCTCGGCGCCGAGTAATGGGAGGGGGGAGGAGGGGGAGAAGATTAGGGGTGGCTCGGCCACTGCAAGAAGGTCGTAATATTAGTGTGGTGTTAAACTTTAAAAATCGTATCCCGGGAGCTTAATTAACGACCCCTATATAAAACATTAACAACGTTTAATTATAGAGCTTTAAACTGGTAGATTTTCTAGGAATGCCTATTATAAGTAGCTTTAAGTACGAAATTTAAAATATTTAGTAGTAGTATAAGTATAGGACGGGGGTATATATTTGCGTTCTCAAATATTATTATATAACGCAATTTTTAGGTAATAAAAACTACTATTAATGTTGCTTAACTAACACCTACTAGAGGTTCCTCTTTTACCTATCTCCTTATTTAATGCTATTTATATCGCTATATTAACTAATAAATCCCTTAATAGAGACTAGAGAGGAGTATTAAAGCGCCTCTAGCTCTTATAAGGAAGAAGAAAAAGAAGAGAGGAAGGTATAGAGGAGGAAGTATTTATAAATAGGAGGAGGCCTATAAACGGGAGATTAGGCAGCTATAATATAGACATTAATATTGCTTAACTAACACCTACTAGATGCCCCTCCGTTTTTCCTATCTTCTCTCTTACCCGTCTCCTCGTCTAATGCTATCTATATCGCTATATTAACTAATAGATCCCTTAATAGAGACTAGGAAGGGGTATTAGAGCGCCTCTAGCTCTTATAGGGAAGAAGAAAAGAAGAAAGGAAGGTGTAAAGGAGAGAGTATTTATAGACGGGAGGAGGCCCTATAAGTACGTGATTTGGTAAGTACTAATAGCACGAGATTCTCGTATAAGATGGGCTTAATTACTTACTAAAATATAGGGTGTCTCTATTACTGCAGTGGCTACTATAGTAGTAGAGACGCCTTAAATATTTAATGTAACTAACCACTAAGGCTGTTAATAAGTAAAAGGTAGGCTACCAATGTAGTGTAAATGATATAGTTATTAATATCGTTTATAGCCTATTTTTGCTTCTAGTGTACGCGTAAATCGTCCTTATATTTGGCGTAGAGCTATTTATAGGTAGTAAGCTGGTTTAGGTCCAGCCTTGCTATTAATATAGCCGTAGGTAGTATATCCTTTAGTGTAGGCCGACTTAGTAGTTCTAGCTTTAGAAGATCGTCTTTCCCCCTAAATGGGTTAATATACTACTATACCTTATTAATTTTAGCTGTGTCTTAAATAATAAAGAACTATTAAATCTAATTGGATGGCTTATTAAGGATAAGGTTAATTTTTAATTTAATAGAGGTTGTTATTTTTAGAATTTAACAGGTTAGGAAGGGTCTAGGTTAGGGTCTATTTAGCGTCTTAGTAGAACCTTATTTAGACGTTCTAAACTTTTAATTTAATTTGTTAGTTTAGATTACTAAAATCCAAAATTTTGTTATAGGGAGCGCGATTAATAACCCCTACTAATAGCTCTAACCACGTCTAATTTTTATTTGTAAATTGGTAGATCTATAAGTAATAGTTATTATAAGTAGCTCTAGGTACAGTATATATAAAATCTTAACCGTAGTATAGAGAAGTCGTGGCTGCTAATATGCGGTCCTAAGTATTCTTAAAGGTTATATAACTTCTTATATAAGCGATATTTCCGCCCTTTAAAAAAAATATAAAAATTCTAAAAATTAATTAACGCTATAGATAGTAGTAATATTAATCCGGTAGTACTGCTAATTCTCCTTATATACTATTATATGTATATCTAATAGCTTTAAAAGCGGTAAGAAGGTAGGATGGATAGGGGGGTTAAAATTTAGAAAATTAGATTTTGTAGTTAAGCTATTTAAAAGTTAGGAAATTAAGACGAATGCCGTATTCTCTGCTTACCTCTAAGCTAGTATATAATTTCCTAATTAGGAAAAGTCGTTTATAAGTAGTTACTGCTGCCTCCATGTAAAATCTTCTTATTATACCTCTTTAGTCTTACTTATAGATAATTAAAATTATTTTATATTAAACCTACGTTTAAATATAAGCCCTAAAAGCTTCTTAACTCGTAAGATTGCTATATAGGTTAGCCTAGCTGTCTTATTCTTTTCCTTAACATCTAGAACTATCTAGTTAAGTATTAGGCCCTAGCTTTTATATATAGTAAGAGTAAAAGCTAAAGTAATTAGAAATTAACGCTATAAGCAAGAGCCTTTTATACCCTCCTACTTATAAAGTATAGAAAATATAGGGACGACCTTCTTACTATCCTGCCAAGTAAATAGGGTAAGTCCATTATACCTATCTACCGTAACTAGTAGTAACTAAGGCTGATCCTCTTTAATATCCGCGTGTCCCTTCTATATAATATCTTTAACTATATTAGTAGTACCATTTACTAAGCCTAATTTAACCTAGATATTCTATATTAGTATTACTTTCGCGCTAATATATAGGGCTAGATTCTCTATAGTATTGCACTAATTAGGAGTAACTTTCCGCATACCTACACTAGTGTTAACTAACTTAATAGCTACCACTGGCTGTAAAAGATCGCGAAGCCGAATAGTATTATACTTACCTATAGCAGCGCGTGTGCTATATAGCCGAATTGTAAGGGTACTTTTGGTCCCTTACTCGGCTGCATCGCCTAGGGGCTCTTAGGGGTCGCCAAGGCTAGCCTTCGGCTAGCCCTTGGCACCTCCTTATAAGCACCTCGGGCTTGCAGCCCTTCCCTCCTCATCGGTTCGTCTCAGTACGAGGCTATTGCCTACCCTCATTACCATATCGTCCTCTTCCATCGACTCCCTATGTGACTCATGCTCGGCTTGCCTGCTCCCTACCGTACACCCTAGCAATACTGCCTTACACGAATTGCGTTATTAAAGCCTACAACCTTATTAGTAGATAGGCCCTGCTTATACCTAGTTAAAAAAAGCTTCTAGGTTAAATTACTTATAGAATTACTACGTAGCTCTACGAGGGCGGTCCTAAATATAGAGCTCTTAGCGTTATTACCGCCCTACTATATAAATTAATCTAGGATAGTAGTTCGGTTAATCGCCTTATAGGCTCCCTTTCTATAGCTAGCGAGCTCTAACGGCCTAGTAGATAGATTACTATATAAGGCCGCCTGACCTATAGGGGGAAGCTAATAGAAATCGCCTACTAGCAAGGTGTTTAAGCCTCTAAAGTAGTTGTTGTTACGCGTAGGGTAGATCTAATAGAGGTAGCGATTAATCTAGGCTAGATATACTTGCCCGATTATAGATTTCTTATTAAGGATAAGATAGTAAATATCCTTAAAAGCTTATTATAGAGGCGTAAGACTGGCAGTAGGTAATTCCTTAAAGGGGCGATTCACTGGTAACCTTAATAATTTGTACGTAGTTTTACCGTTAATATTAAAGGCAGCTACTTTAGTAGGGGCAGCTTAAACTAATAGCGACGGCTTATTATTAGATATAGCTATATTATAGAGCGTAGTAGACAAAACAGCAATAAGATATAATTTACTGGTTCCTGCCTCTCTATTAACGTTAATCTATAGTAGGGGGGCTAAGGCCCACTTAGATCTGCCTGTAGTAATTAACTATAATATTATAGATATAACGCTAACCTGGTTATAAAGAGGATGGAGTTGCTATTTAGGATAGGCGGCTCTATAGTAGAGGCTGTAGCCATACTTTCTACTAATAAGTTCTCTTATTAAGCTACGGGTATGTACCCTAATGCGTGCTCTAGTCGTAGTTATAATTAAGCTCCCTATTACCAAGCCTATTAGGATCCTTAATTTTAACTTTATTGGTATTTTAAACGCGGGTATATAGGGCCTTAAAGGACTAATATAGCTTTAAGTCGTCTACAAAATCGCCCTTAAACTTATTAATATTATTAGTAGTTTTATAAGCTTTATCTAGTTTTTGGTTATAGTAGTTAAGCGGGTATTAATAAGAGTTAACGCAAGCCTAATAGGAAGCTATATAATTAGGGGCCCCAAATCCATTAGTATAAGTAGTTATTTTCTTATACTCCCTTTATAGATAATAAAGAATAAGCTTTATATAGTAGAACTTAGAATACTATAAATAGGAAGAATTGCCTTTATATCGCGGAAAGTATAATATAACTTAAGGCTTTGCTCTTAGCCGACGCTTATAAGTAGAGTAATTAAAATAGAGTAGGAAATTAAAGAAAGTAACGTCTTCTACCCCATCTAGGCGGCGCTTATATTTCTTATAGTTAGATAGTCTATACCCTCCTAATTAGCTATCCTTAAGCTTATATATAGCGCTTTAATTATCCTCCTAGGGGTAATTTAAAGTTACTATATTCCTAGAGCCTTTGTAAAGGGGAATATTAAAAAGTAAATAGCATACCTTCTGTGCCAACTAATTACGTTTAGTAATAAGCTTATTTATAAACCTAGCTACTACTAAACTAAAGGTATAAAGGCTGTTAGTATACGGCTATACTAATTAGAGTAGCTCCTAGTAGGAAGTTAACTTCTTCTCTTTCTTGCTGCAATATTTGCTTATATAGTTAACTATTACTAATATGCTTATAGTGGGTAATATATTAATATTCGCCATCCACACTAATATTATAGCTGTATTATAACTATTAAGAAGCTTATTATTACACTATAGATAGAACGTCTAGTAATATGGATTTTAATCCTTTAATACAGCGGCCTTATTACGGAGAGAGCGTGGAAAGTAAAAGCGGCACTACTTTACTCTAGTAGAGCCTTTCTTTAATCTTAAGCAGTAAGATTCGGTGTAATTGCAGTGCTATTAAAATCAATTAGGGTAGGCAGTAAAAAGCTTACTAGTATTAAGCTGTTCTTTATAGCTAAAAGTAGAAGGATATCAAAGATTAGGAGGCCTAGATTAATTAGGATTTACTATAGATATAAAAGTAGCCCAGTACTTAGTAAAAGCCGCCCTTAATACACTAGCTAACGGATCTGGCTCTAGGGCTGTTAAACTCCATAAGAAGCTATATATATATAGCCACTACCTTATATCTACCACTTATATTAGGACTAAAAGTTAGTGCCATTAAATAGACCTATAAGCACGTGCTTCCTAAATAGATTAAAGCGGCGATATAGCTAGTAAGCAGTAATATATGGGTTATTATTAAGATTCTAAGAAGCAATCCGGTAGCGCTAAGCCTTATTAGTAGCCTTATATTCGTTAAATCAAGGCATATAAGAGTGTAGATTATACCAATATAGATTAGTAGCGCTAAGTGTAAAGAATAGAGACCCGCTCTTAATATTCTTAGTATAAGCTATAAGCTTATTTCTTTTCTACTTCTAGTAAGGCCTAGTACCCTTAAGCTTCTATATATACCGTATAATCTTATTTAGAACCTAGTTACCCCTACTACCATTTATAAGATTACTAGGCTTATTTAAAAATAGGCTATTTTTATCTAATTAGCTATAAAGGAAGTGGGTAGCGTTAAGGGCTTGCTCTTTTATAATCCGATTAAACATATAGTAGCGAAATAAGGGGTAGTGGCTAAACCGACTGTCCTAATACTTAAGCATATACTTAGCGTACGCAGCTAGGGTAACCGTACGGCTTTATAGTATATTAAAATCTGCTTTACTATAAGGAAATAGGGTAGAAAAGGCGCCGCGTATAATAAAACTAGCTAATCGCTTAGAGAGAGGTATTTATTGCACAGTAGAAACCTCTAGGCCCGCTTATAGGTCTTATTAGTATTAAACCTCGCGACCTAAAAGCTCTAATTTATTAAGGTTAGGCACTAGATTAGGAACTAAAATATCTAGTACATTATTATTAAATTTGCTGTCTAGTATATTACTACTAAGCTTAGTAGGTAGAGGATTAATAGTAGAAGGATATTATATAAAAGTAGTAGGGTAAGCTATTAGGCTACTAGAATTAGACTCTAACTTATTAATATAAGGTAGCTAATCTAATATAGAGCTATTTTTAGGTAAGCTAGTAAGCTAGGTGCTATATATTTTAACGTCGCAATAATTAGGATAATTGACCTTTAGAAAGTAAAGCTACTATACTATAGTAGAGCGCCTTATAGTATACCACTTGGTAAACCGCCAACTTAGGTATTTGCTACCCTCTACTACTATAGGCTTTACGACCAGTATATTAAGTTTAATAGGTAGCCGTAGTAGCTACCTCTAAGTCTTTAGTATATTCTAGCTAAAGCAGTAAACGTAGCCAGTATAGTAGTGTTGCTAGCCGCGTATACGCACGACTTGTAGATAAATGTATACGCACGCGATTAGAAGCTCCTCTACCGCGGTAAGTATAGGTAGAAAGCTAGGAATAGGCCCTAGATTAAGCCTATTACTTTTACTAAATAGGGGAAAAAAGGTTAGATTCTTAAGGCTATTAGCGTCCTTAACGCAGGCTTTATATACACCTATATTGTTTTCCTCCATAGCTAGGCCATTTAAAACCACTACTCCTTACAACGACTGCACGTCTCTATATATTTAGCCTATAGTATACTCCTAAACTTCTTAATTCGCTCCTAATTAACAGCCGAAACGGGTAATAGTGTAGCCTAGTTAGGGCTTACCGCGAGGGAGCTTGCCGTAAGGGAGCTTACCGTAAAGGAGCTTGCCGTAAGGGAACTTGCCGTAAAGGGGCTTACCGTAAGGGAGCTTACCGCGAGGGAGCTTACCGTAAGAAAGGTGGTATTAGCGGTAGAGTAGGTATAGAAGCTAGTTCCGGTAAAGACGTATTTAGGCTATTTAGAGTGCCTCTTCTACTATCCGGAGCTTTATCTATGGTATATAGCGGAGGAGTAGGCGAGTAAGCTTTACCCCGCTAATTAAGAATGTGGTACTCCCGTTATATTGCCCTAATTGTCTTCTACCGTTAAGCTATTTTAGGGGTATCTTAGCTGTTCTGGCCGCAAGGTAGGAAGGCATTCTTAGTATCATTTGTAGGTAAAGTAGTTTGCTAGCGCCTTATAGAACGATTCTTAGTAGTAAAACCTAACTCTATAAGAGCTCTCCACTTATTTAAATTATATTTAGAGGCCTAGAAAGGTAAGTAGAAGTAGAAGTAATAAATAGGGAAGATGTACCTTTAACTAATATAATTAGCATAGCTTTAAAAGCTTCTTTAAAGGGCCGTCTTTAATAAAGTTAAGGCAGGGCTTATGGATATAGCACTTGCTGCACTTAATTATAGTAGGATCTGCTATATATATAATGTATATAGTAGTATTAATAGAGGTGTTAACAAAAAGGAAGGTGCAATACTAAGATATTTTAATGTTTATAATATTTTAATATTTGTTACATAGATTCTGCTATAACCTACCGCCCGTAAGTTTTTTTCCAACCAATTAGAAGCCAACTTTCAAACTAATTAAAAGCTGGCTTGGCGGAAGTTTGAAATCTAGGACACCTACCTAAAAGTATAGACCACTCGTACCTCGGGTCAATAAGTACCCCCTATAACTTCGCCAAAACAGCCCTAAATTATATAAATAAGGGCTTATTTTATAGCCCTAAAATTAAGCTATAAAATAGGCCTCTCTGAATAAAATATAGAGCTATATTGGTGGGACTATAAGGGGGTGTATTGTTTTAATGGAGGGGGCGATGCGTGTCGTACGGCTTGGCGATTTTTACCGATATTTTGAGAATGGCGGTATAGTAAAATGGGTATTAAAAAAAAGGTAGGGCGCCTAGTAGAAGACCTATATTTACCGCCCCTATAAAGAGTAGGGGAATTATAGGCTACTAATAATAATAATAAGAAGGTAAAGATTTTTATAAAAAAGTTCTTCCCCTAACTAGCTCTAGTAGACCTTAGTAATATTATAGGTAAAACACTAGTAACTCGCCTATAGGTTAATAGCGATATAATAATAGAGGAAATAGCTAGAACTATTAGCTGCCTCTTAAATAATATAGTACTAGGATGTTATAGAACGTAGGTAGTAGCTATAGAGTATATATATTTAAGGAGTCTATAAAACGTTGCGCGATTAATCGTAAGGGTCGAGGGCGTAAGGAGGTGATATACCTACGTATAGCTGACATAAGCTATATGCGAGGTGTACGCGAGAGCACGGGGCTCTCCTATAGAGGCCCCTGCGGTAGGGTTCCGTAATACTACCCCCCCTCCTATAGAGGCGGAGCTCCGGCGACGCTGTGGTTACTATATATATATAAAAGGGACACTTAAGGTATAAAAAAGAAGAAAGGGGGGTATTATTAAAGGTTTAAAACAACATTATATAATAAGGCTTGGCATCTAAGAATCTAACCAATTAGATAACTTTAACCGCCGGTTAAAGTTCCTAAATATCTTAATAATATTCCGGTCACGTAATCGCACTTTACCGCAATTTAATAGCAATTTACCCTTATATAGTAATGTATAACGGTTTAACTCTATAAGGGCTCCCATAGAGGATTGGGTATAAAATCTCTACTTAAGCCTAGTTTCTATAGGTTTATATAGTAAAAGTCACTAATTAGATCCTTTGCATTTTTAAAGTCTTCTTATAGTTACCATTCTGGCTAATCTATATCAAATCCCTCTGTAGTAGAGCCGTCGTCCTCTACCTTTACTAAAGTATTTAGAGTTGATAATTCGTTTAATAGTCCACTCCTTATAGTTCTTATCTTTATTCTTATCTTGGATTAGTACTAGTAGGGGTTTAGGCTATATCTGCCCTAGTAAGGGGTTAGGCTAATAGAGGTGTAGTAGCTATAGGTAAAATACAGACTATATCCCACGGGTAGCTAGGGTAGGTAGAAGTTCTAGCTTATATACGGCTCCCCTATTAATAACTTATTTAATTAAATAGGGGCTAAGGTTCTTATAATTAAGTAACTTTATAGGCCTCTATATAGAGATATTATATATATCTAGCTATACCTAGTTGCTAACACGCATCTCTAGTAGTGGCGTTTTATAGCAGTTAGCGAAGTAGGCCTACTTTACTTAAGCCTAAGCTATTTCTCCCTTATAGTAGTTAAGTAGATTTTTTATACGGTTTGTATACTAGTCGGTAAGTAGCATCTTAAGGCGTTTTCTATATAGTAGTTTCTTATTAATAGGTTCTAGTAGCTCTATACTAGATTAGGGGTAATAACCCTTATTTATAAAGAACGGGGTAAGTCCTATAGTAGTTAAGACGTAGTTATTTACTATAAATTTACCTAGTAGGAGGTAATCTACCCAGTTATCTTAACTATAGGCAACTACCTATTGTAGGTACGCTTTTATACTAGCATTAGCGTTTTTTAGTTATCTAGCAGTTTTATAGTAAAAGGATATAGATATCTTAACGGAGATGCTAAGGCGTTAGTAGATTCGTCTCTATATATTAGAGTTAAATTATATACCTTAGTCGGACGTAATTAAGTTAGGTAACCTATATAGTTAGTAAACTTCGCAAAGGAAGGCGTTAGTAACGTCGCTAACAGCTACGCCTTTAGTTGGGACGTAGTGGCGCTCTTTTATAAGTCGGTATATTATTATAAGGATATTCTTATAGGTACGGCCGTGTCGTTTATAGGGTAGTAGGTTAACAACGAAATTTATAATAATATCTGCCTATTGTTATATAGGTACTAATAAAGGGTATAGTAGTCCTTAGTACTTTATATTAAAGGCCTTAGCGCACTTATAACTATAGTAGGCGCTTATAAAGCGTTTAACTAAGTCTATTATTTTTAGCCAGAAGTAATATCGGCTAAGAAGCTTATAGGTTCCTCCTTTACCTAGGTAGCCGCTTAATTAAAGGTCGTGGGCTATTTAGATTAGTTACTATTATAGATTTTTTAAGTTAGGGATAAATAGGCGACCTCTATAATAGAGCCTGTTCTTTTTTACTTTTAAGGCTACTATATTAATCTAGCCTAAGCTTTAAAGGTTAGTAGGTAGTATATAGGCGCTAGCGGTCTTTACGGTAATAAGTTAATATAGTAATAGGTTAACAGAGGTGTTACATACCGTAGTAATAAGCTTATTAATTTTAGGAGGTAACTTTAGTTCTATAGTATAAAGCTAAGGTATAGTTAGCTCTATTGTAGGTAGTATACCTAGGGCTAAATTTTATACTTTTAGGATTATCTATTATTGGAACTAATTATAGGGGTTATCTTTAGACTAAGGAAGGTCTTACGAGCGGCGTATTAGGCTATTAGATTTAGTACCTTATACTCCTAGTCTATATATAATTTTAAAGTTAAAACTAGAGAGGAACTTGTTCTAATATACTTAGCGTTAGTTTAGCTACTTTATAGTTATAAAGTACTTAAGGTTGCGATAGTCTGTAAGGACTTTAGTTAGCTAGTTAGGCTCTACTAAGAAGAGTTTTAGTTAAAATTCTTTAAATGCTTATATAATTATAAGGAGTTCTTTATTATAGATCTTATAGTTATATTCTTATAGTATAAGCTTAGACGAGTAGAATGCGACTAGGTAAAGAAAACCGTTATCGCCTATTTAGGAAAGGACGCCTACATTAACGTAGTCTAAGGAGTTGGTTTTAAAATAGAGTTATTATCCTAGTGTAAAGTAGGCTGGGATAGGTGCTTTAGTAAAGGCATTTTTAAGGTCTTAAAACGCCTTCTTGTATTTAGGCGTCTAGGTAAAGCGTAGGTACGTTTTTCTTCCTTTTATAAAAAGGCCCTTTGTTTATATTATTGCTATAAGTGGTGCTACTACGCCTAAGAAGTTATATATAAATTTCTAATAGAAGTTAGCGAAACTAAGGAAGGCTTATACGTCCTTAATACAGTTAGGGGCTTGCTATTTAGTAATTATATATACCTTCTTAGGGTCTATAAAAATACCCTTAGTAGTAATAATTAGTCTAAGTTATTTTACTTCTGTAACTAAGAATTTATATTTCTTTAAATTAATATAAAGTCCTGCGTCCCTAAGGCGCTATAAGACCTTTTAAACGTGTTCGGTATACTTAGAAGGGTTATTACTATAAATAAGTATATCGTCCAGGTACGCGGAGCAGAAGTTATTAAGGTAGTTCTATAATGCGTTATTAATATAGCTTTAGAAGGTACCTAGGCCGTTATATATACTAAAGGGTATAATGGTATATTTAAATTAGCTAAAGTGTAATACGAATGCGGTTTTCTATTTATCACCTTCCCGTATTTAAAGATAGTTAAAGGCGGCGATAATATTAAGTTTAGTATAAATTTTAGCTTGGCTAAGCCGCTTAAGGGTCTCCCGTATAAGTGGTACTAGGTATTAGTTTTTAATTATAATAGTATTAAGTCCTTTATAGTTAACGTAGAATTAAATACCTCCTCCTAGCTTCTTAGCAAGAAGGATAGGGGCAGCTACTAGTAATATGCTAGGACGAATAAACCCTTTATTAAGGTGCTCGTTAATATACTTTCTTATAACTAAAAGTTCGTCTTTTAATATTAGGTAGGGTCTCTTATAAAATAGCGTTTTTCCTTATTTAATGTTAATAGTATAGTTATTAGGTTAATATAGGGGGAGTATATCTACGCCCTTTTATAAGCATATGTTAATAAAGTTATAATACCTCTTAGGGAGGAGCTTGCGGAGTTCTTCGTTGGTAAGTCCTTTTTTAAGTTTTATAAACTTCTTAAAGTCTAAAGGTAAAAGTTTATAGAGTTCTATAGGGGCGTTATCTTTTAGAAGGTTAACTATATCTATTCTATTACTATAGAGGACGTAGTCCTATTCTTTATTAAGCTTATATAGTTATAATTAGGAAGCTATAGTAACGGTCTAGCCTTTCTTACGTGCTATACGGTAGAAGGCTGCGGCACTTACGTAGTAGTAGTTAGTCGTAGGTAGGATAATAAGGGGTTTCTTAGGTTAATATCCTAGTAAGTAAATAGAGGCGGCTAGGCCATATCCTAGGCAAGTCTCTCTATAGTATTTAGAGTTAAAGGTTGCTTTTCTCTTTTCCTAGTTAATAGCAGGGTTATATTATTTAAGCTAGCTTATTCTAAGGATAATAGGGTAGTTAGTAAGTAATATAATATAGGCCTAAAGCTCTTCCTAGTGCCCGTTTATATCTAAGTAGAGTTATACTATATAGGTAATCTTCTATACGGTATAACTACTATTAGCGAGTTATAAGGCGCGGGCTTTAGTAAGGGGTAAGGTAGGTAGGTTATAAGTATATACAAGTTAGGTATCTATAAATTAGTTAATAGCTTTGCAGTTAATTATAGAACGGCTTTTATATTATTTTGTGGCAGTAGTTCCTATTATAGGTAAAACTATCTATTTCTGTCCGTTTATCTTTATTAAGTTATTTATTAAGTAGGCTAATATATAGATCCCCCTATTATTAGGGCGTCCTAACCCGCGACTTAGGGCTAGGACTTAGCGTTTTCCGCTTCCGTATCCAATTCTACTACTATTACTATGTCTTTATCTTATATAGTAGTGGTATATAGCGACGTATTTAGTGTTTGGGGTATTAAGTTAGGTATTAGGCGGCGGGTACTAAATCTAGCTATTAGGTAGTTTGGGTTATCGTAATAATAGCCTTCTTAATAGCATCTATAGCAGCGTCCTAATTTCTGGAGTAGCTCGCGCTCTTTATCTAGGAGTTTTTACGGAAAGGTTAGTATAGAGAGGTTAATATTAGCTTTAGTGGTACTTAAGGTAATAGGTGTCGGTAGCTTAGTATATATAGGTTTAGTAGGCCTAAAGGGCTTTTATAAAGAGGTCTTTAAGTAAGGGTTAGTAGTAGTAATCTAATTTAGTTGTTATTTAATCGTCTATAGGGCTGCTACTATCTTATAAATATTATTATAGTTATAGCTAGCGGCTGCGTAACTAAGGCGATAAGTAACTTTTTTAATAAGATCCTCTTAGTCTTTAGTATTATCTTAGGTAAGGGCTTTAGTATATTTTTAGAATTTAATATAGAACTTATTAAATAATTTAGTAGGGCTTATCTTTAGGGCACGTAGTTTAGCTCGGTTAGTGGCCAGTAGGTTATAGTTACGGTATATTAGGTTAAGATTATTAAGGACTTCTTAGTAAGACTACTACTTTTAGGGGCTACTAGTCTCCTATTAGGCGAAGAGTCTATTAAATAGTATACCCTTTATTCGCCTAATAATATAGCCAATCTTAGTATCTTCTATAGGAAAAAGGTAGGCGCTCTAAGTTAGTTTCTTACGGATTTATATTTTCTAGTAGCTATATTCCTTACGGTCTCCTTAAAAGACTAGGGGATTAGGGTAGCGTATATTAGATCCTATAGTAGTAGTTTAGGTCTAATTATTATAGCTTTTATTATCGCTGCTTTAGTAGGGGTTCCTATTAGGTAAAGCTACTTAGCGCTAACCCTCTATTAAGCGTTAAGTAGGTAAAGTTACTAGGGGCGTAAAGACTTAGGTGGCGTTATATATAGTAAAGAGATATCTAGCGTTATTACAAATATACTCATTAAGCTAAGATTATAGGTATTTAATTATGCCTTCTTTTTTAGTAACTGTAGTAATTAGTATAATCTTATTCTTCTTTAACTGTTAAACGTTACGTTTAGATACATAGAGGTTATTTTTAGTTTCTTAACGTATATTATTAGCGAGCGCCTTATAAGCTTATAGGTCTTAGATAATATCGCGATCTTAGGTAGTACGCATCTTAGCTCGTGTAAGCTTTAGGTAGTAGTTCTATAAAAGGCGGTAGTATTTATTAGGGTTTTGTACTACTATTTTTATAAATGTTTTAGCGTCTTATATTTTAATTTTAATAGGTAATAGCCTTTTTATTTGCTTATCCGTAGTTATATAGTTAATAAAAGATAAGATATTATTAGTGTCTATCTCCTTAAGGGTTAGGGCTAATAAATTAAATTCTTTTAGGATTGATTGGCGTTATAGGTTAAGTATAGGTATTAGATTATTCTTTGGGTTTAATATAGTAGCTAGTAAGGAATATTATTATTATTTATTGCTTAACGTCCGATTTAGATCCATTAGGCCTACGCGGACTACTCCTTATATATATATAGGGAGAAAACTCTATTTAAGAAAACCCTGTAATCTATCTCTCTGCCTTTTAGGACTCGCCTATAAGGCGCCTATAAGGCGCCTACGAGTTACCTATAGTACTCTACTACCTTACTTTTTAACCTTTTTAGGAACCACTGCTGCCGTAATAAGCCTACGGATGCACTAGTATCGCAAACTTTACTCTACTACTGTAGAGTTATTAGGGGGCGCCCGTTGCTTGCCCCCCCTACCCTCTATTACTATTTCCCTTATAACCCGGAACTGGTTTAGTATATTTTAGCTAATAAGCCACTAGGTAACCGCCTTAAGGCCTTTTTATATTAAGAGTAGTATATTATAGTTCTCTGTGCTAGCTACTAAGAGCATTACTTTTTAGTTGGTGTATAAGGGGCATAACAGTATTATATATTTTGGTGTCTGTTTTAGCCAGCTATATTTGTATTTTAGGCTATTTACTAGAATACCCACCCAGTAGAGCTAGTCTTTTAGTCCTATTATTTCTGTTCTTAAGAGTGTTGCTATTATATTTTCTACCTTTATTAGGCCTTCTTAGAGCCCTAAAGTATTTACCCTATATAGCGTTAACCATGCTACAGCTTAGGTTCCTCTTGCCTTAGTTAGCCTCTATACCTTCAACTCCTATATACCTCTTTAGCGTTAGTCCAGCCAGTATTATATTACGGTAGATAGTTTCCTAGCGTTCTTTTATACTCTACTTTAGCTCTTTTCTCTCTCTTATTATTATTTTTACTGGCCTCTTATACGTCTCCCTTTCTCCTCTATATAGGCCTAGGCCCTAAAGCAGCACTATTCTTCTTCTGCTTTCTTTACCTATTTCTCTAATATATCTTCCCTACTTTAGGGTTATTAGTTTGTTCTCCTATAGGGCGCCCTAAAATCCCTCTATAGTTTATTTAGGCGTGTCTTAATATACTTTATAATATTAGAGTTATATTTATTTTACGCCCTTTATATTATAGCGGCTTTAATATATAGTTATAGGGGGGGAATATTAGCTTCCTTTTTAAGCAGTACTATGGCCGTTTACTTATATCCGCCTATTATACTTTAAAGGTAGGCTATTTAGACCTTTTAGAGTGGTTTATAGAGCGATTTAAGGGGGCCTTTCTTAGATTCTCTAATGGCCTAAATACTAGACCTATATGTTATAGTTAGCCGGATAACTGCTATATATAGTAGGCGTAACCTCTAAAAGTATAGACCCTATGTGAAATTAACAATCCTGGATAATGCGATGTACTATACTTAGCCCTTATAGGCCGCTTACGCTATATATACGCTCTACTGGAGCTTACTGTCTACCCATACTCCTAATACCCTTAAGCCCTAAACTGGTTAACCCCTAAAGCCTTAGATATAAATTATATACTAGAGATCTACAGATTAGTTGCGTTTTCTTATAAAGTAGATTAGCTAGTATTTCTTTAGTAAGAATTGGACTCTATATTGTCTTGCCTATTTTATATAGGTGTTATAAGCTTTCTCTAGTATTCTGTAATTCTTTGCAGCTATTGGCCCGTATATAATTAGGTTTGTATTATTAATAAAGCCTATCCCCTAGGTTACCCCTTTCTTAAAGGAGTTAAGTAGGTTGCTTATAAAGAAAAGGAAGAGTATAGGTAAGAGGGGTAATCCTTATAGTATTTCTATTATAACTGTAATAGGGGGGCTCTAGTATCCGCTAAAGATTAGTGATGTTTCTTTCTAACCTATAAATCCTTAAACAAATTATATAATCCATTTTAGGAAGCCTTTTGCTCTAAGGATATATAGGAAACGCTTATAGGGTATGTTATTATAGGCGCCGCTAATATCTAGGCTAAGCATTAATACTATAAAGTCTCTTCACATCGCCTATGCGGATTTAATGGTGGTAGCGAGTAGCGTAAGTACTAATAGTGTTAAGCGGTTCTTTCTTACCCCTATTTAGCTTTTGTTAGGACGCCAAGGTCCTTAGGGCATGTAGTAACATAATAATAGTAACGGGATGCGAAGAGTATCTGGTTCTTAATGAAGTAGAACTGTAGAACTGAATTCTGCTGTTTTCTGATGCGGGGCGACTATGTTTTGTAGGCGCCTTGCCTGCGCCTTACCTGCGCTAAGCTGGTTACGGCTAGTGCGTCTCTATGGCCTAACAATTGCCCCCCCCTTCTTAAGCGGCTGTCCTTAGCCGACGCTATTATATAATAGGAGTGCTATTATTGCCCTTCTCTAAATAAAAAGTTTTTGATAAATTTAAGTGAATTAGATAATGTAATAATAGGGTAATATAATAATAGGATAATGTAATAATAGGACCTTGTAGAGATCTATAAAGGTAGGAGTTCCCACCTAGATAGGACATTAGATTTCCCTTCTAATTCCATCTTGATTTGTTTAGCCTATAACTCGCCTTCTTTATGACTTCTAATTAATTATAAATCGCAAGCGCTAAGCCGTTGGTTTGCCTGCTTGCGAGTCTTCCGTAAGTATTTTTTATACTAGCTTGTAGCTGTTACTAACCCTATTAGGCGCCGTCGAAGCTCCCACGCCGCTCGTAAGCCGCTTCCCTAGCTTTGCTGGAACTAATCTGCCTCCGTTACGCCAAGTATGTAGCTACTGCTAGGCGGGCTACCTGCGGTAAGTAGGCTAACCGCAATTGCGGGTACTGCCGATGACTAAATAAGTCATGCCAACTAGTACGTCTAAGTGCGTTGGTTTAGGTTTTGATGGCTAATAGACTAGGTCCCTAAGGCCTTCCATGGCCGCCTAAACGAGCTGCTCGCCCTCATTGACAGGGCTGAGCGCCGGCGGGTTGCTGGCGGGGACACGGCTGACCTTGATGCTCGCGTCGCTGCCGCCCAGAAGTCCTTCACGAAGGATGTTGAGGCCTTAGTGCGCACCGGCGCCAAGCACGGTCTCCGCCAGCGCCCAAAGGGCGAAGACTTTCCCTTGCTCTAAGTGCAGGAATTGCAGGGTCTGGTCGCGTCCCTTCCTTCCACGTATTTCTTCTACCTCGTACCGGTCCTCTTGGTCCCCTTTATCGTCTAGCTTAATAGGCCCTGGTAGAGGGTCTCTAGTAGTGCCCTTACGTTGTTTGTATAGCTCTAGCAAGCTAATATAGAACACTGGGTGAATACGGTAAGACGTAGGTAGATATAGCCGGTATGCTTGCTTTCCGACTGGTTTAGCTATACTAAAAGGTCTAATAAAGCGTGCTGTAAGCTTTTTACTTGGCCTTTTTAGTTTAAGGTTCTTAGTTAATAGCAAGACTAGATCCCCTACTTTGTATGCCTATAGTTAGTGATAATGATTATAGTATTTCGCCTACGCCTTGGCAGCGTGTTCCTAGCGTTTTGCTAGCGCCTCGCGTTTAAGGGATATTCTTTTAATCCTCTCAGAGGCGGCTAGAATAGAGCTACTATTGTCCGCCTAGACCTTGTATTCTAGATGGGGGTGAAACCTATAGTAGGTATAGAACGGGCTTATACCCGTCGTGCTATATTTAGCATTATTATAGGCGAATTCGGCTAGCAATAAAAGGCCTGCCTAGTTGCTTTGCTTTTTATTATAGAATACACGGAGGTAATACTCTAAGGTTTGGTTCTGGCGTTCTATTTACCCGTCTATTTACGGGTAAAAGGCCATACTTAGCCTACGTTTAATCTTTGTAGTAAAGCATAGCTCCAACCAGAACTTACTAGTAAAGATACTGCCTTAATTAGATATAATCCCCCTAGGGGCTCTAAAACGGCGTACTACTTCGTTAAGGAAGAGATCCGCAAGTTTGGTTATAGTAATAGTTTTTACTATAGGTAGATATAAGGCCATCTTAGTATAGCGGTTGACTATTATATATATTGTATTATACACCTTCTCGCCTTATTTGCTAGGCGGTAGGCCTATAATAAAGTCCATTATAATCTTCTGCCACAGCTAATCTGGGCAAGGCAGCGCTTAGAGCTCGCTATAAGGGCGATATTAAGGCGTACGTATACGCTAGTATAGATTATAGGTAGAGATATAGTTTATAACGTCCGCAGTTATACTAAGCCAGTAGTACTTACGCGAGAGTAAATCTAGAGTCTTTTTCTTACTAAAGTGCCCAGCTAGGGTATTATCGTAGTAGATCTATAGGGGTTCTATATAAACCGCTAGGTCTAGGGGCATATATAGCCTCCCGCGGTGATAAAGTAGTCTAGCGGAATTAAACTGCTACACTAGCTTTAAGCAGGCGCGTTGACGGCATCTCGTAGTATCTACGCTGTCGCTGCGCTTTTGTAGTATAAAGTCATCTTTAGTCTAAAGTCCTTTAATAAGCTCGACGACTGTTTCCGTACTGGACTTGTAAGCACTCTCTTAAGTACTAGCTTCTCTAACTTGGGTCCTTATTATACGCTGCTTAACGGCATACGTATAGGTTGCCCAGTCGAACCGTAATGCTATATAGCCTAAGCGTACCGCCGTCGGGTCGCTGGCTTATAGCCGTAAAAACGACACCTCTATAGAAGGCTCGTTTTCTTGTACACCTAATAGGACTTTTACCTTAGGTTAGTGGCCCTATATTCCCAAAGTCCTTTAGAGTAATAGTAGCATAGTGTCTTCTTCTAGCGGACCCCCTGCGCCTAGGGGTTACCTTAACGGCACGTCTGCGGGGTTTGTTTTTCCCGCCCTATACTTAATTACAAAGTTATAGATAGCTAATACTATAGCCTATCTGGCCTGCCGTCCATTAAGGGCTTTTACTTTCATAAAACCCTTTAGATTATTATAATCTGTGAGTACTTCTAGGCGGCTTAATAGCCCCTTAATATAGTGTCTCCAATACTTAAAAGCCTCTATAATAGCTAGTAGCTCCTAATTATAAGTCTTATAATTGCGCTCTACTAGCGAAAGCTTCCTAAACTAGAAGGCTATTAGATACTAAAGGCTATCTTTAAACAGCTATAATATAATTACTGCTAGGCCTTATATAGAGGCATTAGTCTCTAACTAGGTTAGTAAGCCTGGCGTATAGTGTTATAGGAGCGGCGCCGTTGTAAAGGCGTTATAGAGCTGGCGTATTGCCTACTCTACCTCTTTTGGCTAACTAAAAGGCCTAGCTTTACGGCCGTTCTTTGCTCCCTTAAGGAGATTAGTAATAGGCTTCGTAATAGTAGAGTACTTATAGATAAACTGGCGATAGAAGTTAGCAAAACCTTAAAAGACCTAGACATCCCTATAGGATTAAGGGCTCTCCTACTTAGTAATAGCTTCTACCCAGCTAGGATCTATTGCTACGCCTTTAGGACTAATAATATATCCTAGAAACTTAACCTCTTATATACTAAACCTGCACTTCTTAAGGTTTGTATATAGTTAATATTGCCGCAACCTATATAGCACTTCTAGTACGTGGCGCCAGTATTCCTCTGGATTTTTAGAGAAAATTAGAATATTATTAAGGTAGACTATATAGAAGACGTCTACTAGTCCTAATAAGGCCCGATTAATATAGCCCTAAAAGGTCACTAGTCTATTAGTTAGCCTAAAAGGCAAAACCAAATACTTAAAGTGGCCGTAACGCGTACGGAACGCTGTTTTCTACTTATCGCCCCAATGGATACGAAGGCGGTAATACGTATTTATTAGGTCTAACTTAGTAAAGATCTTAAAACCTACTAAGTAGTCCAAGGTCTTACTAACTAATAGTAGTGCAAGATAATTCTTAATTGTCACCTTATTAAGGCCTCTATAGTCTATATAGAGCTATAGCTTCCTATCTTTTTTAGGTATAAATAGGACAGGTGCCCCTACGGGACTAGTACTTGGTTAAATTTAACCTTTAGCTAAGGCGTTATTTAAGTACTCCCTTAGTACCTTTAGCTCCTTAACTAAGAGGTTATAGAGCGGTCTATATAGGACCTCCTGTCCCTCTTCTAGGTTAATAGTATAGTCGCCCTAGTGGTGTTAGGGTAGCTTTCCTACTTTCTTATATAAGAAGATATCGCTAGCTTCTTTTAACTATAAGGGAAGGACCGGTAAGCTGCCGTTGTCTTATTTACTAGGCATTAATCTAGCAATTACTAGGGCGAAGACCCTAGATTCCCTCTAGAAAGACTCCGCGAAACCCTTAGGGGTTTATAGCAACAGGGACAAGCCGTCTAGCTTCTATCGCCACGCCTTCGCCTCGCAGTTAATAAGAAGTTAGGCCTTCTTTAACCCCGGTATACCTAGGGTAATAGTAGGGGATACGTTAGCCATTCTATAGCAGATAAGGGTTACTTCCCTAATCCTGCCCTAGCTATCCTTTATTTGTAATAGTACCTTATAGGCTTTATAGCAATATGCCTAAGTTTTATTTAACTAGGAGTAGGTAGGTAATTCTACGTCTAGTGTCTTAAAGTTACACTCCATTGCAAATCACTAATTAATTACATTTACTTCGGCGCCGAGATTAAGCATTACTAAGGTCTCTTTCTAAGTCTACTGGGATAGGACTTCTCCTAAGACAGTAATAGCTTCCTTACAATCTAGTGGTAGCTTACGCCCTATAGGTGTGAGGGGCTCCAAGGGCGCCTGCCTTTTCCTAGCATAGAGATGGTGTTTACGGTGCTTGGTGGCGGCTGCTATTACTGTTACTACTCCAGGCATTTTCGCCACCAATATCCTGGCTTACTATAATTTTTATAGTTTCCTTTAGGCTAAGTCGAACCCCCGGCGGTATTACTTTACCCCACTATCAAGTCGCCAGTAGTGGTTTTGGAGTCTATTCTCTCTAAGTTACCTAACTAGGTGGTCTTTATATTCGAGTTTACGGCGCGCCTATTGCTTCTACCCTATAGGGCGCTTGCGCTCTTCTAGTTTTCCTCTAATAGGGCAGCTAGGGAAACTAGCTGGTCTTAAGTTTAAGGGAATTCTTAATAGTTGGTAATAGCAACCCGTAGCTCTGGCCGCAGCTTCGCGAATAGATATATTATTAAATACTTTATATTATAAGGAGGGTTTATTTGCGCTTCTAAAGAGGTTAAGTAAGCAGTAAATTTGTTTACTAGTTAATCGGTTCGCTGTATTGCCCTTAAATAGGTTAGGGCTATATAGAGTTCTTAATTAATAGGACTTTTGATCTAGTTAAGTAGGAATTCCATAAGCTCCTCCTAGGTAAACTACGTGTCTAGGTAGTTATCTTCATACTGCAGCCAAAGGGTTTAGTTGGTCCCCTTTATATATTACATAGTAAACGCAACTTTAGTATCCTTATCCGCAAAGCCGTTATACTCTAGGCGGAACGCCAGCTTTAAGCTATCGCGGAAGTCTTGGTGCTCTTATATGGTCTTACTATAATATAGAGCAATCTTTTCTATTTTAACGGCCCGTTTTAACGGAGCGCCTATTATATCAGTAGCCTTTCGCTTAAGGTTTGGACGTATTTAGCTACCATCTAAGTACTCTAATGGGATAGTTTAAGGTTGTAGATCTGGGTTAGGAACAGGAGTTGACGTCACCTTGCCGCGTTAACGCCGTCTTAGCACTTCTACCTCTTCTTTAAGCAAGTGTAGTTTTCTTTACTCTAGGAGTTGTAGCTTCTTGTTCTCTAGCCGTTGTATTTCTTCCTATATATCCCCTTTGCCTATAGCTTCCAGTTCTATCTAGGACGATATAGGTTCGCCTATATTATTCTGGGGCCGATCCCTAGTCTTAGTAGTACGCACTATGCTAGTACGCCCGCGTCTCGCCATTAGGTCAATAGGCTGCGATATAGTTAATAAATATAGGTCGTCTTCTCGACAGAGGGTTGCTGCTACGTAGTTGTGGCCTTAGTAGACCGCTATGTTGTTAGGCCACTACCCCTAAAAAGGGATGAGAATTTAGTACTGTTAGGACGCTAAGGTCCTTAGGGTATGTAGTAACGTGATAATAGTAACGGGATGCGAAGAGTATCTGGTTCTTAATGAAGTAGAACTGTAGAACTGAATTCTGCTATTCTCTGATGCGGGGCGACTACGTTTTGTAGGCGCCTCGCCTGCGCCTCGCCTGCGCTAAGCCGGTTACGGCTAGTGCGTCTCTATGGCCTAACAGCTTTATAGTAGTAGGTTATATTTCTTAGCTATATCTGCTATATAGTCCGCTATTACCTTTTCTAAGATTTTACTAAGGGTATTTTCTAAGGTAATAGGGTAGTAGCTTCCTAAGATTAAGTAATCTGCTTTACTTTCTTTCTATAGAATAACCGTTGTTATAGATCTTCTAAGTTGTGGGTAGTAGCCTATAGTAAAGTATACCCTAGCTATATCTATAAGCTAGGGTGCTATAAATGGTCTATAGGTTTTTAAGGCCTTATTTAGAATCCTATCTAGTCCTAGTACTATATTATTTAAAAGGCGGCTAATAGTTCTAGCCATTTCCTCTATTATTATATCGCTGTCAACCCTTAGGTAAGTTACTAGTGTTTTACCTATAATATTACTAAGGTCTACTAGAGCCGGTTAGGGGAAGAACCTCTTTATAAGGATCTTTGCCTTTTTATTATTATTATTAGTAGTCTATAATTCCCCTACTCTTTATAGGGGTAATAGGTATAAGTCTTTTACTAGGCGCCCTATCTTTTTTATTATCTATTTTACTATAGCCTAAAGGCCCTTATTATAGGGGAGGCTTAGGTTAAAAGTGTGCTTATTTATAAACCGTCTCTAGTTATTCCTTACTTCTTTCTTTAGGGTATTCTTTAACTAGTTTCTCGTGTCTTTATATCATCTCTTGTTTTTAGGGTTATAGCTACTTATATATTTCCTTCTTACTTATTATTAGCTAGTAATAAGAACTGTGTATTATGTGGACTATATATATTATATATAGGGGCCCGGTTTTAAGACTAGGTAGTGCTTTTCTAACCTATTTTTAATCGCTGCCTAGATTCTTTCTAGTCTTTAGTTAATTTCCTTAGGGGTAGCTAATAAGCCTTACTTATTTAGAATTGGGTGGATTTCTTCTAGGTCTTAAAGTTATTATTTAACTATATTAAGGAAACTGTTTGTCTTAAGCTTCCTTATTACATATCTTTTACTACTTAGTTACGCCTTAATATCCAAATCTAGCTATATCTAGATAGGGATATAGTCTAAGGCGAGTGCCTATTCTTCTTTAGGGTTATACTTTTTAAGTCTCTAATATAGGCCTTTGTCTATAAATATAAGGTTAATTATACTTTTAGAGGTTCCTTATTACTATATAGTTGCTCCTAG
The DNA here is from genome assembly GCF_001692895.1 of Cenococcum geophilum 1.58. NCBI lineage: Eukaryota > Fungi > Ascomycota > Dothideomycetes > Gloniales > Gloniaceae > Cenococcum > Cenococcum geophilum. The sequence goes on from NW_027137579.1 coordinate 772,149, forward strand.
GGGGGTAGCTAACTTAAGGCCCTAGGTGTCTATAGCTCTTAGTAGGCACTTTACCTATTAATTAGCAGTAATATAGATACCCTTCTACCACGGGTGGTGGAGGTTTATATCTCCTAATAGGATAGACTCTATACCTTTGGTTTTTAGCAAGCTTATTACTAATATAATATTCTCTATTTATAGGACCCCTTTAACCCTAGGGTTATATATATTAATAATTTATACCGGTCCCCTATATATCTAGATTATTATAACTATAATATCTAGGTTAACTGCCTGCTATAACTATAAGGATAGGCTAATAGCCTTACTAATTATAAAGCATACGCGTATAGCTACTTTTGGTTTATATAGGAGCTAGAATCCTTAGGGGCAGTATATTAATTATATATAGGTATTATAGTACGGCTCTTATATAGCAAGGATATAGTATTTCTTTAGGTCTAGACTGTCTAATAAAGGCCTTATAAGACGGTGGTTTATATTGCCGCAGTTATACTATATAATGAATAGGTGGCGGACCCCCGGCAAGGGTCCTTTGCCTCTCCTTTATTTCTTACTTCTTCTATTTTTACTTTCTCTAGGATATTTAGAACTTTTATCTCTTATATTTATACCCTAGTTACTACTTATTTTATATAGAGCTTTCTATTCCTATATTTTATATTCCTACTAGCACTTTTATATCTAAATCTGTTATTATCTCTAGTTTCTCCCCTATTCTTACTAGCTAGCTATACGCCCTTTATAGGTCGGCTGTAAATATTATATTTGCCGCGTTAAATCTAATTCTTAATTATCCTGGTCTTAAGCTTACTATAGCTGTCTATAGGGGTCTTCCTACTAGGCGTCCTCTCCCTTATATCCCCTATAACCCTTATATCCCTATACGGTTTAGTAATATTACGCGGCGCCACTTCTGGCCCGTTAAGGCTTAGAATAGCTAGCCTAGCCCCCTAGTACTAAAGGTAGGAAACGCTAGGAAGGCACCTATATCCCCCTAGCTTATTACTTATTGTTTCCATTTATATAACCTAGCGTATAGTTATTCCCATAGCTATTAAGCCCTTACCTTCCGCCTCCTATATTTAATGCAGTCTTCTCTCTCCTACGCCTTATATATGCTTTGGTGGCAGTTTACGCATTTTATTTAATCTTAATTTAAGCAGTGTTTTATATTATAGGGGCCTATATAGTGGCCGTAGCACACCTATACTATATATATGGATTAGGTATGTCCCCATTATATATAGCGGTAGCATTATTCTAGGCGTAGTCTGTAGTTATAGAGCCTTGCGTTGTATATAAGGCCATTTATAATTATTTCTTTTTAAATAAGGAGTTTTTGCATTCCTAGTATATATATACTAACAATAAGGGAGCTATGCGTTTAACTAGCGTCTCCCTAATAAGTCTCTAGCGACCCTTATATCCTTTTATTATTCTTATTATTTGCTTAGTTTACATTTTCCTATTAAAGCTATTAGATTTGGGTAATCTTAAGGCCTAGTATAAGGCGTTCTGTATGTTTTACTATCTCCTATATAGTTACTATATTATCCGCCTAGCGTCCCTTTTCTACCCTAAAGCTTATAGAAACTGCTAGGACTTTAACTAGGTAGTCTTTACGGAGCACTTTTATGCTAATACGTTCTCCTAGCCTATCCCCTACCCTTATAGCTTATTTCTTTACTTATTAGTCCTTTAGGGTAATTCTAATGTCTCTACTTTTAAGGTGTTAGACTATAACTACGTCATAAACCTCTTTATAAATCTTTATAAGGACTTCTATTTCTAATTATCCCCTAAGCCCCTCTACTTTTTCTATATTTGGTTATATTATAATTATATACCCAGTTATTATCTTAAGGGGGGTAGGTTTCCTATACTATAGAAGCGCGGCTATAGCGGCCTAGGTGCGGTTCGCCGGTAAAGGGGGTTATTATTTATTTTTAATTTTGCTTAGCCGTTAGAGGATTTAATTAAGGGTTTACTAAAGGGGCGCCTAAGGTTTACTAGACTGGCGGAGCTATTCTACTAGCTATATTAGTTCGTTATAGCTAATAGTTACTCCCCTATAATTCTGGATACTAGACGCGTCTAATAGGCTTTATATTTTATTAGATGCCTTCTTAATAGAGGTATTTCCGCTTTATAGTGTGGTATTCGCCCATCTTTATTATAGAGGGCCGTTGTTAGGCGTGGATCTGGCGGTTACATATAAGTGCGAGCCACCATTAGTTAACGTGTGCCTCCCCTGCGATATATATATCTTAGGGGGATTCTCTAGGTATTTTTTAGGGTTTTTTTTAGTTGGTTTTAGTCTTTTTAGGCCGGGTATAGTAAGAGCTCCTTTTATAAGTATAATATATAAGTATATTACTAGTAAGGAATATTATCTTACTATTATAGGTTCCTTAGAAGTATAAAGTAAGGTAATTTATAAATACGCTGCTTTTAGCAGCGCCTATAGTATTATAGAGATGTAGAATTAGTTATAGGCTAAGCGTTAGTAGTAAAAAGGCGCAACGTAATGTTATGGAATGTGGGCAGTGGCTATAGAGCGTATATATTCGAGGAGTCTATAAGACGTTGCGCGATCGATCGTAAGGGTCGAGGGCGTAAGGAGGTGATATACCTACGCGTAGCTGATATAAGCTATACGCGAGGTATACGCGAGAGCACGGGGCTCTCCTATAGAGGCCCTTATAGTGGGGTTCTATAATATAGGACTAGATAGGATTTTAAATAAGGCCTTAAAGACCTATAGACTACTTATAGTATTTTAGCTTATAGATATAGCTAGAGTATACTTTACTATAGGCTATTACCTATAACTTAAAAGATGTAACGGGATTAGCCTAGTTATAGTGGGAATGTCTTAGTAAAGTACTTAATAGATAAATTCTAACGCTTTAACTAAATTCTACTAAGTTCTACTAGATTAATTAAATTCTACTAAAGTTAGTTAAAGACCGCGTATATATGTGCGTATATATTAACTACTAAGACCCCTAACTATTTAATATATAACTCTCTTGTTATTCCTTTCTCCTTTTTATATAATATCTTGTTCTTAGTAAGAGCTATATACCCTTAGATTTAGATAAAATTTATATTATTTCTTTAAATCTTCCCTAAAGTCTCTTTACGCCCTTATATTACGTTACGTTAAAATAACTACTATTAAAATAGCAAACGAACTTAAACCCCTTGCGTTAACTATAATGCAATAGTCTTTTATAGATGCTTTAGCCTAATAGCAAGTGATATTAAAAGCTTAGTACTAGTAATTAATGGGAGTAATCTATAAAGAGCTTCGTAACCTTAAAGCACTTATATTAAAGACCCTAATAGTAATACCTATAAACGAAATTAAAATAACTATATATAAACCTAACCTGTTAAATATAAACCTTAAACTAATAATAGTAGCTTAACCCGTACCTATAATAAACCTAATACCTACTATAAAATCTAAAAAACTCCCTAACCTTCTAATATTTAATAAAAATAAAAATAACCTATATCCCTTTATAACTAAGCTCCGTCTTAAACTTTTAATAATTTATAACTAATACTCTACTAAAGCTAGTAAGATTAGCTATAGAATGTCTTATTTAAGTAAAGACGCTATATAAACTATAGACCTATTCTTTTATAATAGCACCTTCGTTAATTTTAAAATCTTTATCTCTCTATTAAAATAAATATATAATAATACTAGCTGTAAATATATAGCTATTACTAAACTTAAAACCCTATAATAATAGAACCGAGACTTTACCAGCTTCTTTTTAGAATTTTTAGGCCTTATTAGTAAACTAGATTAGAATAAAGCCGCTAGAGTTACTGCTCTCTGTTAAGCTATTTTAAATAAAATTAGAGTATAGTTAGTAGGTAGAGAACTGCTAAAGGACTTACCCAAATTTGCTATAATATATTAACGAATTAATAAGAACCTTTAATATAATAAATAGACTCGTTTTCTAAAGCTAACTATATCTTATATTTAAAACTTTATAAAACTAGTATATACCCTAAAGCGCGATCTGTTTCTAAGACCTAAGAGCCCTATATATAACCCTATAGACCTTAATACCACCTAATTCTATATACCCTTAGGAACTAATAAATAAAGAACTTAAGCTATAAATGGAGAATGCTTTAGATGCGGTAAAAAGGGATATATTTAAAGGAATTATTAAACTTACCCTTTTAAAAAGGTCCGCCGTAGTTCCTTCTAATTCTTAAATTATACTCGGTTACTATAAAGTATCTCGTCTTTAGTTAGCTTAGAAAATAAATTATCCTAAGGCTAAGTTACGCCTTAGGATAAGAAATGGAAGAGTATAAGTATCTAGGCTTTTTTAATACTAATATATAATACAACTCCCTTAATATAATTAGCAAAATTTAAACACTTAAAAAATAAAAGGAAGTATAAATTCTTATAGATAGTGGAGCTACTAGTATAGGCTTTATTAATATAAACTATGCGAAAACTTAAAGCTTAAATTTAAAGAAACTTAATAAGCCCTAAGGCCTATAAGGCTTTAATGGTAAGCCTTTAATATACAGTAAATTAACATACTACGCTTTTATAAAGATATAAATAAGCAAATACCTTAAATATATTTCCCTATTTATAATACCCTTAAAGTATTATAAGGTAATACTTAGATATAGATAGCTAAAATAATATAACTCTTTAATTAGCTAGGCTAAAGAAATATTAAAATTCCGTATAACCTACTGCCGAAATTATTACTTAAAATACCACTTACCCTATAAATATACACACAACTATTTAAATTTAATATAATATAAATTGCCCTTACTATAAACCTTAAACTAATATAATAAAGTTATAACTACTAATTATAGTAAAGAATGCGAAGATAATATATTAAAACCCCTTAAAATTTATATAATATAAGCTATACCCTTTTATTTATTAGCAAGAAAATAAAACTATAAGATCTTTACTATAATACTAAAAGATATTAAGAAGGCGTTAGAACTAAAGTAATATATATATATATATTATTTATTACTTAACGTCTAATTCGGATCCCTATTGGGCCTACGCGGGCTACTCCTTATATACATATAGGGAGAAAACTCTATTTAAGAAAAACCCGTAATCTATCTCCCTACCTTTAGGGACTCGCCTACAAGGCGCCTACAAGTTACCTATAGTGCTCTACTACCTTACTTTTTAACCTTTTTAGGAACCACTACTGCCGTAATAAGCCTACGGACGCGCTAGTATTATAAACTTTACTTTACTACTATAGAGTCATTAAGGGGCGCTTATTGCTCGCCTCCCTTGCCCTTTATTACTATTTCCTTTATAACCCAGAACTGGTTTAGTATATTTTAGCTAATAAGCCACTAGGTAACCGCCTTAAGGCCTTTTTATATTAAGAGTAGTATATTATAGTTCTCTATGCTAGCTACTAAGAGTATTACTTCTTAGTTGGTGCGTAAGGGGTATAACAGTATTACGTATTTTAGTGTTTATCTTAGCTAGCTATATTTACATCTTAGGCTACCTACTAGGACACCCACCTAGTAGAGCCAATCTTTTAGTCCTATTATTCCTATTCTTAAGAGTATTACTATTATATTTTTTTGCCTTTATTAGGCCTTCTTAGAGCTCTAGAGTGTTTACCCCCTATAACGTTAACTATACTACGGCTTAGGTTTCTCTTACCTTAGTTAGCCTCTATACCTTTAACTCCTATATACCTCTTTAGCATTAGTCTAGCCAGTATTATATTATAGTAAATAGTTTCCTAGCGTTCTTTTATGCTCTATTTTAGCTTCTTTTTCTCTCTTACTATTATCTTTACTGGCCTCTTATACGTTTCCCTTCTTCCTCTATATAGGTCTAGGCCCTAAAGCAGCACTATTCTTCTTCTACTTTTTTTTACCTGTTTCTCTAATATATCTTCCCTACTTTAGGGTTGTTAGTTTATTCTCCTATAGGGCGCCCTAGGGTCCCTCTATAGTNTATTTAGGCGTATCTTAATATACTTTATAACATTAAAGTTGCGTTTATTTTACGCCCTTTATATTACAGCGGCTTTAATATATAGTTATAGGGGGGGAATATTAGCTTCCTTTTTAAGCAGTACTGTAGCCGTTCGCTTATATCCGCCTATTATACTCTAAAGGCAAGCTATCTAGACCTTTTAGAGTGGTTTAAGGAGCGATTTAGGGGGGCCTTTCTTAGATTCTCTAATGGCCTAAATACTGGACCTATACGTTATGGTTGGCCGGACAACTACTATATATAGTAGGCGTAACCTCTAAAAGTATAGACCCTATATAGAATTAATAATCCTGGATAATACGATATACTATACTTAGCCCTTATAGGCCGCTTACGCCGCATATACGCTTTACTAGAGCTTACTATCTACCTATACTCCTAATACCCTTAAGCCCTAAACTAGTTAACCCCTAAAGCCTTAGATATAAATTATATGCTAAAGATCTACAGATTAGTTACGTTTTCTTATAAAGTGGATTAGCTAGTATTTCTCTAATAAGAATTGGACTTTATATCGTCTTGCCTATTCTATATAGGTATTATAAGCTTTCTCTAGTGTTCTACAATTCTCTATAGCTATTAGCCCGTATATAATTAGGTTTATATTATTAATAAAGCCTATCCCCTAGGTCGCCCCTTTCTTAAAGAAGTTAAGTAGGTTGCTTATAAAGAAAAGGAAGAGTATAGGCGAGAGGGGTAATCCTTATAGTATTCCTATTATAACTATAATAGGGGGGCTCTAGTATCCGCTAAAGACTAGTAATATTTCTTTCTAACCTATAAACCCTTAAACAAATTATATAATCTATTCTAGGAAGCCTTTTACCTTAAGGATATATAGGAGACGCTTATGGGGTATATTATTATAGGCGCCGCTAATATCTAGGCTAAGTATTAATACTATAAAGTCCCTTCGCATCGCCCATGCGTATTTAATAGTAGCAATAAGTAGCGTAAGTACTAATAGTATTAAGCGGTTCTTTCTTGCCCCTATTTAGCTTTATAGTAGTAAATTATATTTCTTAGCCATATCTACTATATGGTCCGCTATTACCTTTTCTAAGATCTTACTAAGGGTGTTTTTTAAGGCAATAGGGCGGTAGCTTCCTAGAATTAAGTAATCTACTTTACCTTCTTTCTATAGAATAACCGTCGTTATAGATCTTCTAAGTCGTAGGTAGTAGCCTACGGTAAAGTATACCCTGGCTATATCTATAAGCTAAGGTGCTATAAGTAGTCTATAGGTTTTTAAGGCCTTATTTAGAATCCTATCTGGTCCTAATACTATATTATTTAAAAGGCGGCTAATAGTTCTGGCTATTTCCTCTGTTATTATATCGCTGTTAACTCTTAGGCAAGTTACTAGTGTTTTACCCGTAATATTACTAAGGTCTACTAAAGCCAGTTAAAAAAAGAACCTTTTTATAAGGATCTTTACCTTCTTATTATTATTATTAGTAGCCTATAATTCCCCTACTCTTTATAGGGGTAGTAAGTATAGGTCTTTTACTAAACGCTCTACCTTTTTCTTTACCTATTTTGCTATAACCCAAAGGCCCTTATTATAGGGAAGGCTCGGGTTAAAAGTGTACTTATTTATAAACCGTCTCTAGTTATTCCTTACTTCTTTCTTTAGGGTATTCTTTAACTGGTTTCTTATGTCTTTATATTATCTCTTATCTTTAAAGTTATAGCTACTTATATATTTCCTTCTTGCTTATTATTAGCTAGTAATAAGAACCGCGTATTATGCGGACCATATATATCGCGTGTAGGGGCCCGGTTTTAAGACTAGGCAGTACTCTTTTAGCCTATTTTTAATTACTACCTAGATCCTTTTTAGTCTTTAGTTAATTTCCTTAGGGGTAGCTAATAAGCCTCGCTTGTTTGGAATTAGGTGGATTTCTTCTAGGTTTTAGAGTTGTTATTTAACTATATTAAGAAAACTATTTATCTTAAGCTTCCTTATTATATATCTTTTGCTACTTAGTTACGCCTTAATATCTAAATCTAGCTATATTTGGATAGGGATATAGTCTAAGGCAAGTGCCTATTTTTTTGGGGGTTATACCTTTTAAGTCTTTAATATAGGCCTTCGTCTATAAATATAAGGTTAATTATACTTTTAGAGGTTCCTTATTACCATATAGTTGCTCCTAGGGGGGTGGCTAACTTAAGGCCCTAGGTGTTTATAGCTTTTAGTAGGCACTCTACCTATTAATTAGCAGTAATATAAATACCCCCCTACCGCGGGTAGTGGAGGTTTATATCTCCTAGTAAGATAGACTCTATACCTTTAGTTTTTAGTAAGCTTATTACTAATATAATGTTCTCTATTTATAGAACCCCTTTAACCCTAGGTGTAAGGGATATTATTGCAGACACCTTAGGTTGCCCTTAGGACAACCCCCGGACGCCCCTTGGATGGTCGCCGATTACGTACTAGAGGTACGTGCCCGTAGTATATAGTCTCCACAATCCCAGAGGCCTTACCTCCTTAAGGATTCGTCTCTCTTACTAATCTATCCTGTTCCACAATCGTGTCCTTATAGCCCCCTATCTACAAGATCCTCTTATATTTAAATCCTTTCTACTCTTTTTGGAAGGGTAGTTAGCTTTAAGAACCAGATTGTTTATTTATATCTTTTATTTATAACCACTATCCTCCCTTAAAATCTCGCGATAACCTAAATGGAAGCTCCATGGATACCTTATGGAAAGCCGTCGCGTAAAGGCAGGAAGGTCCCTCTAATAGCGAGAGATTGCGATAATATAACCCTCTAGGTAAGACGGCCGAACGAGCCCTAATACCCAGATGCTCTAGGAGCTTGAAGACTCTTACACACCTATAGTTACTGCTAAGGAAAACGCAGACACCCTTTATAACGGTTATAATGCTGCCGGAAAGCAACCGGAACCCCTTTAGTCCCACCTAGGCCAATTAGAAGATTAAGCGCTAGAGGCGACCTTAAGATCTTCCCTTAAGCTAGAAATACCAGAGGAATATATTAACGCGTCCGACTAGGGACCTAACCGGAACCCTCTTGGAAGACCACTAGCCTATAATTGGCATAGTAGTAGTATATAGACTGCTTACGAGCTAAGCGGGCTTACCCCTTTAGGAAACTAAACCTAAACACTAACTTAAGACCTAAGGCTTATTAGGAAACCCGCACTAGCTACTAGTGCTAATACTACCTCTATAGCAGGAGCTTCCCTAGGCCTAAGTTTGGAAGGTTAAGAGCCCTATACCAATCTCCTTTAAGACGGATATTAGGAAGCTGTTATAAGGCTCTTAGAAGCCATACGGGAGGAAGCCACTAATAAATATATTAGAACCCTTTAAGGGCAAATCTAGATCTGGTAGGGTTTAATCTAAGCTAGATAAATTCTTTTATAACCTAGTTAAGGCTAAAGGCTTTTTAAGGGCTACCTAGTACCTACCTAAGGAGGTGTGGAAGACTTAGAGAGGCACCTACGCAATAAATAGAAAAAGGACATAGACTGACTGGCTAAGGCCTTTAGTAGTTTAGAACTTTGTTATAAACCTAACGCCTAATAGCTGGATAATTGGGTTCGTGAGGTAGACAACTTCTTTAAGATGCTAATAATATAAGATAATACTAAAGAGCGTATACGCTAGATTATTAGCAAGATTAAAGACCGATTGCTAAACTAGATCGCGCTTAATTAATTTAGTAAAGAGTAAATTATAATATGGCTATAGCTATAGACCTTCCTAAAGGGTTAGACCTAAGATCCGTATATTATATAATATAACAATATAGAATAATTCTGGAATAGTACGTAGCTAGACCGTTAAGACTTCTGCCAGTTTATAAACTTTATGGAAACTTATGCTTAATAGATGGATCTAAAGCCCTTTAAAAATAAGGACGGCAGCGTCCGCGAGAAGGAGAAGATTGGATTTATCTAGGCTAGAATTAAGCTAGTAATTTGTGATAAAATAAAGCGCGTAGGAGCCCTACCGCGAATTACCGTATATATGGATTTTAAACGAGCGGTTCTAAACGCTAAGGATGCGGTAAGGAACTAGACCTCTTCCGGTAGGAAGCTAGGGGGTTACTAGAAGCGTAGGCACTCTAGTAGTAATATAGGGTAGACCTAACCTTTAAAGAAGCCGTTCTTAAAGAGAACTTCAGAAGGGTTAAAGTTAGGAACCTTAAATAATGGGAAAGACTCTTGGGGTTAATCTAATACCTATCTAGTACCTTTACGGGAACACTTTAAGAAGTTAAGAGAAAACTCTAGAGGTAGATCCTATTGGAAAAATAAGTAGGGCGATAACTGCACTAACAATCTAAAAAAAGAAAAGCCCTAGTTATAGACCTCTCCTAGCTGCAACTAGGGCAAGATATAAAAGGAGAGACTCTCCGTATTGCTGTTAAGCTAGAAATAATACTCCCTATAGGTGAGGTACGATAGTTCTAAGCACTATATAATAGCGGCGCCGAAATTAATCTTATACGATATAATTTAGTAAAAGAGCATAAACTTATCCCATTATAAAGGTGGCGGAAACCTATTATAGGCTTCCTGGATAAGTATTGGATTAAGCTACACAGTGCCTATAAGCTTATAGTGTTAGTGGCCGATATATATAACTATACTAAGGTAGTCGGCCCGCAACCCTTTTAGGCGGCTGATTTTGTAGGTTATAACCTTATCTTTAGATACCCTTAGCTTATAGAAGCAGATCCTAAGATACGCTTTAAGACTGGAGCCTTTAAATAGTGGAATAATAAAGATTTAGAAGGGCGTATATTACTAATAAGCCTAAAGGACATCCTAGAGAATATAGCCCTAGGCGAAATAGTATACGCTCTATACCTAAAGGAGTATTAAATCTAACCCCTATTTAATAGCAAGATAGGTATAGAGCCTAGTATAGGTAATAACCCCTCTATAATAGAGACCTTATAGGGAACTACTGGATAGGTTATAGAGACATTGTAGGGAGGCGGCGATCTTAAGGATCTTATGAGATACTTTAACCGCTATAGGTTACTCTAGCTTAAGTAATATGCGGAGAGTATGCTATGGCACCTTAAACGCTGCGTTAAGGAGTTCCCTACCCTTTACTGGCTACCGCATAAAACGGTTTAATGTATAGTGGCAACTATATATAAGCAACCACTATAGCGCACAACGCTGCCTGTAAGTATTTTAAGGGAGCTCCGGAACCTACTTGACAATAATATAAAGGATAAACGCGACCCTAATTTGTTAAATATTCTAATAGGCCTAAGGGACTTACTAAGGGTATTTTTAGGTAGGAGAGCTAAAGTCCTACTATAGAACTCGGAGTATGACTATGCAATTAATTTAGAAGAAGGTAAGTAACCGCCAAATCTTTCTATTTATAACCTCTTGCGTAAAGAGCTTAAGATCCTATAGGAGTACCTTAATAGCTTACTGGAAAAGGGATAAATCCGGCCCAGTAAGTCGCCGTTAGGCATACTGATCCTCTTTATCCTAAAACTAGATAGAATTATAAGGCTATATATAGACTATTACAGTCTTAATAAGATTATAATTAAGAACCGTTACCTACTACTACTGGTTAGTAAAATGCTAAATCAACTATTTAGGGCAAAGATCTTCACGAAGCTAGATCTATAAGACGCCTATTATAGGCTCTATATTAAAGAAGGGGATAAGTGGAAGACCGCTTTTAAGACCTAATATGGCCACTTTAAGTATCTGGTAATGCCTTTTAGGCTAGCTAATACGCCTGCGATATTCTAATTGTATATTTACAGAGCCTTAGGGGGACTAGTCGACCGTATATATGTTGTTTATTTAGATAATATCTTAATCTACTTAGAAGATAAGGATTAATACGAGTAATATATCCGCGAAGTGCTGGAACGTTTGGATAATTAGGGCCTCTACGCTAAGGCGTTAAAGTATATCTTTAATACTAAGCAGGTCGAGTTCCTAGGTTATATTATAACGTCTATAGATATAGTTATAGACCTAGTACGGGTGTAGATAATCTAGGAGTGGCCAGAGCTAGAGAGCTATTGGGATGTTTAAGTGTTCCTAGGCTTTGCCAATTTCTACAGGCGCTTTATCTATAACTACTTAGACGTTGCCCAATACCTATTTAACTATATTATAGAAGCTTCCTAAAACCCAACCTAAGGAGCAAAAAGCTTAAAGGCGGTAAGGAAGAAAACTAAGAAGGGACTAACCAAATAGTATAAGCCATAGTTATAGCCCAGAAAGGTTTAGGAGGCCTTTTGGGAACTTCGCGCGAAGTTTATAGAAGCTTTATTACTACGGCATTTTAACCTAGATTAGCTATTAATGATAATTACTAATGTATCAAACTTTGCCCTTATTGGTATCCTGCTGCAACCTAATAGGTATCCGGATGCTACCTAACTCTATTAAAGACTAGTAGTATTTTATAGCAGAAAATTCTAGGGACCTAAAGTTAGGTATTATACCCANGATAAGGAACTACTGGCTATAGTNNACTGCTTTAAATAGTGGCGATACTACCTTAAGCACGCGAGCTATACTACTTGTGTACTCTTAGATTACTATAATCTACGCTACTTTATAACTATAAAGGAGCTTATACCTTAATAAGCTAGATAGGTAGAAGAGCTTACGCAATTTAATTTTAAGATTAAATATAAGCTAGGGGAAAATAACCCTGCTAATGGACCGTTACGACGGCTAGACTATGCCAAAGGCTTTAAAACGGGAGAAGGAAAACAGATAATAGATATCTTACTCCCTATATTGCAGAATAAGCTCCGGGTATAGGATGCTTAAGTACCTATAGCTCTATGCACTAAGTCTTAGGCGGTATAAGCCCTATTGGTTTCTACTAACGTTTTAGCTAGTACCCAGTCTATTGCCAATAAGGGTCCAAATATACCTAGATAGAATATCCCCGATATATTCTCGGAACCTAGTAATATACTATCTCTAATTACTAAGCTATTCCCTTAAACAAATAGTGAAGCTATAGAGTAATTGGAACTCGGAGCCCTATAATAACTAAAGGACTTTAACCTTATAGCGGCCTTCCTAATATATACGCATTAAAGAGTTGTAAGATCTATGGTACTATCTAGTCTTATACTTAGAGTAGTATAGGACGAAATAGCTTTTACCCGGGAACTATCCGAAAGGTTAACGGATCTCATTTATAAGGTGTAATAGAGGGACGCTTCCTATACTAACCTTAATACGGAAGTAGACCGGAAACGTGACGGAAAGGAAGCTGCTAGGCGCCACTATTGGGAACTAGACCCGATGGGCCTACTACGTAGAGGTAGTAAGGTTTGGGTGCTATAAGAAGTAAATCTACGATAGAAGATTCTTATAAAGAATTACAATGATCCTCTGGGCGGCCACTATAGTTAAGCAAAGACAGTGGAATTACTTTAGCGTAAATACTATTAGCTAAGGCTTAATTAGGAAGCAAAGGAGTATATTAGCTATTATAAGAAGTGTTAAGTATATAAGATCCGCAGGTATAAGCTATGGGGTCTACTTAAATTAGTTTCCCCCGCTAGTAAGCCATAGTAATATTATGCTATAGACTTTATTACGGATCTCCCGCTATTTAAAGATAGCTAAGGATAAACATACGATTCGGTCCTCGTACTTATTAATAGGTTTTTAAAGTATATCTAATACCTTCCTGTTAATAAGACGATTAATATATAAAAGCTCGCTAACCTAATTAAGGAGAAATGCTTTCTTAAAGTAGATTAGCTACACTCTATTATTACTAATAGGGGCAGCGTCTTTATAAGCTAATACTGGTTAGACCTATACTTCTATTTAAAGATAGACCACTAGTATAGTACGGCTTTTTACCTATAGATGGATGGGTAAACGGAACGCTAGAACTAGGAACTGGAGTCTTACCTATGGATATATTTGAACTACTAGTAAGATAACTAGTGCGAGCTACTTCCGTACGCGGAGTACGCTTATAATTTAAAGCAATATATATTGTATAAGTATGCACTAATCCAGATTGCCTATAGCGTTCGACTATTTAGGTTTAATGGTATACCTAACAATCACTAGTTAAGGCCGTATAATTAGTTATAGGATCCTACTAGGAAGTCTAAGGATATCCACTAGAGAGTATAAGGATACCTCTAGGAATAGGAGGAGTAATAGAAGCATGCGAAGTAGAGCCTATAAGATGCTTAAGTGCAGTAGAGACTTTAGTATAACCGTAAGTACTAGGATAAGTATTTCGGAGTAGGCGATAAGGTTCTATTATATTTAACAAATATTAAGACCCGTTAACTATTAAAGAAGCTCAATATAAGATACCTAGGTCCCTTTTAAGTTAAGGAATAAATTAGTAAGCTAGCCTATTGTCTCCAGCTACCCCCATCTATAGCCTATATATATTTAGTGTTTTACATAAACCTACTAGAGCTATGGCATAGACTACTATTAGAAAAGAACTTTTATCTAGGCCTAATTAAACATCCTAAGGTGGTGGGCGAGCGGTATAAGGTTAAAGCTATACTATGCTATAAGTCTGTTAAGAACAAGCTTTAATTTAAAGTTAAATAGCTAGGCTAGCCCGCTAAGGACTCTATATAGGAACCAGAGGATTACCTTAATTATTGCGAAGATATTTTAAAAGAATATTGGGACTAAGGTCCACAATCTACAAGTCGTAGAAAGTGCTCTAATACTACGGTGTTATCGCGACCTAGGAAGAAAGCTCGCGAAAAGAGTAAATAGGTTAAATTGGATATAGAACGGATAGGCTCCGGAAACCATAGGGATAGGGCTACGGCCTAAGGCAGGATAGGTTTTTAGCCTTTCCATATATATAGCATAGAGTTAATAGGGCATTTTACTAGAATTATATTCCCATTTATTAATTTATACCAGGAACATTGTTCTTAGGGCTTTTAAGCCCTTTCTAAAAGCCTTATAAGGCCTTCCTGAGCACTTAATTAAGGTCCTTAATTGCTACTATATACAAGAACGAATCCTAAAAGTCTAAACCATAAATGCCTAATCTAAAAAGCCACTACGCCTTATTATTATTAGGAGTAGGATTAGTGTCTATTAAGCTACTAAGTAATAGCTAATAAGAATAGGATCTAGATGCCTTAATAGGCGTACGAGTAGGTATAAAAATAGGGGCAGGATAATAAGGTGTAGCTAGAGTAGAGACTTTTAAACGCTTAACACTAATATTAGGTCCAAACCAATACTAACGAAGCTCTTGTGGCGTAAGCTTATAGTTAATAAAGATACGCTTAAGCCTAGAATAAATAGAGATGTTAGCTAGCTGGCATAATCTAGAACTACCGAGACCTTACTACGGCAATTATTAGTTACCTATCCGCTAGGTACCTAAAGGGTAACCTACCTAATACCGCATTATATTATACTCTTTTAAAACTTAACGCGTATACGCGAACTCCTTTCTATAGTAGACAGCGACCTTCTTCTTATTACCCCTATTACGCACCCTATCCTTAGTATACTAACCTTACTCTTATATTAGGCGTTACTAGCTAGCTTGCTAGGAATTATAGGTAGTGTAGATAGCTATAGCATAGTCTTAAATTTGGCCAAGTTGTTTAGTATTTGCGCTAGAATGAGAGAGAGCCCGGGTGATATAGTAGTTAAGGATATTAAAGGAACGTTGCCACTTAGGCCTAGGCTATTAAAGCTTAAAGTTAGCAATGGAAATCTATTAAGGATAGAAAAACTTACCTTAATGTAACTGCTGCTCTTAATACGCATGCATTAATTATAAGGACTAAAGGTATTAGATCTAATATAGTGCGTCTTATTATAAGCCTCCAGAATCCTATTATTAGATTTCTAGTCTTTTAAAGACGTACAGGCAAAATTATTTAGGTAGGACTAGCACTAGTTATGGGTTAGCGGGGGTTAGGGTTTTATATATAAAGGTAGGGCTAGGATACGCTATAGAATTTACTTAGAAGAGTAGTTAGTAGGAAAATAAAGAGGTATATTAAATTAATAATAAAAAAGAAGAAAATCTTAATAATATATTAAAGATACGTCTAAAATTAGACGAAGGTTAATAATAGGAAAGTAAGGTGTTAAGGAAAAGGAGCAGCTTAATAAGTAAAGGTGTCCTTATACTTTACCGTCTAATACCCTTCTGGTAAATAGCCGCAACCTTGCCGATATAACTCCGTTACAATAGCGCTATTTAAAAGGAAGGAAATACGCGTATAAGTTATTTAACTATTACTTCCTTATAAAAACTAACTACGCGGCCGGGGGAAGGTAATTAAGACGTTAAATTAAAGACGTATATAGGTTAAATTAGACCTAAAACAATACTATAGTATTAAAGAATAACGTTATAGACGTTCTTAACAATTGCATAATAGCTATAATTACTATCGCGAAATGTCCCTATTTGCTAGGTAGTAGAGCTATACTAAATATACGGCACAGGACTATTAGATTTAAAACCATATACACCAAATTTTAAGAGATAAGTCTCTTTAACTAACTAATTAATACCTTAACCGTATTTAATAGCCTAAGGGTAAATACAGGAGTAATGCGTTAGTAACGTAGAGGATTATAAGAAAAGGATTATAAGAAAGAATTATAGACTATATCTTAGCAGTTAAAGACGACGGCAAGCCAAGGCTCTATACGTTAAATCCCATACTAAAAGGTTCTACGGAACTATACTAGAACACCAAATTGCCTATAATACTTGTGATTAATTATAGACCGGCATAAAGGCTTAAAAGCAGAGTTGTATAAAAATCCCTATATTAGCCTAGGTAGCTACTAATATACTTCCAGTAAGCTTCTAATAGGTTTTCTAGCAATCCTTATATCTTTTCTCCAGTCATGTTTTTTCCTTATTAAGGTTTTTTAGGAGTTTAAAGTAGGGGTTAGATAGATAGATAATATATAGCGGCATACCGATACCTCTTTAATATCTCTCCGAACCTCTTCCGGGACAAGCCCTTATAATCTCCTTACCATAAGGTAATGGCGATTAGGGGCCGACCGCAAGAAGGGGGGGGGTAATATAAGGGATATTATTGCGGACACCTCGGGTTGCCCTTAGGATAACCCCCGGACGCCCCTTAGATGGTCGCCGGTCACGTACTAGAGGCACGTGCCCGTAGTATATAGTCTCCACAATCCCAGAGGCCTTACCTCCTTAAGGATTCGTCTCTCTTACCAATCTATCCTATTCCACAATCGTGTCCTTATAGCCCCCTATCTACAAGATCTCCTTACACTAGGGTTATATATATTAATAATTTATACCAGTCCCCTATATATCTAAATTATTATAACTGCAATATCTAGGTTAACTGCCTACTATAACTATAAGGATAGGCTAATAGCCTTACTAATTATAAAGCATACACGTATAGCTACTTTTGGTTTATATAGGAGCTGGAATCCTTAGGGGTAGTATATTAATTATATATAGGTATTATAGTACGGCTCTTATATAGCAAGGATATAGTATTTCTTTAGGTCTAAACTGTCTAGTAAAGGCCTTATAAGACAGTAGTTTGTATTGCCGCAGTTATACTATATAATAGATAGGTAGCGGACCCCCAGTAAGGGTCCTTTGCCTCTCTTTTATTTCTTACTTCTTCTATTTCTACTTTTTCTAGGATATTTAGAACTTCTATCTCTTATATCTATATCCTAGTTACTACTTATTTTATATAGAGCTTTTTATTCCCGTATCTTATGTTCCTACTAGCGCTTTTATATTTAAATCTATTATTATCTCCAGTTCCTTCCCTATTCTTACTAGCTAGCTATATACCCTTAATAGGTCGGCTATAAATAATATATTTACTATATTAAATCTAATTCTTAATTATCCTAGTCTTAAGCTTACTATAGCTATCTATAGGGGTCTTCCTATAGGGCGTCCTCTCCCTTATATCCCCTATAACCCTTATATCCCTATACAGTCTAGTAATATCGCGCGGCGCCGCTTCTGGCCTATTAAGGCTTGGGATAGCTAGCCTAGCCCCCTAGTACTAAAGGTAGGAAACGCTAAAAAGGCACCTGCGTCCCCCTAGCTTATTACCTATTATTTTTATTTATATAACCTAGCATATAGTTATTCCCGCAGCTATTAAGCCCTTGCCTTCCGCCTCCTATATTTAATATATTCTTCTCTCTCCTACGCCTTATATATACTTTAGTAGCAGTTTATATATTTTATTTAGTCTTAATTTAAGCAGTGTCTTATATTATAGGGGCCTATATAGTAGCCGTAGCACACCTATACTGCGTATATGGATTAGGTATATCCCTATTATATATAGCAGTAGTATTATTTTAGGCGTAGTCTATAGTTATAAAGCCTTACATTATATATAAGGCTATTTATAATTATTCCTTTTTAGATAAGAAGTTTTTATATTCCTAGTATATATATGCTGACGATAAGGGAGCTATATATTTAACCGGCGTTTCCTTAGCAAGTCTCTAGCGACCCTTATATCCTCTTATTATTCTTATTATTTACTTAGTTTATATTTTCCTATTAAAGCTATTAAATTTAGGTAATTTTAAGGCCTAATATAAGGCGTTCTGTATGTTTTACTATCTCCTATATAGTTACTATATTGTCCACCTAGCGTCTCTTTTCTACCCTAAGGCTTATAAAAACCACTAGGACTTTAACTAGGTAGTCTTTATAAAGTACTTTTATGCCAATACATTCTCCTAGCCTATCCCCTACCCTTATAGCTTATTCCTTTACCTATTAGTCCTTTAGGGTAACTTTAATATCTCCGCTCCTAAGGTGTTGGACTATATCTATATTATAAACCTCTTTGCGAATCTCTATAAGGACTTCTGTTTCTAATTATCCCCTAAACCCCTCTACTTTTTCTATATTTAGTTATATTATAATTATATATTTAGTTATTATCTTAAAGGGGGTAAGTTCTCTATACTATAGAAGCGCAGCTATAACGGCCTAGGTGCGGTTCGCCGGTAAAAGGGTTTTTTATTTATTTTTAATTTTACTTAGCCATTAGAGGATTTAATTAAGGGTTTACTAAAGGGGTGCTTAAGGTTCGCTAAATTAGCGGAGCTATTTTACTAGCTATATTAGTTCGTTATAGCTAATAGTTACTTTCCTATAATTCTAAATACTAGATATATCTAGTAGGCTTTATATTTTATTAAATGCCTTCTTAATAGAGGTGTTTCCGCTTTATAGTATAGTATTCACCCGTCTTTATTATAGAGGGCCGTTATTAGGCGTAGATCTGGCGGTTACGCGCGAGTGCGAGCCACTGTCGGTTAACGTATGCCTCCCCTGCGATGCATATATCTTAGGGGGATTCTCTAGGTGTTTTTCAGGGTTCTTTTTGGTTAGTTTTGGTCTTTTTAGGCCAGGTGCAGCAAGAGCTCCTTTTTAGGTATATATAATATTAACTAAAGTAATATATTAACCCCCGACCTCTTATACCTAAAAATATTATAATTTATTTAATATATTTAAGAAACGATTTATAAACTAACTACCCCTATATTAAGACGAGTATAATTTTAAGATAGAACTTAAACCTAGTATAACACTAAAGTTTAGCCTGTTATATAGTATATTACAAAAAGAGCTACTTATAATACGATAATACCTTAAAGAGTACTTAAGGAAAGAATTTGTTTGCCTAGTTAATTACTATTTACCTTATTTATACTATTTATTAAAACCAGTCTGCCGCAGGGCAGACGACCTCCTCTATAACAGTCTGCCGCAGGGCAGACGACCTCCTCTACAACCTGTCTGCTGCAGAGCAGACGACCTCCTCTACAACCTGTCTGCTGCAGAGCAGACGACCTCCTCTACAACCTGTCTGCTGCAGAGCGGACGACCTCCTCTACAACCTGTCTGCTGCAGAGCGGACGACCTTCTACAACCAGTCTACAGCCGTTATACTGTAGACGACCTCTACTGCAACCGGTCTACGGCTGTCGCGCTATAGGCAATCAGGCTATAGAGGACCGCAGGCGTACCGTAGGCGCACCGTAGGCGTACCGCAGACGATGCACTGCTAGGGTAGCTATAGTAGGGGATAGGGGAAGGGGACCGGCCCGTGTTACCATTAGCACGTTAAATATAAGGTGTATAGGCGAATTGGTGTTTATACCCTATACAGACAACCTCATGAAAATTTCCTATGGGAGTGGGTTTATGTAACGAGGTTTTCGCCCTTATAAAATACCATTAATAGCCTACTTTTAGGGAGAGTAGCTATTAATTACTAATTCCCCTACCTATTTCTTTAGCAAGAAGGGGAAAATAGGTACAGAATAAAAAGTCGCTTAGGGTAATTGGTAGCTACTTTCAAGCTAGTAAGCTATATTGTTTCTCTTATTCTTATGTGCAAAACTAATAGAAAAAAAAAATCTATCTTTTAGAGCGCTTTTTTCTACTCCTAGAAACGGCAGAATACGGCAGAATAGATAAAGAGCTAGGATTTCTTTAGTGCGATTTTGGTATAAACTAGACAGTATGTAGTGAGCAAAATACCAGGACAAGACACCAATTCGCTAGGAGCTCCCCCTAGTATTTAAAATGGGCTAGAGTGTCCACTTTAGCTACTAGTATATGTTAAGCTGCCTAGAAAGGATTTATGTATATAGAACTATAGCGCCATAGCCTAGAGGCTGCATGCGCAGTATTGTACGTAGTATAATACAATCGGATATAAAAAAATAAAAATAAAAAAAACTATTTATTAAAAAACCTAAAGGAGGCTTAAGGTTCTATATTAATTATTAAGCCCTAAATATAATTATAATTTAAAACTAATATCCAATTCCTCTGTTTTAAGAAACGCTTAACTACTTAATAAAAGTATAATACTTTATAAAGCTTAATATAGTTACTACCTTTAATTAAATCCGTATTTATAAAGGAGATAAAAAGTATACANCTTTCCGTATATAATAGGGACTTTTTAAATGCCTAGTAATGCTATTTAGTATAAAGAATAGTCCTAGTACGTTTTAGTAATATATTAATAATACGCTTCGCAAATTCCTTAATATATTTATTACCGCGTATATTAATAATATCTATTTATATAACCTAGCGTATAGTTATTCCCGTAGCTATTAAGCCCTTACCTTCCGTCGCCTATATTTAATACAGTCTTCTCTCTCCTACGCCTTATATATGCTTTAGTGGCAGTTTACGTATTTTATTTAGTCTTAGTTTAAGTAGTGTCTTATATTATAGGGGCCTATACAGTAGCCGTAGCACACCTATACTGCGCATATAGATTAGGTATATCCCTATTATACATAGTAATAGCATTATTTTAGGCGGAGTTTATAGTTATAAAGCCTTACGTTATATATAAGGCCATTTATAATAATACCTTTTTAGATAAGGAGTTTTTATATTCCTAGTATATATATACTAACAATAAGGAAGCCATACGCTTAACTAGCGACTCCCTAATAAGTCTCTGGCAACCCTTATATCCTCTTATTATTCTTATTATATACTTAATTTATATTTTCTTATTAAAGCTATTAAATATAGGTAATCTTAAATCCTAGTATAAGGCGTTCCGTTTATTTTACTATTTTATATATAGTTGCTATATTATCTATCTAGCGTCCCTTTTTTACCCTAAAGCTTAGGGGGACTATTAGGATTTTAACTAGGTAATCTTTACGGAGCACTTTTATACTAATACATTCTCCTAGCCTATCCCCTACCCATACGGCTTATTTCTTTACCTATTAGTCCTTTAGGGTAACTCTAATATCTCCGCTCCTAAGGTATTAGACTATAATAGTATTATAAACCTCTTTATAAATCTTTATAAGGACTTCTATTTCTAATTATCCCCTAAGTTACTCTATTTTTTCTATATTTAGTTTTATTATAATTATATACCCGGTTATTATCTTAAGGGGGATAGGTTCCCTATACTATAAAAGCGCAGCTATAGTAGCCTAGGTACGGCTTGCTAGTAAAAAGGGTTTTATTTATTTTTAATTTTACTTAGCCGTTAGAGGATTTAATTAAGGGTTTACTAAAGGGGCGCCTAAAATTCGCTAGACTGGTGGAGCCATTCTGCTAGCTGCATTGGTTTATTATAGCTAACAGTTACTCCCCTATAATTACGGATACTAAACGCGTCTAATAGGCTTTATATTTTATTAGATGCCTTCTTAATAAAGGTCTTCCCGCTTTATAGTATAGTATTCGCCTATTCTTATTATAGAGGGCTATTGCTAGGCATAGGTTTAGCGGACACACGCGAGTATAAACTACCGTTATTTAATGTATGCCTCCTCTACAATATATGCATCTTAGGGGGATTCTCTAGGTGTTTTTCAGGGTTCTTTTAGTTGGTTTTAGTCTTTTTAGGCCAGGTATAGCAAGAGCTCCTTTTTTCTTGGAGTTATATTATTAAGATATATATACTTTATAATCTGCTTAAAATATATTAACTTAATAGAGGAGAAATAATATAGATTTAAGGGTTATTATATTAAATAAAGTAACAAAAAATAAGCTTTATATTTTATATTTTATATAATAACTTATATAGCTATTAAGGAAATATAATTAAGCTTTATTACTAAATAACTTAGTTTTAAGTATGAATTTTTTTAAAAATTGCCTAAATATAATATAATTAGCTATTTAACTATTCTTTAAGGTTATATATATTTAATAAAGTACTTTACCTTAATATACTTATATTAATTAGGGGTATTCTTATAAGAGTATCTAGTATTTCTTATCGTCCTTTAAAACTATATAAGGCCGAAGTTCTCTATTAGTGGGGGGGGGCTAGGGCATCTATAGGGGCTTCCTTAGGTCACGTAATTATCGCTTAGCTAGTATATAGAGTTGTCCTAAAGGGATAACTCCACCTTATAGAGTCCACACTTTTATACACCTACATTCCCGTATAACATTCTCTATAGAGAGCTTAGCTGGCTTATTACGAAGATATTAAGCTAAAAAGTAAGAGAAGGTGGTAAGGCCATGTCTATATATATATGCCAAGTCCTAAGCGAACCCCTAACTAGGTAACGCGCTACAGCGCCGTTACAATATCTATAAATAGAAATTAGTTTAGGTAGATCTTTTAGGAGTATATTTAGAAAGTTAGCTAGCTTTATAGTGCACTAAATATCTATTAAAGTAAAGATATTTACTCTGGAGTTATCTAAAGTAGAGGTTAGATCTTAATATCTATTATAGAATAAAGTATAAGAGATAGTATAGCTTTTTCTGCTAATTAGCCAATTAGGATTAATATATAATATATTAATCTCTTTTAATCCTAAAGATAAGTCTTTCTCTAAAGCTCCTCCTTTTCTAACTCTATACTATCTATTTAGATTAATAAAACCTTATCTATTTTTATCCCTATTAGGTAGTTATAAGGCAGTATTACCAGGGTATATAGTAGGGAGTAGGCAAGCCGAGCATAAGTCACATAGGGAGTTAATGGAAGAGGACGATATAGTAAAGAGTAGGCAATAGCCTCGTACGGAGACAAACTAATAAGGAGGGAAGGGCTATAAGCCTAGGGTGCTTATAAGGAGGTGCCAAGGGCTAGCCGAGGCTAGCCTTGGTGACCCTTAAGAGCCCCTAGGTAATATAGCCGAGTAAGGGCTAAAATAACCCTTATATTGCCCCCCCCTTAATTAGGGCTAGCCTCTAGCCCGTATCCCAATAGATTAATTCTATATATAGAAAGGTAAGTAGTATAAAAGCCTTACTTATATAGGGGAATAAAGAAATAGGGGAAAAGGACTAGCCAAGCAGCCTTAATAAAAACCTTAACCTATAGCCAAAACCCAGTAGGAAAAAAGGCCTAATTTAGGTAGGAAAAGAGCGTCTGCTAGTAGGGTAAGACTTAATCGTATATAATCAGTCTTGGAGATAATTGCCTGCGATTAAGTCTTAATAGCTCTATAGCTGACAGCCAAATAGTCTTTACTTAGAGCCGGCTTAATCGCAAGAATATCCCTTATATTACCCCCCCCCTTTTTACAGTTAACCCCCTCTATTACCTTACGGTAGCGGGAGATTATAAAGGGCTTGTCCCGGAAGGGGTTTAGAGAGATATTAATAGGGTTTTATAAGCTTTTAAAGTAAGCTAAAGCTCTTAAAGCAACTAAAGCCTTACTAAGAGATTGCGTAGGATCTTTAAGCTACTGCCATTCTCTTAGGTAAGCTATAGCTCTTAATATAAGCTAGAGCTCTTAGAGCGACTAAAGCCTTACTAAGAGATTGCGTACGATCTTTATAAGACGTAGCTCTTTTAAAGACTTTAAATTAACGTCTTAATTGCCTTCCCCCGGCCGCGTAATTAGTTTTTGTAAGGAAGTAATAGCTAAATAGCTATACGCGTGTTTCCTTCCTTTTAAATTACACTGTTATTACAGAGTAATATTAGCAATAAGAAGAGATTACATAGGATCTTTAAGCCGCCGCCATTCTCTTTAGCAAGCTATAGCTCTTAATGCAAGCTAAAGCTCTTAGAGCGACCAAAGCCTTACAGAGAGATAATCGCGTACAATCTTTAAGCTGCTGCTATTCTCTTAGGCAAGCTATAGCTCTTAATGCAAGCTAGAGCTCTTAGAGCGACTAAAGCCTTATAAAGAGATCGCGTACGATCTCAATAAGCCGTAGCTCTTAAAGCTGTAGCTATAGCTTAAGGATGGCATTTAACCGCAATAGGATCTCATAAGCTAAGCTTATAACTTCAGAAGAGACAATCGCGTACGATTAAGTCTCGGCAGCCCTTTGGCTGACAGCCAAAGAGTCTCCAGGTCGGAGCCGTAGCTCCGTAAGAGATCACATAGGATCTTTAAGCCGCCGCCATTCTCTTGGGCAGGCTGTAGCTCTTAATGCAAGCTAGAGCTCTTGGAGCGACCAAAGCCTTGCAGAAAGATGATCGCGTACAATCTCTAAGCTGCTGCCATTCTCTTGGGCAAGCTATAGCTCTTAAAGCAAGCAGTAGCTTACAAGATCACATAGAATCTCTAAGCCGAAGCTCTTAAGGTAAGCCGTAGCTTAATAAGACAACCGCCTACGGTTTAGTCTCGGCAGCCCTTTAGCTGATTGGGCAGTAGCCCTTAATTGCATTTAATCTGGAAGAGAGGGTAGTAGCTATAGCTTTAAAAACTAGCCGTTAGTTCTTCGGATGGCCATTAAATAGCAATCGGATAGCCTCCAGGGTAGCTACATCTCTTTAAGGACGTTTAACCTTCCAATCTCTGTTAGTGGGACCTCTGTAGCGAGTAAACCGCGGTTGGCCTATAGAGTGTTTGCAAGCTTAATCGCGTAGGATCCCCCTTAACTTCTACCAGAAAGCTTTCGGATAGCAATCAAATCACCTTTGGGTCGCCGTCGGGGCAGAGCTGCACCGCTGCACTGTCGATCGTATGCGGGTATACCAATCGCGTCGAGAGATGATCGCGTACGATCCGGATAACCCCTAACCCTTGGCCAGGTAGCTACCGTCTCCCTTATCTCCTAATCCGTATCTACCACCGTAAGCGGATGCGATCTGCCAGACGTCTTGCTGGTGTAGCTGCTTTACAGCATACGCGATCGTCCTAGGTAAGGTAGAGGACCTAATCCGTATTCCAATGAACCTTTGTATGCGGATGCGATCTGCCAGGCATCTGCTGGTGTACCTGCTGTGTCGCAGTGAACGCGATCGTCCTAGGTAAAAATGGAGGATCGTGATTTTGCTCGAGGGCGCAGCCCTCGGCTTGCTGCAGGCTACTACCCGCGAGGGTGTAGGATCGGTTCGAATGTAAGGCAGTATTGCCAGGGTGTACGGTAGGGAGCAGGCAAGCCGAGCATGAGTCANATAGGGAGTCGATGGAAGAGGACGATATGGTAAAGAGTAGGCAATAGCCTCGTACGGAGACGAACCGATGAGGAGGGAAGGGCTGTAAGCCTGGGGTACTTATAAGGAGGTGCCAAGGGCTAGCCGAGGCTAGCCTTGGCGACCCCTAAGAGCCCCTAGGCGATGTAGCCGAGTAAGGGCCAAAATAACCCTTATAGTAGTCCTTTATAAAGTAGTCTTTCTAGCTATATAAGAAGTAAGCTCCTTAATTACTAAGGGCCTATCTATAGGGGTCGCTATATATAGGCTAAGTATACACTAAACCTATAGTAGGACTAGCTATATAGTAAGCTACTAAATTAACGGCAAGCTATACGTCCGGTACTATAGGAGTTTGTAACGTGGCCCGCCTCCACGTCGCCATATAGCCAAAAAGACTGAGAGTGCTTGCGAACTTGTCGTAAGCGCGGCGGGACCTAATATATATACTCTTACAGAGTTATAGATTATACTAGGGCACTACGTGCCGTTCTTATATTACTTATAGTCTAATTTAAGGGGTTCCTAATTTTTAACTACTTAGCCGATGCCTTAATTTAATAGCTAGGTAGTAGTCTATCCCTTCGTGTGTTTCTTATGACCTGGCGTTCTTAGCAGCTCCTTCGTGCGGGCGCTAGGCCTAAAACCCTCAAGCGTTATTTTTAGGAGGCCTATACACTAAAATTAAGACACTATTATAGTTGTAGGTAAGGAGCTTTTAAAGCAGCTGCTAGTTGCTTATATATATAATATAGATAAAAATAATGTCTAATTTAATTATATTTACTACCTTAACGAATATAGAGTCCTCCCCTCCCTTTAAACCAGTATTACCTACGCCGTTAAGTTATTTAGTGGAGGAGCAGCTTTGCCGCGTTAAGTGCTAGGCTGAAGGATCTGGTAGAGCAGGTAGATTATATAGGCAGCTAAGGATTGTCTATATTAATAGAAGGTCAAAAATAGTGGTAGAAAGTAGTTACTAATTAGTTAGCTCTTAAATGGAACTCTATAAAGCAGCTCTTATATAGAGGCTTTAAATAAATAGAACACTCGGTAGTTATCTAGCGTGCCTTTATAATAGCGTTTCTAGCCTTCTTTTACCTATAAAGCCAGTAATATGGAAGAGCTTTTAAGCCGTAAGTTCGCGAATATGTAGAACGTTAAGTATAAGAGCCAAGCTGCTGTCGAATTAATAGAAGGGGAGTATTTAACGTGACATACTCGCTCCTTTGTGGGCCGCTATTTCTATAGCCAGGGCCTTTACTACGTTAATATTAGCTAGGATTTAGAACGTTAATAGAGTGGGTAAGGGCTTGTACTTCCTTATTAGTTACCCCCATCCTTTTACTGCCAAGGACGACAAGATTCCAGGCTAGTTAAATTTGGAACAGTTAGTGCGTCTTTAGGAACGGCTTCCTTAAGGTTCTAAACAGTGTTTTACTAATAAGGAAGGCGTTAATAACTGCTATATTAAGCGCCTAAAAGAATAGCGGCATCTAATTCCTAACTGACGTAATTTGTGTAGTATAGTAGCTTCGTAATTAATTATGGATGTCAACGCCTCCTATCCAGTTATTGTAATTAATTGATAGACGTGGCAGCATTAGCTTCTTCCTAGCCTTATTACCCTAGACGCGTATAACTAGCTCTTTTAGGAATGAATTATAAGGCCTTAGGCGACGCCGCTTAACCTTACTAATGTTATCTACACCGCAGTTATGTGTAGTAGTAAGGAAACGCACTAGATTCTTATACTGCTACACAATTAAGAGGATTTTACTGACCTCTACTCTAGAAATAAGGTTAAACGGCAGCCTTGCCTTCTTCTTATCCACCGTCTTATATACCATTGGATAATTAATGGAATTTGCATAAGCTGTACCGTAGGCAGCAATTTTAATCCGCCAGAGGGCCTTAAACAGTTAAATATTGCTAAAGAAGTTATCACAAAATAGGCAAAATCGTTAGATATTTATTAGAAGAAGGCGGTAGAGGTAGAAGACAGCTTCTAATATAGGATTAAGCGTAATATCGGTAAGTTCGGTTCTAGTAGGTAGGTAATAATATTTATTAAGGCCGCTGCTAAATATAAAGCTAAAGCAATATCTATACTAATAAAGGCTTAGAATCTTATATCCTTTAGGAACTAGCTTGCCTAGTATCTTAATCTTATGGCTTAATCTACTAGTAAACCTCACTATTATCTTATTAATAGATACTATAGATCTAGGCACTATAAATCGTTAAAAGGCCTCACCGAGGGCGCTGGTGAGAGGTTTAATTTTAGCGTATAGGTGCTCCCTAACGTTATCTATCGCGGGCGACAATATGTGGAAATAACGCTTAAGCTACTCCCACTAAGCCTTTGGTATAAAGCTGCTGATTATATATATAGGGAATTTATTATCTTTCCTCCAAATATTACGTGGCTGGCGCTGCCGGAAGACTCCTATATAGATAATGAGGCCGATCCAAATCATTAGTTTACCCGCTAATGTGTCCCTTTAGAGCCTCTTCTTTCTGCCTATATAGCGTCCTGTTTAGTGAATACCGTTAGTGTTGTGCTTAGTAGCATAGAGATTAGTGTTAGTAGCGAGCAATTTAAATATAGGAAGACTAAAGAATAGCAGGAAGATCCTTAGCGGTAGGTCCCACCCGCTTCTACACCCCTCTAATGAGCCTATTTCCTGACGATCTAGTATAGAAATATGGGCTTGGCGTTCAGAGCGATCAGTAAGATTAATGGGAGGCTTATTTGGAGGACCTTCGCAGCTACTAGCGACAACGCTCTCCTCACTGATTTCCTTACTAGCTTGCTAAGCAGCAATATAGAACTCGTGCGGAAGGTTCATAATACGTATAGGCTCCTTAGGAATATAATCCATGNGCTGCCAGCTAGTAGGAATAGATGGAAGGCCTAGCTTTTGAACCTTATTAACTAACAATTTAGGCAGAGTAGTATCGTCCACCTAGTCCTCCTTATAGCCCTTATCAGCTCGCTTACTATGCGGCTTGATTGTGGCTCGAAATCCTACCTCCTCTGCCTCCTCTGCCTCCTCTGCATCCTTGTCCTCGTCCATTACCTCTACCACCTATATACTATATGGCGACATATACTGGCGCTGCGGCGTTGGTGAGTCCTTACCTATAATCAGCGTCCGCACGCGGGTTACCCGATTAATTAGTGAGCTGTGTATATACTGAGGCGACTGGAAGGACTGCATAAAAGCCGTCCAGGCGGGCGTTGGCGAGGAAGAGCTTGAAAGATCTATTGATGGGTGAGGAAGTCGATATTACAATGAGATTCGATTGATATGCATCAAAAAATTGACATCTGCTGAGGGCAGCGATGCGGCAGATTCCGAACGCCAGAGCTAGGGAGGCCTGCGACACCAAGCTTATTACAGTATAGAAGCTATATACGTGGCTTTTGGCGTCAGTCCGTCGCTCGACGGCGCGCGGGAACTAAAAGTCCATGAATTCAAACACACAAAGGGATGAGTTCCTTTAATATCCGTACGGTAGTAAAATCGAGTCTACGCGAGATTCTTTCGAATTTGTATTTCAGGGTGCACAACCCATCCACACCCGAAAATGCCAATTCATTAATTTGCACCATGATTCGCATCTTTTACCAAGTCCGGCATGTTCGCAGGCATCTCCAAGCGCCCTGGGCCCTTGATCGACGCGACTAGCCCCTGCAATTAAACCCTGAACTCTCACTGTCAAATCGAAAAGTGCATGGCAAAACAGCTCATAAGTCAGCTCAAGTACGCCCCTTTCCCTCCACCCTTTGAAGGGTGACTTGGACAACCCAGAATCCTTGATCTGTATTCGAATTATGATGATTAGCCAAAAGCCATTTGTCTCTTGAGGGAAGACTATCGATCGGGATCTGTGCGCTTCCAGATACTGTATCGCTTGCACATACACCGGCATCATTGCTGTGATAGCACCTGACAAGAATCTCGCATTTGGGCTACGAATCACATTCATTCCGGTTGCCATTAAATTGTCGATCCATACATATCCCGTTGTCCAGAGTCTGGTGTGGCAACACTTGTGGGACTCCAGGCCAGGGCCAAGCAGCTTCTGCTGTTGCAGGTCTCCGGACAGGATCCGGGCAGTAACTCTTGGCAGTAACTTTACTGCCCGAATCTTCTGCCAAGTTTCATTCTGCCGGTGCAAAATTAGTGGCTTAGAGCTTATTTTTTAGAGTCGTAGCTTAATTTAGCAGGGTTTACCCCTAGAGGTACCTCTGCGCCTTTACACCTCTCCCTACGCCTCTACGCCTCCGCGCCTCTACGCCTTCATATCTCCGCGTCTTTACGTCTTCATATCTGCGTCTGTCTTTACACCTCTCTACCTAACCCCCCATAAGACGTGCAAGAAACGCACAAGGAGACGCAAGGAGACACGGGTAGAGATACGGTTAGAGACACGGTTAGAGACACGGGTAGAGCCACGAGCAGAGCCACGAGTAGAGCCACGAGCAGAGGGAGGAGCAGAGGGAGGAGCAAAGAGAGAAGCAAAGAGAGAAGCAAAGAGAGAAGTAAAGGGGGCAGTCTAGATAGGAAAGTGGGTCGGTGGGGGGGTGGGTCTAGATGAACAGTGCGCAGTTGATCTACAGGGGTAAATTAAGGCTTAGCTTTAACATTCCCTTTCTAGACACCCCCTTCCACCTCTACGCCTCGCACCTCTATAGCTCTACCCGTGGCTCTACTCGTAGCTCTGCTCGTGGCTCTGCTCGTGGCTCTACTCACGCCTCTACTCGTAGCTCTACTCGCGCCTCTGCTCGTGCCTCTGCTCGTGCCTCTGCTGCCCGTGTCTCGCCCGTGCCTCTCTTATATAAAAAGGGAGACGCATAGAGAGAGACATGAAGAGAGAGACGCGTAGAGAGACGCGTAGAGAGACGTGTAGAGAGACGTGTAGGGGAAAACGCGTACTCGGCCCCTCTCCGGCTGTTCTACAGATTCGCTTCGCAAATGGCCGCGCGCTGCGCGGCCCGACAGGCTCAACACAAATACTAGCTCAACGCCAAAATAATATACGGATTGACTTAGAAACTAGCTAGCCCTCTAGCACAGGGCCTAATTAACCCGGAATAAATTCCTGGGCCTTGTCCTATACGTCCTCATCAGATTCTGAGTCACTAAAAACAGGCTCGGCTGCCGTACGCGGTCGCAGCCATCGCTTTACTGCCGCACGCCTCGCGTCCAAATCACTGTATATTAGGCGTGATATACGCCACCTAATAGGCTCTGTAGGGTTGTAAACCTTGCCCTAGGCCTTGCTAATACGCCTAAGATTAGGCATAACGCGTTCCTTGTACTTCTTCCTCTATGCTTTAGTTGTAGCTACTTCCTGTTCTATGGCCACCTGTAGCGTACGAGCGGCGTCGGTAGCGAGCCTTGCTACCTTCATTTTGCGCGCAGTCTCTGCGTATATAGGCCCTCCTGTCTTTACAACTCGGCGGCTGGCCTTCTTACGAGAATTGTACGCAGCTTGAGCGGCTTGTATTCTGTGTAGCTCCCGCTGGTACTCTGCGCCGGCGTAGGCCTGGCTAATAGCCCCTCTAAGAGTTGATTCTAAGGACCGTATAATAACTGGATTAATGTCTAATTGGACTAAATCGTCGGCTTGGCGTTTAAGAGTACGTACGGTTAGTGGCGTCGTCCAATCTGTATCTGCAACGTGCTAATATGGTGGAGTTTTTGGGCGTCCTACGCCACGAGAGGCCTCCCACGCACGTATATTAAAAGCAGCAATATCCGGCTAGGGATGGTTAATAAAGCGTAGCTCCTCCTCTGTAGGCTAAGGCCTGCTGGCCCTAATTGGGCCTATAAGTTGTGGATTAAGAGGTCGTTCGTATATAACTTCTTATGTAATTTAATTGGGGTTAACATTCTCTAAGAAACGTAGATGTGGAAGAACTTTCTTAGGATTGAACGGTACAATACCCGTGCGCCCGAAGCCTGCAGTAATTATACTTTGTGTAAACGTGCGCTGCCTAATATAGGGCAGCGTAGCAAGGAAATTGGTCTTGTTAAATTTGTGGCCGCTATACCAAGCTAATTCGTTAAGAGCCTGGCTATGGTGCCACTTTATTAGCTGGAAGCAGCCTATATCTAGTGGTTGTAGGAAATGTGACGTATGTGGAGGAAGCGTATATATCTTAATTTTCTTCCTCTCTATATACGAGAGGAACTCGTACGTGTGGTGGGAGTCATAGCCGTCCATTAGAAGTAGTCTCCACGTGCCCTTAACTTGATTCTTTGTTATCTTATAGAAATGCTTAATATAATCTAGGCACGTAATATCCGTAGAGTAGCTACTCTCTGTCGTATAAATGAGATAGCCGGCTGGCAATTAATCGCACCATTTTTTGAGTATAGTTTTTACTGCAATTATAACCATTGGCGGGATATGATTGCTACTACCGCTTATAGCCTCTATAAGCGTAATAAGCTCCCTGTTATTTCTATGCGGCATAAAAACCTGTCGTCCGTTCTGTGTAAAAACGTATTAATTCTTTACGATCCCTATTCGTATGCCGCTCTCGTTAAAATTCTATACGTCATCGTCTAATATACCCCACTTAAGGCAGTAGCTATAAAGATCTGTAAACCACTGCGCAATAGAGGCAGGCTGTTGGGCACGCTTGCGCTGTACGTCTATCGGTTTCTGCGTAATTCTTGTATATTTTAGATGCCTCTTAAGTTATCTCCTGCCCTAATTAATGCCTACTTTCGGCGGTTCTTTGTATTCGATTGCCTATCCTTCTGTAAGGATTGCGTTAGCCGCATTAGTAACCTACTAATAACGAATACCGAACCTAATTCGATCTATATAGTCCAAGTATAATTTAAGGGCAAGAAGTTAAGCGTTATTAAGCACTTGATTTATAGGAGGACGCGTAGACCTATTATTGCCGCCGTTATAGGCGTGTAGAAGCCTGTCGTAGGGCAAGCCGTGATCGCGAGCGTATGCCGTAACATGCGGTTTTCTACGTGTGCGCAGCACTTCTACTGCCTTAGTAATTCACTGTGTAATAAGGAGGTACTCGGCTATTATTGGCACGTGTCAGAATTAAAAAAGGACCCCTGGTTGTGCGGCTACAGGCCTTAGAAATAGATAATTGTATTATTTTTGGCGTTGAGCTGGTATTTGTGTTGAGTCTGTCGGGCCGCGCAGCGCGCGGCCATTTGCGAAGCGAATCTGTAGAACAGCCGGAGAGGGGCCGAGTAAAGCACATAAAAGTACGTGCACCTTCGTTTTATCGTGCAGCAGCTTGCGGGGCATGCAGGGGTGGGGGAGTATTGGTAAACATTACATTTGTATGGCTTTTACTAGTAAAATAGGTGCCCGAGTAGTGCCTTGGCTACCCTTACCGCCTGCTAGGCCGCCGCTAATCAAAAGATTCGGGCAGTAAAGTTACTGCCAAGAGTTACTGCCCAGATCCTCCGGCAGGTCTCTATGTTCAAATTTCCTCTCATTAAATTTCATTGAGCATGTCAAAGGTAATTTCCTCGTCATCCCCGCAATTGCTGGGACTTGGACAGTTGATTTAACGCCACATAACGCCTAGACTAGCGCATTGAGACAAAACATCTCACATATCAGCTCATCTAGCGTCAGTGCCTGGTTTTTCCATAGGGACCCGAAATTTCTCATCTATTTCATCACAAAGTCGATCACCTCTCAATCCACGATACTCGCCTTATCAATTCATCGTTTCTGTGAATTTCGGAAACGCTAGAAAATCCTGCACTTTCAAGAATTCAGTGCTGTAAAAAATCTAGTGCTGATATGAATCCAGCGCAAGTTAAGAATTCGGTGCTGTTAAGAATTCGGTGCTGTTAAGAATTCGGTGCTGTTAAGAATCTAGTGCCGAGCTGATTGATTCCTACTTCTGGTCGCGGGTTGCGTTGGCTATTTGAAACTAGAGGTAATGCATGAGACGGGGTTCGTCGCCGCTCCCGCTGACTCCGTGTGCGAAGCATGAAGAAGCACACTGTTTCATGCACATAAAGAAGAAACTGGGCGACGGCTCTAGTAGCAATATCCCTACAGCTTCGGGGCTGTTGAATAATCCAAGTTCGGTAATTAAGAACGTGTCCGACTAGGAGAGGGCATGAATTCAAACATCCGACAACACGAATCAACCTGGGAAGCACGCGGAAACGTGAGAGGCTTGTATTCGGCGTGAACCGGATGATAGTCTTCCTATATTGTTTATCCCGACGATTCCAGGGGCAAGTAGGAAGGAAGGGCAATTGCAGTTTTGACCTTTGATATGTGCATCATGGACTTGTTATGCACAGTTGCCTAGAAAGGCGTCATCAGAGGAGACCCTGATTATCCTTGAGTATTTCCTCTAGCGAAGTTCCCATGCTTGCTTGCTTCCACAACGGTAGTTAGTGTGTCCAACAGTCAGCCTGGCTGCCAGCTTGAGCCTCATAGCTGACCGCGTCAATTGGATCGCTCGCTGTCCGCTGACTGAAAGATATCGTATGCTGACTGTCACGCTACAACTAGCTATCCCAATTAGGCAAGTAATATAGACTTCGTGGTGTCCTATTACGGTTTTTTAGCAGTACCTCTCTATATATAATATTAACGTTTCCTAATTAAAATTTAGCCCTAATTTACCTAATATCCTATACGCTGTTAAGATAGAGATCAGCTGTCAGCGACGCTAGCTCTTGGACACACTGGACGCGGCTACATGGGCGGTTTACGAGCCAGCCGCGGCAAGGCTAACAACTTTGTGACCCAAGTCCACATCTCATACACCAACCCTACTTATATAAAGCGTAGGAGTTCTTGTGCCATAATCATCTTGAAGCATAGCTACAGTATATTTTATCTCCGTCTCAAGTCATGCATCTGCCAAGAAACTTCCAAGTCATCGCTCTTTTGATTCTGTGTCCCTGTCTGGACTCGGCAGGACAAACTCTCAATGTCTTTCCAAAACCAAGCGGTCCCTTCGATGTCGTCATCAATACCATGGAATTTATTGACACCTCTCGCCTCGATCCGTACGCACCCTCCCCAATGCCTCGCGCAATCATGGTCTCAGCCATCTACCCGCTCCAATACCGAGCACCTTCCTGCCGGTATCCATACATGCCTCCTCTCACCGCAGCATGTGAAGACAGGGCGTATGGATTTCCAAGAGGAAGCTACGAGTCCCTGTTCCTTCAAGTTGGATGCAGATCCAATCCATTAGCCACACCCGTCGTGCTCTTTTCCCCAGCCCAAGGCAACACCCGTCTTGACTACAGCCTCCTGATTTCCAATATTGCCAGCTATGGCTTCACAGTCATTATGATGGACCACCCCTACGACGCCGATATTGTCGAGTTTCCCGATGGCTCATACATTAAAGGCATACTAGTCAATGAATCCGCGCCTCTGGCACAACTTGTAGCCGAAGCAATCGTAGCAATTGATGTCCGCGTCGAAGATACAGCATTCGTTCTCAACCAGCTTTCCAACGCCACCGTTGTGGATCAACTCATACCCGGGAAAGACTGTGCACTGAATACCAGTTCCGTAGCCATGTTCGGGCATTCCCTCGGCGGCGCTGCGACCGCCAGCGCAATGGTAAATGAGACGCGTATTAAAGGAGGTCTTAACATAGACGGACAACTCTTCGGGGACGTGCTAGAAGAAGACCTTGATCAACCATTCCTGCTGTTCGGTCATACCAACAATACGCGTTTCTATGACGGAGATGATCCTGAGACGCAGTTGTCGGCGGCGACGTGGGCGCAGCTGTGGTCTGTTCTTAGAGGCTGGAAACTGGAACTTGAGTTGGCGGGATCGCTGCATTATATGTTTTCAGATTTTCCGATGCAGATTGAGAAGTTAGGATTGAGGTTAAATGCGACGGAGGAGGTGGCGTTGTTGAGTGGTGGTGAGGACCTAGATGAGTCCGATGCGGAGGCTGAGGTGAAGACATTGCTGCAGCCCGAGAGGGGTATGGAGGTCGTAGTTGAGTATGTGGTTGCATTTTTAGAGTTCGTATTAAAGAGGGAGGAAGAGTGAGAAATCTGGGGGCCGGTGATCTATTGGACCGGCGCGAACACTCGCGCCAAATTGGATCCAAAATGGCGGGCTAGCCTATCCCATCGTGCCCATGTGCGGTTAAGGCGCAATAAAAATGCGGTCCGTGCGCGAACACCAAAACATTAGCAAATATCTCCACCGTAGAAACTATATAGCTTCCTACCTCAATTATATCACTACAACGGGCCGCAAACGTACTTCCAACGATGCAGATCTTGCGTAAACCCCCCGGTCGCGTCGCTACAACGGAGGAAAAGGATATACATAAGGCACCAGCGGAGGAGCACGGGCAAGAGCCCATTCAGATCTTCTCTAAACAACCAAGCCGTGCAGCGACGCAAGCTGCACGCAGAGGCTCTGTAATAGAGAAGATAGTATGCCGGAAGCCTCTTATAGAGCTTTTAGTGAATACAACACAAAAATCTCGCGATAGTAAGTAGTGGGCAAGACAACAGCGTCCTCCGAGAGTTATTGCGCCTATCGTGACCGCGCATGGGATAGGTTACTATTATTCCTATCTAGGGCGTTGGATTTGGACTGGAGCATTGGAGTGGATTTGACCTCAGTCTAAATAGATCACTGCTGGGGGGAAGATTTTGCAACACTCTTTAGAGGATAGCAGAAGCAGAAGACCTTTCCCGAATGAACGCCTTTTTATATTCTGAGAGAATTTATTGGTACAGGCAAAACTCCTTAGTACGATACCGGGTATATAACGATACCATTGGTACAGTCGAAACTCTTTAGTACGATATTTGATTACAACGATATACTCTATATTACGATCTACA
Source organism: Cenococcum geophilum 1.58 (assembly GCF_001692895.1). Taxonomy (NCBI): domain Eukaryota; kingdom Fungi; phylum Ascomycota; class Dothideomycetes; order Gloniales; family Gloniaceae; genus Cenococcum; species Cenococcum geophilum. The sequence continues at coordinate 808,985 of NW_027137579.1, forward strand.
CCCCTTAATCAAATTTTTTTTGGTGTAATATTACGATATACTGACTATTCACAATATCGTTAAGTTTTCTCTACCAAAATCGTTATAACCAGTAGAGATTTTGTATNGGAGGGGTCCTACTTAGCNNGTGAAGTAGATGCCCTACNCCCTTTTAGGATGCTTAGCCACGCGTCAGCCTCCTTTTTCTTGCTTATTAACCCAACACGTGACTCCATGTATAACAATACCATTGGTATTACGATATGGTCGGCCGTACGACCCGCATCGTTATAAAGAGTTTTGACTGTATTACGATCTACACGCCCTGATCAAGCCTTTTTTGGTGTAATTAACGATAATCTGACTTTTGACGATATCGTTAGGTGCCTCCACCAAAATCGGTATAACCAGTTTTAATTCATCGGATTTGGCCTCATCTCACCGCGAGTTTAGCCGTCAACTTTTATCACACAACGATCAAAATCTATCAAATTGAACCTCAGATCTTACTCTCCATACTTGATTCTACCTTATTGATATAGGTAGGTCTCGCAATTCTAAGAGGCCACGCCGTCATGGATTCTCTAACTTTGAACGCCAGAAAATACGCGCCCACTACCAAAAATACCCTGGCCTGCTACAATCGGAGGTTACTCGCTGGGCAAGCGACTTCCTCCGTCGAAAATTTAACCAATCCTCAATATCAGAAATACTAAGCGATAAATTTAAGCAGCTTGATCTAGCTAAATTGCCTTGTGGGCAAGGCCTACGAGAGCGGAAGAGGCCTAGTGGTTATTGTAACTCTGTTAAGGCACGATCGTCGTATTCAAGACCGACGGCTTCAAAACACCAAGCAAGTGGCAATCACCTTTTTTTGGTAGAGCCAGTCGCCCAATTACGGCTTCGCGCATGTAGATACACAATATATACTATAATTTTGATTTTTGGTGTATCTTACATACAAAACCTGAATACAACGATACCATTGGTATTACGATACGCTCGGCTGCAGAAGCCATATCGTACTAAGGAGTTTTGCCTGTAGTCCGAACCCTCGGGATGTGATGGCGAGGTGCGGGGCAACTTCGAAGCCTTATGGCTACCTAGCGTCGTGGCCACGCGATTGACAGAAAAAGTGGGACTGCAAAATCGCGAGATCCACGTTCTCATCGCCCACCACCGGAATTTGTAGTCGTCTTTCCGTTTGACTACTTTTACTACTAAGAATACGATAGCCAGAGGCCTTCGAGCAGCCGTAGTAATTAAAGACTTTATTGTTAAAGCCCTGAAAGCCTATCGCGTGGTTAAACTCGATCGCGCCAGTAATACGGGCCTTCTGCGGCGTTGTATAGTGTTTTTGAGACCTATGCTGCCCGTAGTAGGGATATTGCTTATTATTTTAAGAAGTATGGGGACGGGGCATAGTGTAGAGCGCTCTGCATCTGCAAAATGTATAATAAAATATATGGGGGGAGAGTTTTGGGGTACTCTCGCTTATTTGCAGTCTCGTTTTTTTGGTCAATGGCGTGGCGTCCTACGATAATTGGACCGTGCGCAGAACACCAAAACACTAGAATCAAAAGAGGACGTTGGTAGAATATAGTTAATATTTTAGCTATAATCACTCGCTTATTTAGTAGCGGATTAAAAATTTTAATATAATCTTGCGTATCGTATCGATCGTTATCGATTAGATTTTCTACTACCCTGATTTATCGCGTAAAAGGGGGTGTAAAAGACGTATCTACGCTAATTCTAGTCCGTGCATAGTCCGTGCATTTACTCTTCTATACCTAAATTAAGGTAGTATACGCCATTACTAAGAGTTAAATAGTCTATCCATCGTTTGTAATATATCCTTAATAGTTTGTCCAGTTAGTGCTCTGATTAGTTGGTCGAAGTCTTATCAAGCCAATCGACGGCTTATTAGCCACGCTGCACTAGGCTCCAGGTCGGATAGCCAGCCGAGATAGACGCTAGTGTCCTATAATATATAGTTGCGGTAGTACTATATATTAATTAATTAACTTACAGGTTATAACTGGATCCTAGTAGCTTAAGTCTCTTATTTAAGCCTTTAGTACTTGCAGCGATTCGGACTCGGAAGTATTTATAGTTATCCTAATCCTTACACCTGTCTAAATATACTGAAGGATTCGTCCATTCCATTTGAAGAAAAAGCTGGTATCGACATTACTAGAATACCCTCTCTACTCAGCAAAAAAAATTAGAGCTAGAGACGCCTGTTTGGTACTCCCGATTAAACAAGTCGATAAAGTAGAATATAAGTAGCCCAAAGGTCAGTAATAAAAGCCAAGTAAATAGATGAAAATTTAAATATATCTTGGTTCAGAGAAGCGAAAACAAACGACCTATGTCTCTCGAGGAGAAAATGAACTAAAACCTTCCGAAACTGGCGAAAAGAATAGCACACCGAAGTTAGCGGAAAAGCGCGACTTAAGGTGTCGCAAACCTGTATGCAATAAAGCGTTTAGAGAGAGCGAATTACAGTCGTGAAGTGCTAGCATCTAAATATAAGGATGACCGGGAATATTAACATACGGAATCGCTGGGATAGCGGCTGGAACGCCAACATCATCGAATTGCGCGCCGATTCCGAACAAAGAATCGTATTGGGAGATGGTCTTATGGCTAGGATTTGACTTCGGCCTTAGGTGGCGCTTCATACGGTGGCTGTTACCCTGGATAGAGGATGGTCGTTTCAGTGGTGGCCACCTGCGAAGCACGTGAGGTTCCCGAGGATTAAGAGGCAAGTCCATGGTCCCTTTAAATGATGAGCGAAATTTTCGAGAAGATGTTATTGAATCCTACAGTCAAACGACCGGGTGGTGAATAATTAACGTACCATTGAGGTACACCAATGATGTATAAGGGCGTCTAACCCTCAGGTTGGTTACCTCGCAATCCGCTTCTTGCTTCTTCAATGGTATATTGGCAAAGGAGAAGAAGGGCTGACCGTAATACTTCGAGAAGTTCCCCATCTTTGATTCCTGGTTGTGAATGCGGAGTTGATTGTTAGGTGATGCAGTGTTTGGAAAAATTTGAAGGCCGACTTTGTCTTGGTCCCACTATAGTTCTACCGTCAGTTCTAATACTAAAGCAGATTGGTTAATATGTCTTAGGTTTTACAGAGCTTCTAGGCTTGTTTGAGAACAGCAGGAAGCTTATTGGATTTCGTGGGATACCGATCACGTGGCCGGTGAGCAAAACGATATCGCTTTGTAACAATAGTTGGGGCTGATCTACGTGTTGGCAAAACGCCTCTTAAATTAGTACAATGTAGGTGGCGCAAATTTCTAAACATCTATTGGCTGCTGCAAGGAAAGAACTAGAACATTCTCATCCATATCATCCCGTCGTTCAAAGTGTCCATTATGAACCAGTGAGGCTGTACTGCCCGCGGAAACCATCCACAACTGCAAAATTTGCCTTGAATCCAGTGATACTGAATGCGTTGTTAGCAGTGTTGGATTTCGCAACTTTCTTCAGTACCCTCACCTTACGAAGCCGTTCTTGGATGCCCAGAGGTCCTCGCCTTCTACACTCCGCTCAGCTGCGCGTTTCATATCTGGCATATCTGGCGCCCACCGAAACTGTAAGACCCGTCTCGACTTAACCTCGGCATGGTCAATAGCTTTGAAAAGGCTGCCTTGGGTCCAGTAAGCTTTGGTAGGCACTGTGAAGTAGATCGCCTGATCGGCAATATCCGGTACCATTGGAACATTGATGTTATAGAGCTCTACACCTTCTGACCAGTTGCGTTCCAGATTTTCAATGAGTTGAACGGCACGTCGGCAGGCACCTTTGATTAGACCTGGGGGCTGGACATCCTTACTGCCGAAGGATAAAGCAACAGACCTTTTGCCGCAGAGTGCGCCTTCTAACGCGCCACCTACAGTTCCACTGGACAGGTTATAGATGGTGGAGGCATTTGGTCCATGATTCGGTCCAGATACAACCAAATCAAAGTCACTTGGAGCCATACCAGAGTGGAAAAGCCCCACTTGAGTACAACTTGCAGGTGCACCATTCAACAAGAGCCATTGATGCTTTAGACAATTTTCCTCACTATGAGGGACGCGATCGTCCTGCGCAGAGAAGTCGTCCGGACAGACAGGTGTGGCCGTTAAGCTCTTTCCGACAGCATGAGCCTTCCCAATCCAAGAAAGAGGGGAATCTGGAATGACAACGTGGGTTGAGTGGCCTGCCGCGTGCAATGTGTCTATGAACGGTCGAAAATAAGGCGACACCTTGCTTGGCGGCCCATCGTCGTTCACAAGCTATGCTGATCAGCTTTATATGCCGGTTGGATGAACCGAAGGCAGCATACCAGAAGCCGCATGGTGAATCGGCGGACTCTCAACCAAAGTTGGAGTAGGGGAAATTCTTCAGATGGAAATGAGGCGGGCGGGATACTCGAAACGTCACCAGCGATGAACACGAGTCTTCTAGGATGCACAAAGCCTTGTATATTCCATCTTAGTCTCACCACCTCTCTCAGACATTGGGTGGACTATAGACTGATCTATTATGCAGCACCACGGGACGTGAAGTTGGCTGGAAAAACCACGCTAACCGTAAACGCTCAGCGGTCCGTGCTGCGATTGGAGAGAAAGTTGCAGGGATCCTAAACCCCAGCGTTGTGGGGTGACACCTATCCAGCCTTGCCTCGAGAAAGATCAGTTATATTTCACTAAGGCGTGTCACGATGTGGGGATAATCTTTCATTCTCCTTGCAGCATGCGCGAATATGGAGACCGTCGACCCACGGTGGTTGACCTTGGCGCCTGTCCAGGGAGTAAGACAGGTTCAAAAACCCCTCTCTAATATGGGCATATCTGCGTGTGAGACTATTTCCCACTATTCCCTTGTAGAACAAAGGCTGTTGCCTCCACAATCAAGCAGTCAAGGTTCTTGTGCCGATGGCGAGAAAGGATATTTGGGGTGCGACTCAAACCCGATATTCCCGTAGGTTACGGCTTCGTCCAACAACTAGTCTGACCTCCCATTAGTATACACCTGACCTAATGTGCTGTAGGGAACCATCTGCTCGTCAATGTGTTGCAGAAACGGTACCTTTTACCAGTTCTAAATTCGGGATCTCAGAAATCCAGGCTCCCTTGGGCAATGAACCTCATCAACACTACAATGGACAGGAGGTTCTTGACTTATCTCTTGTCGACGGCACTCTCGCTGGCGACTCGTCGGCTCATTGCCCCGCCACACCGGATCGGCCTTACTACATGCACGGTTGGCTTCTCGCAGATGGCCCAAATCAAGGCGGCTTGCCGTCAATACTGCCAGGATTTACGCCATCCCGGACTGTCCCTGAGCGAAGTGGTATCTTGGATAGCGATAGCTACTTCCAGGCTTTAAGCAACCTAGCTGGTCTAGATGATTTCAGTCACAATACCCATTATCGTCTCGATCATTCTTTAGTTGACGTTGATGAAACCACCGTTGTTTCTACCACTGATGTTGAATCTTTTGGGCAAGATATGGACCATCCCCACTTTTCATTTGAGCCAGGTCAGTCAATGTTATCAGGTGGCTTTCATCCACTGGATCATCTAAAAGTGAACGATGACGTTTCACTTGGAAACATTGTGGGCACCGCGATGCCTAGTGTTGAACCGGACAACGACTTCATCATTGATCCTAGACCTCTGGAACTAGCAACTATACCAATTTGGAAGATACGACGCAGTTCAGAGCCCGAACAGCCTGCAATCAAGAAACGAATCCTGGCCCTAAGGCCAACGCCAGAACGTACCGATTACCCGAACTGTGTATTAACACCCGCTCCTTGCCCCAATGTACCTCAATCGCCTCGTCGTTATACTTTCGCTACGGACTCAATATCTCTATTTGGACGTCCGAACCCAGATCTCACATTCATTCAAGAAATTCCTCCAAACAGTGGGACTGGTAACAAGGGTAAAGACATGAAAGGCCGGAGAAAAGGGCCTCTTTCAGCAGAAACTCGTGAGCAAGCCAAGAAGAGTCGGAAACAGAAGCTGGTATGCATTAGATGCAAGAAGGACAGGCAAGCCGTAAGTACTGGTGCAACAGATATTCAAATGCAGGTGCTGACTTAAACAAGTGTGATGGTGACCCATGCATACGCTGCGTAACTCTTGGTATTAGTACCACATGGCCACAGCCATGTACTAAAGCACACTTTCTTGATATTGTAGAGTCGGGAACTTGCAATTACATTTGTAAGCACGTCTCACAGATGACAGAGCTAATAGCCCAACTTCCCTACACTACGGACTAACGATAATTATACTTCCCCTGGTAACATTAATCATGGACTTACGGGCGTGTTATAGCTCAGAGAGCCGTTAATCACCAAACTATTAACGGCACTCGTCGAATACGCATTGACCTTCCGGAAGCATTCGATCTAGATCGAGTGTTAAACCTCATCGATAGCCGTCGACACCGCTTTAATATCAGAGTTCGTCAGGCCGGCCGATCCGTGTATGTACTTGACCTGGGAAAGTGCCACCAATACCTTTCATCGATCCACAAGCAACAAACCAAGACAAAACATGATCTGCGGGACTTTGTTGATCAGGAGATTCTCAAAGCTGATGAATGGAAACAATGTGTAACGGAATGCGACCCTACTAAAGACCTCATGGTATGTTCTTCCTTTCATTGATCAATCATGATGCCTAGTCTCATCAAGTTCAAGGTTCTCCTCGGAGTATGGAACAACATGCCTAGCCGGGCAAGCTACTCCTATGTCCCAGTGCACCGTCGCCATCTACCAGATGACGTTCCTGACCGACCCATGGATGTGGAAGATCTTGCAGAGAGGGAAGATATCGTCCTCGCCGCCCAGCTCTCGCGCATCATGTGCCGCAAGCTCGAGGTTGACGCCTACTCCAGCCTGCAAACGCTACTCAACAAGTGGAACGACTGGATGTCCCTCCATCCAGAAGATGGGATCAGGTTCGTTAAAGAACTCGGCATCATTCTGCTAACTCTCCGCTGGCGCGTTTCCTGGTGGCATCTATTGGGTGATGGGGGCCAAGCCCCCGACGCTGGTAAAAACCGCTTCGAGTACCGTGTCAATAATCTATGCAGGGTACTTTATTTCTATTATTGCAGGGTGAGAACCAAGATTCCGAGTTTCAGTAATAAGAAAGATCTGTTTGGCGTTTGGTCTAGCTATGCGGATACAAGTTTACCTATTTTTGATGATTTTCCGGATACGGAGTCGATTAGGGGGTTTGAAGCTTGGATGTTGCGTGGGCAGGAGCTAATTGTTAAGGCAGGTGTTGCCGGGAAGCTTTCTGTGATTGGATTGAAGCCTCAGTGATTGCATGACCTTTATTTGCGCGCGCGCGCGTCCGTGTGTGTGTGGGAAATTGACCGTTATCCGTTGTGATTATAATGATTAACCTATTATTTCATAGCTCGCATGCCGATACTCTAAGGAATTGAGCCGCCATTGTGACCCCCTTGCTCTACCTAAGTAAATATATTCCCCCCTATTCCTAGGTAATTAAAGTTTAATATGCAGTCTCCAAATATTCTATAATGCCTGTTGTACCCTCCCACGATTCTCTACTCTACTAATCCTAGCACAAAGTATTACTATAGGATCCGCTCGGCCTAGTAACTACCCTATTATTAAAAGAAAGAAAGATAAAAGGAATACCTCTTTTAAATAAAATATAACTAAATTTCATCAACCTCTCTGCAGAAACAGCGTTGGATTCGTGTTTTAGCAGACACAACGGGGGCGTATATAGAAAAGGGGAGAAGAGGAAGTATACGTCAGGCAACTTCTTCACTACTTTAGGGGTCGTTCGGTTACAATCTGACGCTTTTGAATCTGAACCGAAAGTCCGGCAGAAAGAACGCGTTCCTTGCCGATTCGACACGCGTCTGTGGCTCTACGAGTCGCACGAACGTGTGCAATCTGAAGCCTTCAGATTCAAATGAGGAGCTCGAGGCTCATTTTCAAACTGACGCCAAGACCTTCAGTGCAGATCCTATATATGGTGGTAAAGTGCGCCTAGTTTTATCGTGTTTTTTGGGCGGTCAGAGGAACATGAAAAATTTGTGGCTGAGGTCAAGTTGCACTGGAATTCAACCGAACAGTCGCCTCAGAATCAGATTGGAGCTCCAGATCACTCTATTCTGAACTGAATCTGAGGCCTCCAGATTGCAACCGAACGACCCCTTCATTTGATTCTCCTGGCCAACTACAGTGATGTGCACGACCAGCTTCCACCCCCCCCTTTGGCGAGGGCTCCAAAATTTTAAATTCGGTACGCGCATCCAATCTCGCCTGGTTGCCACCAACTGTACATAGTAATTGTAGCGAAGCCGCATGCTTGGCCGCAAGAACTTTTGGTTCTGCAGTGTCGTGATCTTCGTCAATATCGTAGGTTTCCACCCGTACGACATTGCCAAATTTCATCGGCAATTGCGGAGACGGCTTTGTATTTGCGTTTTGGCGGAGGCATAAGCAAAAGAGGAAGCGTACGTTAAGGAAATATATGTCGGGGGAGCGTCGTCAAGCAAGTTCTGAATTTGATTCTCCCGGCCAACCAGAATAATTCTCCATGTCCTTGCGTGTAGCCACAACCGTTCGCTACAATTAGAAGGTCTCCCTGCAGCGTGCACGTGCATTTACCCACAAGATGGAAAGCTTCAAAATTAATTATCTCTATCAATTCTTTACCAAATCACATAAAAATGAATTCATTATCTTTACAAAACGTGCCTCTTTCAGCTCCTACAACGCTAGTACGACAGCCCCATTGTACGACACTCGCAAGGCGCGCACAAGGCAAAATCGACCCACGGCATATCTACCGGGATAATGTCTCATTACTATCAGCACAACAGTAGCTTACCCTAGTAAATGAGATTAATCGATTAACTAATTAAGGGCTACCTCCTACTTGTGTAATAGTCCGAAACTTTGCTAAGGATATAGTTAAGAAACGCCCTGGAAAAAATTAGGCGTACGAGTTTATTAAGCGGCATTAAAAGGTCTTAAATCTGGCTTCTTAGCGGCGGCAGATTTAAGCCGTAAAAAGGCGGATAATGCATATTAATATACTCTTTATTTTAAGCTGGTTTGTAGCCTCCTAAATAATAGTATTTATACTAATATCTCGAAGGTTTGGGCCAAAATTGAGCAATATAACGTCCTTTCGCAAAACATATATAATATGGATAAAAAAGGCTTCCTAATTAGTATCCTTTAAAAAAGAGGATATTTAATAAGGATTCGGAAAAGAGGGGTAAATTAATTGGTGCTGGCTAGGATGGTAATTGTGAATGGATTACGTGCCTGGTAATAATCTACATAGACGGGACATATATTCCACTCTCCCTTATCTACTAGGCTATAACGGGCAACATCTAAGATACCTAGCTTAATAATTTTAAGCCTAATAAGCTAGATGCGGCCTATTTTATAAGTTTACCTTTAGGGTGGACGAATAATAAGCTAGGGATGGCGTGGTTAACTACCGTTTTTAATCGCTATACTAAAGCAAAAGCTAGACACGGGCGTGACTGGCGGCTTCTCTTTATTAACGGGCACGGCAGCCACGTTAATATACCATTTTTAGACTGGTGCCTCGAGCATAGGATCCTAGTAGCAGTATACCCCCCCTATTTAACTTATTGACTTTAGCCTCTAGACGTTAGCCTTTTTAACCCTCTAGTAAACTACTACTCCTAGGAGCTTAATAAATGGATCTATAATATGGTAGGGCTTTGCCGTATTACAAAGAGAGAGTTTTACGGCTTATTTTGCGCCGCCTGGTGACGTACCTTTACAGAAACTAATATCCTTAGCGGCTGGCGCAAAACCGGCTTATAGCCCCTAGATCTAGACCTAATACTTAACCAGGTTAAGCCGGCGGCCCCTAAGCGGCCTAGTATAAGTAGATCTGCGTTATCTATATTAACTATATACTTAGCATTAAATATCCGTTAGGTACGGAGACTTATAAAGCACGTTAGTGGTATTAAGCCGTTACGTAATACGGCTAAACTAGGTAACTTAGTAGAGAAGATAGTAGCTAAGAATAGCATTTTACAAGCCCAAATTAAGGGGCTTAAGAATGCTGTTGTTATTAAGAAGAAAAGGCGAAAGAAAGGGAAGTTGTGTATTAAGAATATTTGTACGATAAATGAAGGTAAAGCTACCTTCTGGTTGCCGACTAAACTTGAGACTATAAAGTAGGCTATTAGGGACGAGGAGGCTACAAAATAATAGATAGCGCTAGAGAAAGCCTAGGCGAAAATTTAGAAATAGGAAGAGAAGAAGAATAACGAGAAAGCGGTAAAACAAAGGCGTTAAGATTGGGAGAAGTTGGTACGGCAAAAGAAGTAGGCAAAAGACGATGAAACTGCTTAACGTTTAGCCTTATTATAGCTTAAAAGAGACTTATAACAATAAGTTTAGAGCCCTACTAAGTAGTCTAGAGGCTCGCCCTTAAAGAAACGGGTAACAATAATGGTGGAGTCTAGTGATGATAAAGAGGTAGTAAAAATTAGAAGCCCGCGGCTTCGGTGGCAAAGAAATGCGCCCGCTTACCTAACGGACTATATAGTTGGATAGAAGTTTTATATAGTATTCCTAGTTATAACTTTAAAATTTGAGCCTATTTAATGCAGTGGTTGAATTATTATTAATTAATTAGAGTAATGCGTTGTTTAAAAAAAAGTGGTGCAAGCCGCAGGGACGTGCACGCTGGCGGGAGACCTTCTACTGGCGAGATTGGATGGACGTACCGAATTTAAAATTTTGGAGCACTCGCTACAGCTCTGTGCACGACCAGCTTCCACCCCCCTTTGGCGAGATTTCAAATTCGCTACGCGCATCCAATCTCGCCTGGTTGCCACCAACTGTACATAGTAATTGTAGCGAAGCCGTATGCTTGGCTGCAAGAACTTCAGCTGTTCGCGATCGGCCTTCCTCCGCAGTGTCGTGATCTTTGTCAAATATCGTAAGGTTTCCACCCGTACGATACTGCCAAATTTCATCGGCAATTGCAGGGACAGCGTTGTATTCGCGTTTTGGCNGAGGNATAGGCAAAAGAGGAAGCGTATGTCGAGGAAGCGTACGTCANGCAAGTTCTGAGTTGCTTNAATTTTGATTCCCCTGGCCAACCTNGGCGATTCCCCAGGGCAACCAAAAAGGTCCTTGCGTGTAGCCATAGCCGTTCGCTACAATTACTATGTACAGTTGGTGGCAATCAGGCGAGATTGGATGCGCGTAGCGAATTTGAAATCTCGCCAAAGGGCACAGAGCTGTAAGATGCGCGTAGCGAATTTAAATCTCGCCAAAGGGGGCGCTGCGAAATTTTTAAATTCGGGAGGCGCATCTAATCTCGCTTGATTGCCACCAGCTATATATAGTAATTGTAGCGAAGCCGTATACTTGGCTACAAGAACCTTGCTTCCAGCGGACTTAAAGCTATTCGCGATTGGCCTTCCTCCGCAGTGTCGTAATCTTTGTTTAATATCGTAAGGCTTCCTCCAATACCATTTATAATATAGCTCCGCGAATAGGCCTATATCAGTACGCCCTAGTTAAGGATCTTCTTTAACTTAGAGTAACTTAAGCGAAGTACAAGGGGGTAACACGAATTGCTCAGACGCCCCCCCTGCTGGTATGGTACATAAAATAACCTAGCCCTGCTATATAGTTATATAACTCGATTAATTACCGCAATTAGGAGGAACTTATAGATATTTAGGTTAACTTAGGCTTCTCCAAATAGTAAATATAGCTAGTTTTTACTAGTTCTAAGTTTAATTTAGTAATATAATTAAGAGTTAAGAATTATATCTTGTTACCTTCTACTTACTTTCTTATAAAGGCCTTACCGAGTCTTCCTTCCTACTAAATACTTAATAACGACTACCCTTATTATAATTACCTCCATCCAAGCCCCCGCGAGAGCTACAACCTTAAAACTACGTCTTCGACGTTACCTAAGGCTTAATTACCGCGATATATTGCCTTTAAAAGTCGTAATATAGGTAATTCAATTATAAGGAAAATAAGGGTAGTAAAAAGGAGCTACTATAACGTTAAGTCTCTATAGTTATATTACGGCTCGATTGACTACGACGATTACTAAGTAACTTTACCTAATATAGGTATATAAGCGAGATAACGCAGGCTTAAAATACTATCTTATTTTACTAAGTATTTAAAGCCTACATTACGCAAATATAGGGGTCCACTGTAGAGTAGCTTTTTAGGACGGATTTTATGCGGATCTAAAAACCGGGGTGTATGCAACGGCGTCAAGCCACTGGGTGTTGATCAAGGCTCAATCGACGGCTTCAACTTCTAGATTGAGCGACTTTACGAAGTATACAAGGATTGCGAAACCTATGTAATGGGATCAAGCAGATGGCAAGGCCCTAGTGGAGCAGTAAGAGTAGGCCCTAGTGGAGCAGCAAGAGTAGGCCCTAGTGGAGCAGCAAGAGTAGGCCATGTGGCGTTAACTTAATGGACTACAGCAGATGCGGACGGGCATCCAATTCAGGCTCGTCGAGCAATTGAAGGCCTAGCATATGGCAGTCCGGTAACCAGCGTACCAAGTATACCTTGAGTATTGTGAGCATTTTGAGCGCTTTTTAAGAAGCGTGCCAGGCTACGTAAAGCAATCGCAAAAATCCCCCACAACAACGGGCCAGATGAGCGGCTGGCCGCGATAGCATAAATATGGGTGAATCTTGGCGGGCGCTGAGGCACCGCCGCCTTTTATATGTGGCACGGCGCTAAGCTACCAAATCAAGCCAGGATCTTGTTGCCATATTATCAGACGTCTTCTTTACCCATATTCGGTAGAACCAGCGTCAAGATGGGTAAGACCCCTGCGTTAGCGTAATTGGAAGAAAAGTCGACATGAGCGGTGGTAGTCGGTCTTGACTTATGGCGCATTGAAGAGACCTGAGTGGTCAAACTTCTATCCCTCTAGCTTGGCCGCACGTCGTTCGATTCTGCCATAGTAAGTACAAGACTTGGATCGGGTCCGTAGGGTCTAGATTTCAATCTAAAAATTCACAATCATTTTTGATCTCTCTTCAACAAGGATGATTTCACCAGTCTTCCTCGTGTTCCTTTCTTTATCAAGTTTCACGAATGTCGCGCTTGCTCAGCTCAAGTGCCCCAACGACAACAAGCAGACATATGTTGACCCGGCCTCCCAATTAACGTACGTGATCGAATGCGGATACGATCGTCCTGGTGCGGACATTCCCGGCAGTCCAGGATGGACAGATACTCTCGAGGAGTGTTGCACTCTGCTCAACTACATCTGTGTGTGTAGATGTTTCATACATTCCCGGCTCTCCTGGCCGCTGCTATATGAAGAACGCTCTTAACGCTCCAGTCGCGTATAACGGTATGATGGCCGCCCATCTACCTAGCGCCGAAGGTCCAGAATGTCCAGCATCTAATGGTGTATGCTTGGATGTCCCCGACGGTGGCACATGCTATGTTACTGAGTGCGATTCGCAGCGTGCGGGCGATTTTATATTCCAGGTCATTACAACCACGTTTTAGGATTGCATTGACGAGTGCGAGGCCAATTTTCTAAATGGTTGCACTTACGTCAACTTTGCTCCGGGCGAAGGAACTATCTTACCAGGAGGCACATGTACGCTTCAGAGCACGTATTCGCAGTCCCTAACACCGGCTTCGGGGTCATGGGGAGCATTTCGGTCATCTATTTGTCCAAATCAAAACGGGGCGAACGAAACATATTATCGGAGAGAATACCATCTCATGTGTGGCGCTGACCTTTATGGAGGGGATATGGGGAGTCCCGTCTGGACGACTGGTATATTTGAATGTATGGTAACATGCGATTTAACCCCAGGCTGTATCGCTATCGCCTGGCATTGGGGATATCCTACAGGTCCCTGCTACTTGAAAAGTACCGTCAATCCCCCGTCTAGTAACGACGCAGTCAACGCTGCCTATTGGATTCCCCCGTGCTACTCTGGAATTTCGACTTATACTACGACCATTTATACGGTATGTTCACTTTGTTATTTTAGAATACCCCTGATAACAGATATCCAGTCGACATCCATCAATACAATCTCCCCGTGGACGTCAGTACTATACACTGAAGAGTACCAATACAATTTGCAGACCGTCTTTCCCTCAGAAACACCGATAACCTATGGTGCAACACCGTCTCCTTCTACGATCCCGGGAGGCCCTCGATGTTATGGATGGATCGGACCAGGATGCACAGGAGATAATAAACGCGCCGTAATACCAGAGCCAACTACGCCTCCGGATGTGCCAATTAAGACCGGAGATGGCCCACATGTTCCAATTGAGGCCAGGGATAAGCGGGATGATCTAGTTGAGGCCAGAGATAACCCCTCATCTTGCGTCCCATCAACCGTAATTACACATACCGTGTCTACCAGGGCTCCCAATGATGAATGAATGTATATTCATACCACTTATCGTATTCATATCATTAAGAGCCCTAAGATATTCATTATCGCGATAATATCGCGATAATTAGTATCTTATGTAAGCTATACAACCAGTCTTAGCAAAGTATTAAATTACTTAGAATTCTTCTAAATTACCACCCACCCTATATACCTATGTATAGATATATATTAGAACGCGCGGAGTATCTATAGTTCTTAGCGAATCCTTTACTATAAGCCACTCTTTTACACTGCTACTAAAGCTTTAAAATATCTATATATATTTATAAGCTTATGAATATTCACAAGCAAATATTATATTCATATCGCTTATTATTATTAATATTATCGCGATAAGCTTATGAATAACGTTATCGTTGGGAGCCCTGGTGTCTACATACCTCTACTCTGAAACCACTTTGGTACGCGACTTCCGCAATCTGTTGGATGAATGCTGACAATATACTCTAAGTCCTCCACTTGCACTACTTACGGTAATGGTGGGTCAACTACCGTCCCAGCGTATTGCGAGCCGAGCTTCGCATATAACCTTCCTTCGCCTCCTCCAGCTCTTGCAGCAGTGCCCGGGAACAACGTTTCGACTGCGCCTTCTATAACTACTGTTAGCAAACTCGACTGCTGCCATGCCTGTACTAGAATTTTCAATTGCGTCTGGTGGAACTTCGAATTCGGCGCCGATACCCCCAACGACATATGGTCCCCTGGAACATGCACTTTTGCCTACTTTACAGGTATTTACCCTATTGGTGGGCAAATGCCAGCTATTTGTCCAAATGGTGTCGCCGGTGATTGGTCGGCCTATGAGAATGCTTCTGATGGCTGGCCAAATGATATCAATGCGTGGTACAACACTGGATATAATCCTGGTGCATGTAGTGGTGGTGCTCTTAATTTGTTTGAAAGTAATTGGGATATAGGTGTTCCTCCTGATGTCAATGAGAATGTATGCCCGGGCCAGTTGGATAATTTGAAAGCTTGAGGCTTAATAGTATGTAATTAGATTTGTCCAAGCAATTTATAATAGAAATCGATCCATCCTTTTCCATCCATGATTTCCTTGGTACGGATGAGCACTGATAAGTTACAAATTTTTATTATTATCCACGTGGCTTTACCGGTCTATACTGTACGCCTTCGATACACGGAACGAATAGACCAATGTAATCATGCCGATTATTGTATTTGGTCTAGCCGTCATGGAAGGCTCCTTGCGAAAGTTTCTATAGCCCGTGAGATCCATGCAAATAGTTGCTTTGCCACCACTTCGCTTTAATTTACAAAGATAGCCCTAGTAGTAGTAGTGTCGACCTGAATCGGATTTCTTTGCCACCTTGACTCGGTCACTGACCCCTTGACTCGGTCACCGACTCAGTCACCCTCATGTATATATAAAGGCCCTAGAGCCACCTTCAATAGATAGACTTCTCATTCTTAATCTGCGCGCGGACTTCTGATTGACAAGTAGCCTGCATATCCCGACAAGGTAGAGGTCAGGGTAAATGAAGACATGAACATGGACTCTATGGCGGAGTATGCTGACCGCAGTGCGGCCCACACATCGTGCCTTCGTAGGGACTTATTAAGAATATAGTATCCTATTACTAATTAATCGCTTTAAGGAATATCTTACTACTAACCGCGTACTTCTTGCTAAGAATTAATACTAGTAGGATCGCTGTAAGAGCCAGCCAAATCTTACTTGATTTATGCTTAATATATTAGCCGTGCCTTCTATAGGCGACAAATATAAGCGGCTCTTTAGTAGCTATAAGATTCTTCTTAAGGACCGACGTTCCCGATTATAAACATATATAATTAAGATAAATAAGGTTCTTTAGTACTTATACGAGCTACTATAAAAAGGTGTATTTAATAATAAGTAAGTAGATAAGATGGTAGGAGAGCCTTGCGAACGTAGTCGCCGAGTCTACTTAGATAGAAGATTATATAATTAATAAGGAGGAAGAGGAGCTAGATAAGTAATATACGACTATTAAGATTAACTATAAGACTAAGGTTATCGGTAAGGCGTAATATAGGTAGCTTTTAGCGAGTTATTCTATGTCTACGCTTCCTTTTATAATACTATAATAATGCTAAGCTTTTCTAAATATAGTATATAAGCACATTGGAACTCCCTTGGGCTCCTGGAGTCAAACAATTTACTAGCTGGATAGGGTGGATTTGAGCTCGGATCCACTCCAGTCCAGTCTAAGAAGATTACTGGCTCCGAAGACTTTATGGGACCTGCTTGCACATGTTCTGTTTCAAATTCCTTAACTTGGCTTTGCTATAATCATACCTTGGTCCCTGTGCCAAATCAACCACTCTGCCTCACTTTTGTCGTCTTCCGTTCATAAATCACACTCTAACCCTGCCGAACTCAACTTCTGGTATCAAACCATTGCCCCTCCAGCACCTCGCAGGGAAGTCAGACCTGATATGCCGTTGGGCACCCCGCTGCGGGAAAATCGTCTCTTCTTCTGTTCGCTTCGCCACTCGCCCTCTGCCTCGTACAGGTGAGAATAACGAATAAGGAAGCCAGGGCGAATCGTCTCCCATGTTCCGCTACTCATCGCAATGATTGCCGGAAACGCAACGAGAGTCACCTCCTCTTGGTCCTCGGGATCGGAAGCTTCGGCATTCTTTGTGTTCTGTTGGTGCTTGTGGCTAGGTACAGGAAAATCTTTCCATGATACCGGATACAATTCGTAGTTGAGAGTAGCAATGAGCTTCTGACGGCTCCATCGTGACTTAGTCCAGAAATTTGTAGCCTCTGTCATCAAATCCTTGACGTCGGACTTAAATTCCGTGCGAGATTTCGAGGAGAGTAAGGTTCCAAATGCTTCCAGGATCGATTTCACAAGCTGCTGGAGTTCTCTGTCTTGTGATGGATAACTGCTCGATGCTGACAATAATATTGCTCGACACAGCTCTTCCTTCGCCTCGTCTTTGTCCACTAATTCAGACAGGATACTATCAAGGCCAGCTTGTGCAAGAAGTGGTGGTGTCGCCGTAAATATATACTTTACAAACACAAGGGCGAACACATTCAACATGACAGCCATACGTGCAGCTTTGGCTGCGGAAGAGTTTGTCGGCGGAATGAGAATCGACCCGGATGGTGGATGTAAAAACCCGCATGCTTGCTGGATCCAATTTTCGTGCTCCTGGCAGCGCAAGACCGTCATTAGCTGGTCGAGATGCCATACAACGCTGCAGACTAACCTCGGACGACTCGGTCAAGATATCAAGCGAAAAGTACTTCTTCACTAGAGTATTTGTGCGTTCCCATATCTTCGCTACACCTTTAGAGCTAGACGGACAGCTGATAAGCAATACAATCTGCTAGACATTGTGGATATGGTTCCATACAATTTGCTCAGGTCAAGGTCAACGAGATTCGCTCTATAAGCGACATACTTCTCGAGTTTAATTCGAGTCTTGCTTAATTGGTCATTTAAATTCTCCTTCGCCGCTGTCTCTTTTCTTAGATCAGTCTTCAGCGCCTCCTCTCTAGCCTTCAGTACAAGCACCTCGTTTTTTAACTTGGCCGATTCTGTATCCTGTTCATCCAACAGGCATTTGGTCCTTTCCGCCTGCTCTTCTGCCTTCCCTTTCTCTTTTAGTGCCTGCTGTAGTTTGATATCCAGATTAGTTTTTTCCTTTACTATCTCAGCATTCTCCAATTTTATCTTAGCGACTTCTTTATGTCCTCCGTGAATGTATACTGCGACAGCCGACTCTAGTTTTTCGATCTGTTCATTTTTCTTCCTGATTTCGGCTTCCTTTAGTGAGAGCGTTTTTTTCGCCTCCGCTCCTTCTGCATAGATTGACTGATACCTGAGGAAATCTTTGACTGATTGGGTATGACGATGAAGCGCTTCTGTTGCTGCATCAGTCTGATTGCTCTGGGATACGGAGGCAGGCGTGACTTCTAGGGGGTCAGTCATGGCCCAAGCGTTTCAAAGTTGTCTGCCACTAGCACTATATACGATTCTAAAGTTCGCCCCGAAGACACAGAAGATATGTGAAAAGATGGATAATGGTGAATGATCCGTTGGTGCTCTTATGATTGCGCCCTCTAGGCTACCATTTTGTGGCTCCGTGGAATATCTTGTTTCTCATAATACCTTTCATAACGCTAACTACCTACATGTTCGTGAGAACCCGTCGTCCACGTGTCGTTCGATCATTGTGGGTGATGCATGCGGGGTAAGAAGACGTGCATTCGCCTTGGCATGCGCGAAAGACCCGGTCTAGTGCCTCATTATCTTGCCCCGTTAGGAGGCTATCCTCTTTAACAAGAAAGCTTAGGAAGAAACCTGGATTTATAAATATAGGACTTTAATATAGGCCTATATAGTACAGTAATTAATAAGTAATTACTATAGAAATAAACTAAAAATAAATAAAGGGAATCTACTAATATAAGTAGAAGATATATATAGAGAACTCTTCTAGAACTACCTTTAATTACTATTATAATAATAGGTAATTAATATTTTAATTGTCTTTTATATATATAAAAAATCTATATTAAATTTAAAGTTATATAACCTTTCTAAAAATTGCTAAAACAATAATAAGGCATAATCTATTTATAATAAACTATTCTTATATAATATTTTAATCCTATTATAGTAACTAGTATTAATAGAACTAGAATCGGAAATTTTATAAAATTTGGAGCTCTTGCTGTACCCGGCCCAAAAAGACCAAAAAAAACCAAAAAGAACCCTGAAAAACACCCAAAGAATCCCCTTGAGATGCATGCATCGCAGGGGAGGCACACGTCAACCGACGGTGGCTCGCACTCGCGCGCAACCGCCAAATCCACGCCTAACAACGGCCCTTTATAATAAAGACGGGCGAATACCACACTATAAAGCGGAAATACCTCTATTAAGAAGGCATCTAATAAAATATAAAGCCTACTAGACGCGTCTAGTATCTAAAATTATAGGAAAGTAACTATTAGCTATAACAAACTAATATAGCTAGTAGAATAGCTCCGCTAGTCTAGTAAACCTTAGGCGCCCCTTTAGTAAACCCTTAATTAAATCCTCTAATAGCTAAGCAAAATTAAAAATAAATAAAACCCCCCTTTACCGGCAAACCGCACCTAGGCCGCTATAGCCGCGCTTTTATACTATAGGGAACCTACCCCCCTTAAAATAATAACTAGGTATATAATTATAATATAACTAAATATAGAAAAAGTAGAAGGGCTTAGGGGATAATTAGAAATAGAAGTCCTTATAGAGATTTATAAAGAGGTTTATAACGTAATTATAGTCCAATACCTTAGGAGTAGAGATATTAGAGTTACCCTAAAGGACTAATAGGTAAAGGAATAAGCTATAAGGGTAGGGGATAGGCTAGGAGAATATATTAGTATAAAAGTGCTCTATAAAGACTACTTAGTTAAAGTCCTAGTGGTTTCTATAAGCCTTAGGGTAAAAAAGGGACGCTAGGCGGATAATACAGTAACTATATAAAAGATAGTAAAATATATAGAACGCCTTATACTAGGCCTTAAGATTACCTAAATCTAATAGCTTTAATAGGAAAATATAAATTAAGTAAATAATAAGAATAATAAGAGGATATAAAGGTCGCTAGAGACTTATTAGGGAGATACTAGTTAAATATATAGCTCCCTTATCGTCAGTATATATACACTAAGAATGCAAAAACTTCTTATCTAAAAAGGAATAATTATAAATGGCCTTATATATAATATAAGGCTCTATAACTATAAACTACGCCTAAAATAATACTACCGCTATATATAATAGGGACACACCTAATTTATATACGCAGTATAGGTGTGCTACGGCTACTATACAGGCCCCTATAATATAAGACACTGCTTAAATTAAGACTAAATAAAATATATAAACTGCTACTAAAGTATATATAAGGTGTAGGAGAAAGAAGACTGTATTAAATATAGGAGGTAGAAGGTAAGGGCTTAATAGCTACGGGAATAACTATATACTAGGTTATATAAATGGAAACAATAGGCAATAAGCTAGAGGGATATAGGTGCCTTCTTAGCATTTCCTACCTTTAGTACTAGGGGGCTAGGCTAGCTATCCCAAGCCTTAACGGGCTAGAAGTGGCGCCACGCGATATTACTAGACCATATAGGGATATAAGGGTTATAGGGGATATAAGGGAGAGGACGCCCTATAGGAAGACCCCTATAGACAGCTATAGTAAGCTTAAAACCAGGATAATTAAGAATTAGATTTAACGCGGTAAATATAACATTTATAGCTAACCTATAAAGGGCATATAGCTAGCTAGTAAGAATAGGGGAGAAACTAGAGATAATAATAGATTTAGATATAGAAGCGCTAGTAGGAATATAAGATATAGGAATAGAAAGCTCTATATAAAATAAGTAGTAACTAGGGTATAGATATAAGAGATAAAAGTTCTAAATATTTTAAAAAAAGTAAAAATAGAAGAAGTGAGGAATAAAGAAAAGGTAAAGGACCCTCGCCGGGGGTCCGCTACCTATCTATTATATAGTATAACTGCAGTAATATAAACTACCGTCTTATAAGGCCTTTACTAGACGGTCTAGACCTAGAGAAATACTATATCCTTACTATATAAGAGCCGTACTATAATACCTATATACAATCAATATACTGCCCCTAAGGATTCTAGCTCCTATATAAACCAAAAGCAGCTATACACGTATACTTTATAATTAGTAAGGCTATTAGCCTATCCTTATAGTTATAGTAGGTAGTTAACCTAGATATTATAGTTATAATAATCCAGATATATAGGAGACCAGTATAAATTATTAATATATATAACCCTAGGGTCAAAGGGGTCCTATAAATAGAGAATATTATATCGGTAATAAGCTTACTAGAAACCGAAGGCATAGAGTCTATCCTATTAGGAGATATAAACCTCCACTACCTATAGTAGGGGGGTATCTATATTGCTGCTAATTAACAGGTAGAGTGCCTATTAAAAGCTATAGACACCTAGGGCCTTAAGTCAGCCACCCCCCTAGAAGCAACTATATGGCAATAAGGAACCTTTAAAAGTATAATTAACCTCATATTTATAGACGAAGGCCTATACTAGAGACTTAAAAGGTATAACCCCAAAGAAGAATAGGCACTTATTTTAGACTATATCCCCATCCAAATACAGCTAGATTTGGATATTAAGGCGTAACTAAGTAGTAAAAGATACGTAATAAGGAAGCTTAAGACAAATAGTTTCCTTAATATAGTTAAACAATAACTCTAAGACTTAAAAGAAATCTACCTAATTCTAAACAAGCGAGGCTTATTAGCTACCCCTAAGGAAATTAACTAAAGACTAGAAAGGATCTAGGTAGCAATTAAAAATGGGCTAGAAGAGTACTGCCTAGTTTTAAAACTAGGCCCCTATACGCGATACGTATAGTCCATATAATACGCGGTTCTTATTACTAGCTAATAATAAGTAAGAAGGAAATATATAAGTAGCTACAACCCTAAAGACAAAAGATAATATAAAGACATAAGAAACCAGTTAAAGAATACCCTAAAGAAAGAAGTAAGAAATAACTGGAGACGGTTTATAAACGAGCATACTTTTAACCCAAGCCTCCCCTATAATAAGGGCCTTTAGGCTATAGCAAAATAGGTAAAGAAAAAGGTAGGGCGCCTAGTAAAAGACTTATACTTACTACCCCTATAAAGAGCAGGGGAATTATAAACCACTAATAACAATAATAAGAAGGTAAAGATCCTTATAGAAAGGTTCTTCCCCTAACCAGCTCTAGCAGACCTCAGCGATATTATAGGTAAAACACCGGTGACTCACCTAAGGGTTGACAGCAATATAACAATAGAGGAAATAGCTAGAACTATTAGCCGCCTTTTAAACAATATAGTACTAGGACCAGATAGGATTCTAAATAAGGCCTTAAAAATATATGGACTACTTATAGCACCCTAGCTTACAGATATAGCTAGGGCATACTTTATTATAGGCTACTACCCGCGACTCGGAAGAGCTATAATAACGGTTATTTTATAGAAAGAAGGTAAAGCAAATTACTTAATCCCAGAAAGCTACCGCCCTATTACCTTAGAAAACACCCTTAGCAAGATCTTAAAAAAGGTAATAGCGGACTATATAGTAGACACGGCTAAGGAATATAATTTACTACTATAAAGCTAAATAGGGGCAAGAAAGAACCGCTTAACACTATTAGCACTTACGCTACTTACTACCACTATTAAATCCGCATAGGCGATGCGAAGGGACTTTATAGTATTAATGCTCAGCCTAGATATTAGCGGCGCCTATAATAATATACCCTATAAGCGTCTCCTATATATTCTTAGGGCAAAAGGCTTTCTAGAATAGATTATATAATTTGTTTAAGGGTTTATAGGTTAAAAAGAAACATTACTAGTCTTTAGCAGATACCAGAGCCCCCCTATTATAGTTACAATAGGAATACTATAAGGATCACCCCTCTCGCCTATACTCTTCCTTTTCTTTATAAGCAACCTACTTAACTCCTTTAAGGAAGGGGCGACCTAGGGAATAGGCTTTATTAATAATACAAACCTAATTATATACGGGCCAACAGCCGTAGAAAATTACAGAACACTAGAGAAAGCTTATAATACCTATATAGAATGGGCAAGACAACATAGAGTCCAATTCTTACTAGAGAAATACTAGCTAATCTACTTTATAAGAAAACGCAACCAATCTATAGATCTCTAGTATATAATCCACATTTAAGGCTTTAAGGGTTAACTAGTTTAGGGTTTAAGGGTATTAGGAGTATAGGTAGATAGTAAGCTCCAATGGAGCGTATATACGGTATAAGCGGCCTATAAAGGCTAAGTATAGTATATTACATTATCTAGGATTATTAATTCTATATAGGGTCTATGCTTTTAGAGGTTACGCCTACTATATATAGCAGTTATCCGGCTAACCATAACGTATAGGTCCAGTATTTAGGCTATTAGAGAATCTAAGAAAGGCCCCCCTAAATCGCTCCTTAAACCACTCTAAAAGGTCCAAATAGCCTACCTTTAGAGTATAATAGGCGGATATAAGCGAACGGCTACAGCACTACTTAAAAAGGAAGCCAATATTCCCCCCCTATAACTATATATTAAAGCCGCTATAATATAAAGGGCGCAAAATAAACGTAACTCTAATATTATAAAGTATATTAAGATACGCCTAAATAAACTATAGAGGGACCCTAGGGCGCCCTATAGGAGAATAAACCAATAACCCTAAAGTAGGGAAGACATATTAGAGAAACAGGTAAAGAAAGTAGAAGAAAAATAATGCTGCTTTAGGGCCTAGGCCTATATAAAGGAGAAAGGGAGACGTATAAGAGGCTAGTAAAGACAACAGTAAGAGAGAAAAAGAAGTAAAAGTAAAGTATAAAAGAATGCTAGGAAACTATCTACCATAATATAATACTGGCTAGACCAATACTAGAGAGATATATAGGAGTTAAAGGTACAGAGGCTAACTAAGGTAAGAGGAACCCAAGCCGTAGCATAGTTAACGCTATAGGGGGTAAATACTTTAGGGCTCTAAGAAGGCCTAATAAAGGTAGAAAATATAATAGCAATACTCTTAAGAATAGGAATAATAGGACTAAAAGACTGGCTCTACTAGGTGGGTATTTTAGTAGGTAGCCTAAGATGTAAATATGGCTAGTTAAGATAGACACCAAAATATATAATACTATTATGCCCCTTATATACTAACTAAGAAGTAATACTTTTAGTAGCTAGCATAGAGAACTATAATATACTACTCTTAATATAAAAAGGCCTTAAGGCGGTTACCTAGTAGCTTATTAGCTAAAATATACTAAACCAATTCTGGGTTATAAAGGAAATAGTAATAAAGGGTAGGGGGGTAAGCAACGGGCGCCCCCTAATGACTCTACAGTGGTAGAGTAAAGTTTACAATACTAGCGCGTCCGTAGGCTTGTTACGGCAGCAGTGGTTCCTAAAAAGGTTAAAAAGTAAGGTAGTAGAGCACCACAGGTAACTCACAGGCGCCTCGCAGGCGCCTTGTAGGCGAGTCCCAAAAGGCGGGGAGATGGATTACGGGGTTTTCTTAAATAGAGTTTTCTCCCCACATGTATATAAGGAGTAGTCCGCGTAGGCCCAATAGGGATCCAAATCGGACGTTAAGCAATGAATAATAATATTAATAGAACTAGACCTTGCTATTATTAATACTAAAGGTGATTAATTATATTTCTTTAATTATTATTGATTCTATTTAACGTCTGATGCGGTCCTTATCTAGGTCTATGCAGACTCATGCCATAATATAGGTATAAAACACCTCCAAGGGAGACGTAAGAGGTAATACTTTTAGATAACATCCGTACTACATTAACGGGAGGAAAAATACCGTTAGGTTGCTGCTCTGAGACTCCTAAACGGGAGTGTCCTAATTGCCTATCTTGCCCTATCTGCCGCTCGTACCATGCTTCCTTTTAAAGTTGGGAATACCGTAAGATTGATATAATTCTGCCCTTGCTCCTATTTAAACGCCCTTGCCTACGGTCCTCCTGCTTACAGTATAATTTCCACCCCATAGGAACAGCGGGACGAATGTAGTGTAAAACTAGGCGTCTTGTCCTAGGGCCCCAACCTAGGTCCCCTATGCATATCCCCAGCCAAAGATGTACGTAGAGGAAGACGAAATGCCGCGCGGGTAAGTCTAGGCTGTCGGGTAGGATAGGGAATGAGAGGCTTATTACAGGCCTCTCGCCTGCGAGGTGTATATGGTTCGATTGCGCATATAACGTAGTTATACCGTATAGGAGGAAGGGGTCGCCGGAGGTAGAGATTGCCGTGGTTCGATGGCTCGAATACGTACGTTGAGATACGGTAGCTAAGTCTCCGCTGGGGCTTACCCTCCTAGCAAGAAATTTTTTCCCGTCACCACTACGCCGCAGCGCCCGCGATGCGCTGCCGTACGTAACGTCTCTGCGTTTGCTCTGGCAGTCTGTTGGCACGATCCTAATGGAACGCCGATAGCTGTCTGTCAGGTTCCCGGGCTCCACCGCGTGGGGTGCAGAGGCCGATTTCATGGAGCCTATTTCTTTAATTAACTTTTAAGCTTAATATAAGGATTATATTACTAAATTAAAGCGTAGAGTTTTTAGATTCTTCTACTATTATATATAAATTTATATAAATCTATCTAAATAGTTAAATTTAACTAAACCATTTATTAGTTTGATTAACTAAATAAAATAAATAAGTATAAAGCTTTAAAATATCCAATTAACTAAACCGAAGATCTATAGTTTGAATTGTTTATTTATTAGCAAGTCTAACTACCTTATACTAGCTTGTTATATAGAAGCCCTATGCTAAGATTTAGTAAGCCTAAGAACAGTCCTAATATATAATACATTAACATATTAATTGGGCTTAGGCTAGGTATAATAATTACCCCATAAATACATATGTAACCGACTACCGACACTGTGCTGAGACACAAGATCACCGCTTGGAAGGATCCAAGACAGCGTCAACGCCACCCTATATATTGATCGCAGATCAATATTGCTTGCAGATCACTGTTCCCATTTCATCCTGTTACCTACACCATTTCATGTATATATACCTCTTGATTCCATAGATTTACAATCAAGTTACTCGTTTAATTCCCACACACTGCAAAAGCTTACAACATATTTTCGCGTATAGTATCTACCGTGGCGTATGTACCTTATAGTCCAGCTAATACAGCCTTATAACCCGTCTTTGCCACTATAAACGCTACGTTGCCATTCGGCGAAAACGCTACAGTGTTAATACCGCTTGGACAATCTCTAAACCGTCTAGAGCTTTTATCAATATTCGGTTCTTATTAATAAGGACTTAGTATTCCTAAACAACTCCACAATAACATTATTGAATTAAATATAAATTAAAAAGCGTTTAAATACCTATATTATTATTTAATAATATAATTCCCTCTAAATATTAATAAAAGCACTCTCTAAATGGGTTAAATCAGCTTAACCTTTTACCCTAGAGGAATAGCGGAATAAACTAGGTATTGTATCCTATGTATATATATATGTATATATATTCTATTATAGCCATGCACTATTTAGGGTATAGGCCGTTACAGAGCGCTAACTAAATATTTCCTATTATTAACATGCATGCTCTAGTTTAGAAGCCAACTATAAAAACTATATATCTATTACCTAATACTATACTTAACTAAGGAAATAAAGGAAAGTAATATATTACTATTAGAAGAAAGTCAGAGTTTAGAGGTAAGCCTAAGTAAATGGTTTTCAACGCCTTATATCTGTAGGGCTATTCCAGCGTTATATGCTTTTTAATCGGCGGCGTACTAGTAGAGGCACGTATAAAGGAGGCTCGTAGTATATTTAGTTAGATAATTAGAGGAGAAATCCTTAAGAGTCTTCGCTTATTAATGTTAGCTTTTATACTCTCTATATCTTATACACTTAAGTATAAACATCCAGTCTCCTTTATAAATTTAATTATAGCTTTAACTATGCTAATATCTGGCTTCTAGCGCTTAATTAGACCGTTAATATTTCTGCCTCCTTCTTATCTGCGTAAGTCCCCCCTAATATATATAATAGATCCCCAAATTAATCTCTATGCTACTCTCTTAGTTTAATCCTCTACTATACCCACCTTCTATAAGAGAAGAGAAAGTGCTACATTAATTCTATAAGCCTATAGTTGCATAACACCGTCTTTAATATATTAATTTCAATGGAGGGTGGGGAGGGCGAGCAACGGGCGCCCCCTGATGACTCTACAGTGGTAGAGTAAAGTTTGCGATACTAGCGCGTCCGTAGGCTTGTTACGGCAGCAGTGGTTTCTAAGAAGGTTAAAAAGTAAGGTAGTAGAGCACCACAGGTGACTTGTAGGCGCCTCGCAGGCGCCTTATAGGCGAGTCCTAAAAGGTAGGGAGATGGATTACGGGGTTTTCTTAAATAGAGTTTTCTCCCCACATGTATATAAGGAGTAGTCCGCGTGGGCCCAATAGGGATCCGAATCGGACGTTAAGCAATGAATAATAATAATAATAATATATTAATTTTGTAAAGATATTCTTTTAGAAATAACTTGCCAGTTTATAGCTGCGTAAAAATAGTAGGTTTAAAGCTAATTAGCTATTAGTATAATCCTATAGCCCTTTTAAGGTAGAGTACTACGTTAATTTTTTATATATAAACTTGCCTATATTAGATCTTCCCGCTAAAAGTAGTTCTATTATTATTATAGCTTTTTTTAAGGCTTACGTTATAAGGTACTATAGGAGGCCATTTCTATATAGTGGCTCTTTACTCTCTAGTTTTATTACTACTTTAGTAAGCTTATTAACCTTCTTATTTCCTATAAATCCTAAGTAGCCTAAAATCTAGTATAGCGTAATATTATTTAGCTAAAGCTTCTTTAAGATCTTTATAACTATTTCCTAATAGGCTTTAGCCCTTTAGCTTTATACTAATAGTAACGCTAATTATAAGTTAGAGAATATTCTTATACTAAAAGTAGGTATTAAAAAACCTTTTTAGTTAATAGCTGTATATATAGGGTTATATAGCTAGTTGGCTGCCTTACTAATTGCTAGAAGCTCTATAAGGTGGGCATCGGCCTAATTAAAGCTTATCACCGTTTTTAAAAGCGTTGCTTTAGATAGTGTAGTATATACGCCAACTTCTGCCCTACTATTGCGCACTAATATATTAACGTATATATTAACCTGCCCTAGCTTATAGTCTTTAATAATAGCTTAAGTATTATATAATTACAGCACCTGTCGTACCAACCGCGTGCCTACGCGCTCGGTACGCTAGGTACGCGTTTACGCGTTCAGTGCACTAACCACTCACTTACGCGTTTGGTGCACTTATAAAGCACTAACTAATTAGGGGGAGGACATATTAGTATATAGACTACGTAGTCTTCTTTAATATAAGAGACAGTCACCATCATCCAAAAGAGCATACGATACTATATGTATTTCGTGCCCCTGGATCTGACTTACTTGTACCATTAAATTGGTATAAACACTGATTAGTAAGCGCGTACAGATCAGCAATTACTTAACACCTCCCCCCGAGCGATACACGATAGCGATTACCTGTTTAGACTCCTAGTATAACCTGCTAAAAGGTCGGAAGTCGGGGATTACGGACTATCACCAACTCTGTATACTTATTTAAGTCTTAGTACGGTTTACTAGAAGTTATAGATGTAAATATAGACCTATACGGAACCCCCTACCCTAACTTACCTTTAAACCTTAAACCTCTATCCTTAAACCTCCTTAAACCTTAAACCTCTTCGGACCTTATGGAAACCCCCTACCCTTTTATAAACCATTATGGACCCGTTAATCGCCTTTACGGACCACTATAAGACCCCTTAAACTATTACGGACCCGCTATAAACTACTATAACCTGCTATAGCTTATATAGATATATAACGCTATATAATATAGCAGATATAAGCAAGCAAATTAGTAAAGGTCAAAAGAAGTGGAGCTAAGGAGTTGACCTCACGTCTATGGATAACGTTAACAACTATATTAATTTTAAAATCCTTAAATACGGATACTATAAGCTTCTAAATAACGACCTATAGGAGTAATATAAGGAAGACTTTACGGACTTTATGGAAGCTATTTTTAAGGCTTATAACCCTACTACTATCTATAACCTATAAACCCTTTTACGTTACTAAGGTGTATAGGTTAAAAAGGATAAACGAGTTACTATTATACGGTCCTTATACAATATAATATAGGAGGAGGACTAAATAGAATGGACTAAAGAGAAAATCCTAGACTAGGTTAAAGCTACTAATAATCTCTCTGCTTCTCCTAAACTTAATAGCATCGCTAGCCTTATACCTAACCTACTTAACCAAATTTGTTCTATAAACCTAAGTGATTTCGGAATTAATCTTACGGGCTAAAGCATACCTAGTACCCAAGTTACGGACCGTAATACCCCTGTAAACCAAAATACGGATTAAAACCCTTCTATTAATAAAGCTATAGATCCATAACCTACCTAAGTTATAAATCC
This sequence comes from Cenococcum geophilum 1.58, assembly GCF_001692895.1. Taxonomy (NCBI): domain Eukaryota; kingdom Fungi; phylum Ascomycota; class Dothideomycetes; order Gloniales; family Gloniaceae; genus Cenococcum; species Cenococcum geophilum. The sequence goes on from NW_027137579.1 coordinate 838,603, forward strand.
GCAAGCTATATATCCGTAAACTATATATCCGCAAGCCATATATCCGTAAGCCATAAATCTATAAGTTATAGATCCGCAACGCACCTAAGTAAAGACCTATGGTAAGGAACTAGCTAACCTAGCTAAGCTCTATACTAATAAATCTAAGTACAGTAGTGAAAACAACAATTTTAACTTTAAACTAACTATCTTTACGGACCTTTGCTAAAAGGCTAATATTTCTAAACAAGAGTTTAGCTAAGCCTACTCTACTATGCTATGCGGCCTAGCACTTGACCACTACTACACTAACCTTAAGAGTAACCCCCTTAGTGTTCCCTTTAATAAGCTATATAAAGCTACCTATAACTACTTTAAAGGACCAGAATATAGGCGTAATATCCTTACCTAATAGAATACAACTAAGCTATGGACCGTAATTAATAAGAATACTGAAAAATTAACTATAGAGTACCTGCAAATTCTTATTAAAGACCTCCAGCACCTATAGTACGGCTTTAACGCCAAGCTTTAAACAGACAACTTCCTATACAACAAACTTATTACGGCCTACCAGGAAGTAGAGCCCTATAAGTACGCCTATTATAAGCCTATAGACACCTTAGCTGGCCTTATTAATAATCTATACTCCTCTATTATAATATATAAAGTCTTAAACCCACTAGGCAGTACTTAAGCCTTTATTGCGGATATTTAATATCCGTAAATAGACTTAGACGTCTACTTTACGGACCGCCGCTACCGCTAGCAGTACCCGTATCGACCAGGCCCTACCCGCAACCCCTATAATAACTCCCGTATAAAAATATACCCCCGTAGATAAACCAGCTAGAAGTGCTTTGTGTATAGTAAGGAAGGATATTAGTCTATAAGGTATACCTAAAAAGAATGTAATAAGTCTAGGAAGAGACTTAATAACTATATTAGCCAGTTTATTTTAGAATACAAAGGAGAGGAAGTAGAAGAGCCCCCTAATAAGTCAATAGAAGCCCTTATAATTAACTTTAACTTAAACGCTTAGGAATAAGAGACCTTAGAGATATTCCTAACTACTTTTAGACCTTTTACGGATAGCTAAGCCTTTAATATTACAACCGTATTAGCCGACCGTTCCTTTATACACTTAGTTACGCCTAAAAACTATTCCGTAAGTACCCCTATTACGGACGTTATAGATTATAAGCAGGACCTATTTATATATATTATTACAGAACGCTATACCCCTAAGGAATTCTACAGCGTTATAATCGATATAGGTGCCTCTAAGAAGTCTACCGCAGGCTATAAACAATACCTCGCATATAGGACCACCATAAATGACAATACGGATATTGATATTACGCAAACTGGGGCCATAAACGTCTAATTCGGCATCGGCTCAACCGCATTAATTAAATTAGTTAAAGTCAAGACTCTAATTAGCCTAGTTAACTTCTACATAGTAAAAGCAGACACCCCCTTCCTACTCTGTCTTATAGATATAAACAGGTTATAGGTATACTACAACAATATTACGGATACCTTAATTGGCCCCGCAACTGCCCTAGGAAGCAAGTATATTACCCTACTAATTATACGACAATTTAGACACCCGTTCCTTATATAGGGAGAGACTTTACAGACCTATATTTAGGAATCTTTTGACTATAACCCATGCTACCTTACTAGTACGGAAATCCACCGTTTATACCGCCGTTTCGGCTACCTATTAGCCGAAAAGCTATATAGAGTCCTTGAACGCTTTAAACACAACAATATTAATAGGAAGGTAGTTAATTACCTAACTAAATACTACTCCTTCTGCTAGAAATACGGACGTTCCCCAGGCTGATTTAAGTTCACCCTTTATAAGGACCTTAACTTTAACTACTTAGTATACGTAGATATTATGTATATTAACGGCAGCCCAGTATTACATATAATTGACGAGGTAACCCGCTATTAAGCCGCCCGTTAGTTGTAAAATATATTTATAAAATATACTTAGGATATTTTACGAACCTACTAGATTAACATATACGTCGGACCTCCGTAGTATATTACCCACGACGCTAGTAGGAACTTTATTAGCAAGAAATTCTAGCAGTACGCTATGGCCATAGCTATATTAACAAAAGCTGTTTCAGTTAAGGCGTACTGGTCTATTAGGCTTATTAAGCGAGCTTACCTAGCCTTATAAAGAGCTTACTAGATTATTACGGACGAATATAAGAATATCTAAAAGGAACTGGCTCTACAGATAGCCGTAAAAGCCGTTAACAACACTGCTGGCCCTAACGAACTAGTACCTACCCTCTTAGTTTACGGAGCCTACCTAAGGATAAGCAACCTAGGCCCTCTTACTCCGTCTATTATAGAACGAGCAGCTGCAATACGGAAGGCGATAGCTGAGATAGTTAAGCTACGGGCCAAATAAACTATTAATAACGCCCTGTACTACCGCAACGGACCTAATACAACCTTAGTATACAACCTCCCGCTTAACTCTGAAGTCCTTATATAGCGTAAAAGCGGTAGCTAAAATGGACCCTATTGTCTACTAGCTATAGAAAACAAGACGTGCTGCGTATAGCTTCCTAGCGGGCTAACTAGCTTCAGAAGCACGTCTGTAAAACCCTACTTTTAGCCTAAAAACACCTATAACGTCGAGCTAGATGAACTAGAAGCACCCACCAAATTAAATAAACTAGAAGCACTCGTTAAACTAGATAAACTGGAAGCACCCGCCGAATTAGATAAACTAGAAGCACCCTTACCTACCTTAAAGGTCCCCTAGAAACCCACTAAACCTACTAAACCTACTATAAAGCGTGGCCGAGGACGCCCCTAAAAGCACCCTATAACCAAGAACCCTATAACAGAGAATTACTTAACCTCCGTAGGAATATCCGTAAGGTAATCTTTGCCTATAGATATATTAGTTCTAGTATAGGAAACCCCATTTACGGACTTATAATATAAAGAGATTAACGGACTACTTAAAAAGGGTGTCTTTGCGGTTATAATGGAGAAAGACGTTCCGCAAGGCGTCTGTATATTTAACTTACGCTTTATTAACGAAATTAAGCACCCTAGTACTGACAAAGCTTTTAAAAAGTTAAGGCTTATTATATAAGCCTATAACGACTAGGGAAAAGACTTAGTCCTTACGCAATCGCTTACAATTTAACGGGTTAGCCAACGGATTATACTTGCATTTATACCTGGACTATAGCAAACCAGACCCGTAGCCCTCTACTTACGGGACATCTTGTAAGCCTACGTGCAGTCTAATACCTACCTAAGTAGGGATATCTTTATATAACTACCGCTTAAGCTTAATCTGCAACTAAGAACAATTTTACGGGTTATAAAACCTCTATACAGAGTACCAGAAGCTAGAAACTATTAGTTTAAGACATATTACTAGCACTACGTTAGTAAACTTAAAATGGAATAGTTGACCTATAACCCCTGCCTCCTATACAGCCCATCAAACGGCCTTAGTATTATTAGACTCTAAATAGACGATACCCTATTCCTAGTAAACTAGACCTTTATAGACACTAAAGAAACTAAACTATAAAAGGCTAAGTTCTTAGCAAAGCCGTAAGAGTAGTTAACTAAGTAGAATCCGATTAAGTTTAATGGAGGCTTAATTATATAAAAGGGCAACCTAATTAAGCTAACTTAGGAACGCTAAGCTTAAAACCTAAAGCCTATTATAGCAAAGCCTATGGACCTTACTAGCTCCCATAGAGAGACCCGTAAGACCGTAAATATAAAGGACTAATACGTTGCATAGCGTGTAAGAGGCGCCTATATTGCCACAGTCTGCTAACCCAAATCTACCTATAATTTGTCCTTTACGGCCCAGGCAGTAGATCTATAAGAAGAAAATATTAAGCAGCTTAATAAGCGCATTTAGTGGCAAATTGATAATATAGTAAGGGGACTTACTTTTGTACCACTAGACCTAAGTTTTTTTAGCTTACTGGCATTTACGGACGCCTCCTTTACTAATAATAGAGACCTATTATCACAAATCAGCTTCGTAATTGTACTTATAGACCGTAATTAGGACGTAAATATACTGTACTGGTCTTTAATTAAGTGCAAATAAGTAACCCGCAGTGTACTAGCTTCTAAACTATATGCACTAGCTTATGGTTTTAATATAGCAGCCGCAATCAAATTAACGGTTTAAAAGATTTTATAACTGGAGCAGTTACCCCTGGTTTTATACACCGATTTAAAGTCCCTCTATAACTGCCTAGTTAAACTAGGTATAATACAAAAAAAGAGGCTTATAGTCGACCTAATGTGCTTACATTAGGCCTACGAGCGACGTGAAATTGCGGAGGTTAAATGGATTAGCGGTGGAAACAACCTAGTAGACGCCATAACTAAGGCAAAGCCGTGTTAAGCCCTTAAAACCCTAATTAATACGAATAAGCTTAACCTAGAAGTTATGAAATGGGTAGAACGGGATTAACGGAGCACCTACGGTACGTCTACGGCCCGTTAGAAGGCCGTACGGCTCGTTATACGGTCCGTTCTACGGACCGTAAGCTATTAGACAATCGGCATAGGTAGATTACCCCAGATTACCGCAGACTGCCTATGTTACGGTACAGGTGGAAAATGGTGGAAAAGCTGCGGTGGAACTTGGTGGACTTACGTAATCTACTAAATTCTGCCGTATTCTGCCATGGTGGTTAAATTAACCAATTACGATTTTCTATCCCCGGGATAGAAAATCGCCATTGGCTCGCTTAGCACTAGCGCCTTAGCGGCCCTTAAGATCTAACTTACGACTAGCTTGGAGCACCGTTTGGAAGGCAGCCCAGAAGGCACCTTAGGGGGGGGAGATTTCCTATATACTTCCTTTATATCTTATAGTTCTATTTCCTATATATTTTCTTTTATATTTTATGGTTCCACTAGAGCAATTACGGAGGCTATACATAGGTGGTTTTATTTTTTAAGTACCGCCAGTGTATAATTATAGCACCTGTCGTACTAACCGCGTGCCTACGCGCTCGGTACGCCAGGTACGCGTTTACGCGTTCGGTGTACCAACCACTTGCTTACGCGTTTGGTGCACTTATAAAGCACTAACTAATTAGGGGGAGGACACATTAGTATATAGACTACGTAGTCTTCTTTAATATAAGAGAGAGTTACCATTATCTAAAAGAGCATACGATACTATACGTATTTCGTGCCCCTAGATCTGACTTACTTATACTATTAAATTGGTATAAATAAGTATATTCTTCGTCCTTATATATTACTATATTAGGCTTAGCTACCTACGGCAGGTATATATAGAGTTTAACCTCTAGCATCCTATTTACCTAGATATCCTTATATATCTCTACTATCCTTTAAAGTGGCAACTGGTACTATCTATAGAGCTTTTATCTTTAAATTATTTAATAAGGATATAATTTGCTAAGTTTATATATTAATACCTAGAACGCGATGGCCTAGTTATATAGCCTTTGCTTAAGATAGAGCAGGCCAGCTTTTACTTCTGCTATTAGTAAAGCAATAATATAGAACCTTTTAATAATAGCTTATACCATAATCCTCTACGCCTACTTAAGGAGCTATATTAGCTCTTATATTATAAGCAGGTACTATATTAGCAATATATAGTCTACTACTAGTAGGACTAAGCTCTTAGCTAGCTACTTAACGCTTTTAGGCTATAATCCCTTTAATCTACGCAACGCTAGCACTACCTTAGTAGCTTTACCTACCTTTTTTACTAGGTATACCTTAAACCTTAGTTCTTTATTAAGAATTACCCTAAGGATTTTACTATCCTATATTAGGGGGATTCCTTTTCCTTTAAATTAGAGTGGTATAGTAGCATCCTTACCCGCTTCTTTATATCTAGTAAGGTAGATAAATAATATTTTCTTTACTTTAAATTAAGCTTTACTAGTTCTCTCCTATTTCTTAAGCATTAGTATAACCTTACCCTAGATAATCTACGTATTTCCTTTTACTATAGAGCCTATAACCCATACCAAGTAGTTATTAATAAAGGCTATAGAGCTACTATTTCTAGGTGCGCTTTATATAAGATCCGCGTTAAAAAATAGAAAAAGTATTAGGGCTAGTAATAATCCCTATAGAAAACCCGGCTACGGGAGCGCCTATACCTCTAATATATATCCGTTAACTAGGATATAGGCTTAGCGGTTTATATAGAAGTCTTATACCTATTATATAATTATCTAAGGTATCTATTACTGCTGTAATTTCTTAATTTCTAGCTCTATAGCCACATTATTATATATATCCTTAATATTAAATAATACTAAAGATAGCGTCTTCTTTCCTTTTACGCTCTAAATATATCCTTATAGAGATATAATAGTATATATATCGTTAACCTTTGCTTCCTAGCTCTAAAGTATATCTTAAGTAGTAGGCTATATTCCTCTACTAGGTATACTATCCTCTCTACTACTAGTAATTTAAGTACTTTTCCCAGCGTTAGGAGGAGGGAGATTAGCCTATAGTTATTTACTACCATATAGTCCCCTCGCTTTAGCTTCTATAGTAGTATAATCTTTACTACCTTTTATTCCTATAGTACTTTCCTTATTTTAAGTAATTTAGTAAAAAGAGTAGTAATTTTACTGCTTAATATAGGCTACGGTTCTCGCTATACCCTAGCTAGTAGGCCGTCCCTTTTAGGGGCCTTATTTAGGCTAGCCCTAAAAACAGCTACCTTAACCTTATATTTAGCGATAGGCTCCTACAGTAATTAATTATAGCTAGCTATAGCGTCCTCCTTTTATTTACACGGCGGTAAAACCAGAAAAAATGTCTAGAGTAGTTCTCTTGCAATATTATAGTTCTCTATAATAACCTTTCTGTCACAGAACCCTACCGCAGGGGCCTCTATAGGAGAGCCCCGTGCTCTCGCGTATACCTCGCGTACAGCTTATGTCAGCTACGCGTAGGTATATCACCTCCTTACGCCCTCGACCCTTACGATCGATCGCGCAACGTCTTGTAGACTCCTCGAATACATACGCTCTGTAGCCACTGCCCTCGTTCCGTGACAGTATATCACCTCCTTACGCCCTCGACCCTTACGATCGATCGCGCAACGTCTTGTAGACTCCTCGAATACATACGCTTTATAGCCACTGCCCTCGTCCCATAACATTACGTTGCGCCTTTTTTACCACTAACGCTTAGCCTACGACCAATTCTATATCTCTATAATACTGCAGACGCTACTAAAAGCAGCGTGTCTACGAATTACCTCACTTTATACTTCTAAGGAACCCATAATAGTAAGATAATATCCCTTACTAGCTACTATATTAAACCTAAAGAATAATCTAATACCTATACCTAACCTACAACGCCAATCAATCCCAGGAGAATTCGATTTATTAGCCCTAGCCTTAACCCCTAAGGAGACGGACACTGATAATATCTTATCTTTTATTAACTATATAACTACGGATAAGTAAACAGAAGGGCTACTACCTATTAAAATTAAAATATAAGACGCCGAGACGTTTGCAAAAATGGTAGCACGAGACCCTAATAAATACTACCGCCTTCTATAGAACTATTACCTAAAGCTTATATAAGCTAAGATGCGTACTACCTAAGATTGCGATATTATCTAAGACCTACAAGCTTGTGAGGCGCTCGCTAACAATATACGTTAAGAAACTAAAGATAACCTCTGCGTATCTAAACGCGACATCTAATAGTTAAAGAAGGCTGAGATTACACTAATTGCTACAGTTATTAAAAAAGAAGGCATAATTAAATACCTATAATCTTAGCTTAATGAGTATATTCATAATAATGCTAAATACCTCTCTACTATATATAACGCCACCTAAGTCTCTACGCCCCCGGCAACTTTACCTACTTAACACTTAATAGAGGGCCAGCGTTAAGCAGCTTTACCTAACAGGAACCCCTACTAAAGTAGCAACGATAAAAGCTATAATAATTGGACCTAAACTGCTACCGTAGGGTCTAATACACGCTACCCTAATTCCTTAGTCTTTTAGGGAGACCGTAAGGAATATAGCTACTAGAAGATATAAATCCGCAAAAAACTAACTTAGAGCGCCTATCTTTTTCCTATAGAAGATACTAAGATTAGCTATATTATTAGGCGAATAAAGGGTATACTATTTAACAGACTCTTCGCCTAATAGAAGACTAGTAGCCCCTAAAAGTGGCAGTCTTACTAAGAAGTCCTTAATAATCTTAACCTAATATACCGCGACTATAACCTACTAGCCACTAACTAAGCTAAACTACGTGCCCTAAAGATAAGCCCTACCAAATTATTTAATAAATTCTATATTAAATTCTAGGAATATACCGGAGCCCTTACCTGAGACAATACTAAAAACTAAAAGGACCCCCTTAAAAAAGTTACTTATCGCCTTAATTACGTAGCCGCTAGCTATAACTATAACGATATTTATAATATAGTAGCAGCTCTACAGAAGATTAAACAACGACTAAATTAGATTGCTACTACTAACCTTTACCTAAAGACCTCTCTATAGAAGCCCCCCGGGCCTACTAAACCTATATATACTAAGCTACCGACGCCTACTACCTTAAGTACTACTAGAACTAATATCGATTTCTCTATACTAACCTTTCTATAGAAACTTTTAGATAGAGAATATAAGCTACTCTAGAAACTAGGACGCTGCTATAGATGCCATTAAAAAAGGCTGTTATTATAATAACCTAAACTACCTAATAGCTAGGTTTAGTAGCTACCGCCTAATACCTAACCTAATACCCTAAATACTAAATACATTACTACGTGCTACTACTATATAAGACAAAGACGTAGTAATAGCGGTAGAGTTAGATATAGAAATGGAAAACGCTAAGTCCTAGCCCTAAGTCGTGGGTTAGGACGCCCTAACGACGGAGGGATCTATATATTGGCTTACTTAATAGATAACTCTATAAAAATAAATAGACGGAAATAGATAGTTTTACCTATAATAGGAACTACTGCTAAAAAATAATATAAAAGCCGTTCTATAATTAATTGCGNAGCTANTAATAAATTTATANATACNTAATTNNTNNNNANTTATAACCTACNTACCTTACCCCTTACTAAAGCCCGCGCCCTATAACTCGCTAACGGTAATTATACTATATAGAAGATTACCTATATAGTATAACTCTACCTAGATATAAATAGGTACCAGGAAGAACTCTAGGCCTATATAATACTACTTACCAACTACCCTATTATCCTTAAAATAAACTAGCTTAAATAATACAACCCTACTATTAACTAGAAGAAGAGAGAAGTAACCTTTAACTTTAAATACTGCAGAGAGACTTGCTTAGGGCATGGCCTAGCCGCCTCTATTTACTCCCTAGGATATTAACCTAAGAAACCCCTTATTACCCTACCTATAACTAACTACCACTATATAAGTGCCCTGGCCTTCTACTATATAGCACATAAAAAAGGCTAGACCGTTACTATAGCTTCCTAATTACGACTATATAAGCTTAATAAAGAATAGGACTACGTCCTCTATAGTAATAGGATAGACATAGTTAACCTTTTAGAAGATGACGCCCCTATAAAACTCTACGGACTTTTACCTTTAGACTTTAAGAAGTTTATAAAGCTTAAAAAAGGACTTACNAATAAAGAACTCNGTAAGCTNCTCCCTAAGAGGTANTANAACTTTACNNATATATNCTTANAAAAGAGCGTAGATATACTCCCCCCACATTAACCTAATAACTATGCCATTAATATTAAATAAGGAAAAATGCCACCTTATAAGAGACCCTACCTAATATTAAAAGACGAGCTTTTAGTTATAAAAAAGTATATCGACAAGCACCTTAATAAAGGATTTATTCGTCCCAGTATATTACTAGCAGCCGCCCCTATTCTTCTTGCTAAAAAGCTAGGAGGAGGTATTTAATTCTGCGTTAACTATAGAGGACTTAACGCTATTACGATTAAAAACTAATACCCAATACTACTTATACATAAGACCCTTAAGCGGCTTAGTTAAGCCAAAATCTATACTAAGCTCGATATTATTACCGCCTTTAACTATCTCTAAATACGGGAAGGTGATAAATAGAAAACCGCATTTGCATCGCGCTTCAGCCAATTTAAATATACCGTTATACCCTTTAGCGTATATAACGGCCCAAGTACCTTCTAAAGCTATATTAATAACGCCTTATAGGACTACCTTAACGACTTCTGCTCTACGTACCTAGATAATATACTTATTTATAGTAATAACCCCTTTAAGTATACCAAACACGTTTAAAAGGTTCTATAGCGCCTTAGGGACGCAGGACTTTATATTAATTTAAAGAAATACAAATTCTTAGTTATAGAAGTAAAATACCTTAAACTAATTGTTACTACTAAGGGTGTCCGTATAGACCCCGAGAAGGTACGTATAATTACTAAATAGTAAGCCCCTAACTGCATTAAGGACATATAAGCCTTCTTTAGTTTCGCTAACTTCTATCAGAAATTTATATATAACTTCTTAGGTATAGTAGCACTACTTATAGCAATAATGCGAACGAAGGGCCTTTTGGCAAAAGGAAGAAAAACGCACCTACGCTTTACCTAAACGCCTAAATACGAGAAGGCGTTCTAAGACCTTAAAAATGCCTTTACTAAAGCACCTATCCTAGCTTACTTTACACTAGGATAACAACTCTACCTTAAAACCAACTCCTTAGACTACGTTAACGTAGGCGTCCTCTCCTAGATAGGTAATGACGGTTTCCTTTACCTAGTCGCATTCTACTTATCTAAGCTTATACTATAAGAGTATAACTACAAGATCTATAATAAAGAACTCCTTGCAATTATATAAGCATTTAAAGAATTCTAACTAGAACTCTCCTTAGTAAAGCCTAACTAGCCAACTAAAGTCCTTACGGACCATTATAATCTTAAGTACTTTATAACTATAAAGTAGCTAAACTAATGCTAAGCATGTTAAAACAAGTTCCTCTCTAGTTTTAACTTTAAAATTGCATATAGACTAGGAGTATAAGGTACTAAACCTAATAGCCTAACACGCCGCTCGCAAGACCTTCCTTAGTCTAAAAATAACCCCTATAATTAGTTCCAATAATAGACAATCCTAAAAGCACGAAATTTAGCCCTAGGTATACTACCTATAATAGAGCCAACTATACCCCAGCTTTATATTACAGAACTAAAGTCACCTCCCGAAATTAATAAGCTTATTACTACGGTATATAACGCCTCTATCGACCTATTACTATATCAACTTATTGCCGTAAAGACTGCTAGCGCCTATACGCTGCCTACTAACCTCTAAAGCTTAGGCTAGATTAATATAGCAGCCTTAAAAGTAAAAGAGAATAGGCTCTATTATAGAGGCCGCCTATTTATCCCTAACTTAGAAAATCTATAACGGCAACTAATTTAAATGGCCTACGACCTCTAATTAAGCGGCTACCTAAGCAGAGGAGGAACCTACAAGCTTCTTAGCCGATACTACTTCTGGCTAAAAATAATAGACTTAGTTAAACGCTTTATAGGCGCCTGCTATGGTTATAAGCGCGCTAAGGCCTTTAATACAAAGTACTAAGAACTACTACACCCTCTACTAGTACCTATACGACGATAGGCAGATATCGCCATAGATTTCGTTATTAACCTACTACCCTATACATAATACGGCCGTACCTATAAGAACATCCTTATAATAATATACCGACTTATAAAAGAGCGCCACTACGTCCTAACCGAAGGCGTAGCCGTCAGCGACGTTACTAACGCCTTCCTTTATAAAGTTTACTGACTATATAGGCTACCTAACTCGATTACGTCCAACTAAGGTATATAATTTAACTTTAATATATAGAGACGAATCTGCTAACGCCTTGGCATCTCCGTTAAGATATCTATATCCTTCTACTATAAAACTGCTGGGTAACCAGAAAACGCTAATGCCAATATAAAAGCGTACCTATAACAGGTAGTCGCCTATAGTTAAGATAACTGGGTAGATTACCTCCTACTAGGTAAATTTACAGCGAATAACTACGTCTTAACTACTATAGGACTTACCCCGTTCTTCGCAAACAAGGGTTATTACCCCTAATCCGGCATAGAGCTACTAGAACCTATTAATAAGAAACTACTATATAAAAAACGCCTTAAAATGCTACTTACCGACTAGTATATAGACCGTATAAAAAATCTACTTAACTACTGCAAGGGAGAAATGGCCTAGGCTTAAGTAAAGTAGGCCTACTTCGCCGACTATTATAGAACGCCACCACCGGAGATGCGTGTTGGCGACTAGGTATAGCTAAATGCACGTAATATCTCTACGTAGAGGCCTATAAAGTTACTTAATTATAAGAACCTTAGCCTCTATCCAATTAAACAAGTTATTAATAGGGGAGCCGTATATAAGCTAGAACTCTTACCTACCCTAGCTACTTACGGGATATAGCCCGTATTTTACCTATAGCTATTACACCTCTATTAGCCTAACCCCTTACTAGGGCAGATATAGCCTAAACCCCTACTAGTATTAATCTAAGACGAGAATGAAGACAAGAACTACGAGGAGTAGACCGTTAAACGAATTATTAACTCTAAATACTTTAGCAAAGGCAGAGGATAATGGCTCTACTATAGAGCTATATATATAGGATTTAATATAGATTAGCTAGAATAGCAACTATAGGAAGACTTTAAAAATGCAAAGGATTTAATTAGCGACTTTTACTACGCAAACCTATAGAAACTGGGCCTAAGCAGAGACTTTATACCTAATCCTCTATAGGAGCCCTTATAGAGTTAAACCGTTATATATTACTATATAAGGGTAAATTGCCGTTAAATTGCCGTTAGATTGCAGTAAAGTGCGATTACGTAACCAGAATATCGTTAAGATGTCTAAAAACTTTAACCGGCGGTCGAAGTTGTCTAATTAGTTAGATTCTTAGATGCCAAGCCCTATTACATAACATTGTTTTAAGCCTTTAGCAATACCCCCCTTTTCTTCTTTTCTATACCTTAAGTATCTCTTTTATATATATATAGTAACCACAGCGTCGCCGGAGCTCCGCCTCTATAAGAGGGGGGGTAGTATCACGGAACCCTACCGCAGGGGCCTCTATAGGAGAGCCCCGTGCTCTCGCGTATACCTCGCGTACAGCTTATGTCAGCTACGCGTAGGTATATCACCTCCTTACGCCCTTAACCCTTACGATCGATCGCGCAACGTCTTATAGACTCCTCGAATACATACGCTTTGTAGCCACTGCCCTCGTCCCGTAACACTTTCCCTATTTTCTAGCCTTCTTAATTAGTAATATTCTAGCGAACGCGGATATAGCCTGTGGATTAAGGTATTTTAACGCTTTTTATACATTATTACTATTACTAAGGAATTCGTCTTAATGGAGCTTCCTATATTGCTGAATAGTCCTATAAAAGAGCTTTTTTACTCTTACTATAATATCGCATAGCTTAGGGTCGTCCCTTTCTTACCTCTATATTATACTATTTCTATTCCTCTAGTATATATATAACTTTCTTAGCGTTATAAGATCTTCGTTCTACCATCTTTTTATATATAGTAATAGCTTAGCCCGCTAGTAGTATACTTTAAGGGCTCTATTAACTATTTCGTCTATATCTTCTATAGGAAATACTATCTTTTTTTATTACTTCATATCTTCTTAAATCTCGTTTTAGTTTATATTTTTAATAAATAGCCTCTCCTAGCTCTTTTGCGTGTCTATACTAACCTAAAAGCTAGTATAGATAGCTCTATAGTTTAATCCGTACTTATACTTTTAGATAACGCACTTTACTAGTTTACTTATTAGGCCTAAAGTTACAAATATAAGGTTAATTATTAATATTCGCCCCGCGTTACTCTTAAATATAAGTACTCTTACTAGAAATAGGCTCTAAAGTAACTAGTCCGCTATAAAGTTAATAATTAGCGCGCTTTCTTCCTGCGTTAATATAGTGCTAATATAGCTTCCTCCCTATAGCAGATTATGCTGATTAAAGTCGCCTATAATTACTACCTTAATATATAGGTTGTGTAATAGTTTACCCTAGATTAGACTATTAATTATCTTTAGCCTACTAAAGAGCTCCTCTAGATTCTCTTCTTTGGTTCTCCTTAAATATCTATCTAGAATATATACTAATATAATTATAAATCTCCTTTAGCTAATATACGCTACTACTGCCGTAATATCTACTAAATCTATTTATAGCTATATAGCTGCCAGCTCTCTAAATGCCTAGATATATAACCTAATTTAAAAAAACTGCTACTTTCTACCTATTAGGACGAACCTTATTTACTAGGGATTAAGCCAGCTAGCACTACTTCCCTATTTAAGAGAAAGTAATAAAGTCCCTAACCTAGAATAAAATAGAAGTCTGCTAGCGCTTTATTATTATATAGCGCATACTATGCTTCTCTATACTTCTTTATATTTGCCTAAAAGATCTAAAGTTCTCTATTTATAGCGCTATTATATAAAAATCCTATCTATATCTTTCCTATATACTAGTTATTTACAGTATAAGGCTTAATAATAACCATAGTAGTTTACGTAATATAAATTAACCGCCTTATACTAGAGATGGCCTTCCCACCTATATATTTCGTATATATTAGGTCGCGTATAGTCTCTAGCCCTATATTTAAACCTTTTATATCTATAGCATACTATAGGGGTACATCTCTCCTTAAATAGTAATATAATAATTGCACTTCCCCTAAATAATACGTTATTTAATATAAGCAGCTTCTCTATATCCTTCTTTATTACTACTTTAATAATTACTAATACGTGCTAGCCGCGTAGCCTTAGTTGTCTAAGCTATCTTATTATATATACCTTTATACTATTCTCTATCCTAAAGCGCTTTATAGCTAACTTACTTACTTTTTTACTATTAATATTTATTGCTAAAGGTACTTTAACTTAGTCTACCTTAACTATATACTACTTAGGTCTAATAAGCCTCGCCCTAGGGATATACGGTTTAAGTTATTAGGTAGCCGTCTACCTAAATATAGCTTCTTTATCTTTTTCTACTAAGAGTCTAATAATGCTTACGCTATTACTTATTCGCTATACGCGGAAGTCCTTAATTATAGCTCCTATAAGCCTATTAATATCCTTTATACCTTACACAATAGTTTACTTTATTACTTTAGTAGTAGTTACCTTCTCTATTACCTTTAAACCCGCTTAGCTAATATCTATTACTAACTACTAATTAGGTTCCTTAAAGTTCTTAGCGCTTATTATTTATAGTAAAGTTATCTCTAACCCTACTATGCCTCTACTAGCTACTATTAATGCCTATAATTATATTAAAGCTAAAGGAGTATTTAGTTGCGCTTATAAGGACCAGATAGCTTTTTAAAGTTTAGTATTTTGCTTTTTAAGGCTTTGCTATTCTAATTTAATGTCTACTAGTTTATTTCTAATACTCTTAATAATACTATTCTAGCTTATAATAATATTGCTCTACTATACTATAGTTTCTTTAAAGCTTTTAATAAGTCGACAGAATTTATTACAATTAATACCTCCTCCTTTATATTTAGGTGAGGCGGAGACTCTTACTATAGGGAATAGAGGCAGTATATGCTGCGTAGCTTGTATTCCGGTTTATAGTGCGGTCTGCTATTTAAACTATGCTGATCTTTAAGCGGCTCGTGTCCTTAGCGACTGCTAGGCCTCTTATACCTTCGCGCTTGGTTTCCTTATACGTCTTAGTGGAGCTGCTGGCGGGTCCAGAGGTGGTATTGCTGATACGCGTTTAGGGGTTAAAGTAGCCATCGGGACGCCACAAAAATGTATATATATATATATGTATATATATTCTATTATAGCCATACACTATCTAGGGTTTGGGCCGTTATAAAGCGCTTATTGTATCCGTATATATGTATATATATATATATATTCTATTATAGCCATGCACTATCTAGGGTATAAGCCGTTACAGAGCGCTAACTAAATACTTCCTGCCATTAATATGCTTGCTCTAGTTTAGAAGCCAACTATAAGAACTATATATCTATTACCTAACGCTATACTTAACTAAGGAATAAATAAAGGAAAGTAATATATTACTATTAAAGAAAGTTAGAGTTTAGAGGCGAGCCTAAGTAAGTAGTTTTCGATGCCTTGTGTCCGTAGGGCTATTCTAGCGTTATACGCTTCTTAATTAGCGACATACTAATAAAGGCACGTATAGAGGAGGCTTGCGGTGTATTTGGTTAGATAATTAGAGAAGGAATTCTTAAGAGTCTTTACTTATTAATATTGGCTTCTATGCTCTCTATATCTTATACGCTTAGGTATAAACGTCTAGTCTCCTTTATAAATTCAATTATAGCTTTAACTACGCTAATATCTGGCTTCTAGCGCTTAATTAGGCCGTTAATATTCCTGCCTTCTTCTTGTCTACGTAAGTAGCCTCCTAATGCATATAATAGATCCCTAAATTAATCTCTATATTGCTCTCTTAGTTTAATCCTCTACTACGCCCACCTCCTATAAGAGAAGAGAAAGTGCTATATTAACTCTATAAGCCTATAGTCGCATAACGCCGTCTTTAATATATTAATTTTATAGAGATATTCCTTTAGAAATAACTTACCGGTTTATAGCTATATAAGGATAGCAGCTTCTAAGCTAATTAGCTACTAGTATAATCCTATAGCCTTTCCAAGGTAAAGTATTATATTAATCTTTCTTATAAACTTGCCTATATTAGATCTTCCTAATAAAAGCGGTCCTATTATTATTTTAGCTTTTTTTAACGCTTACATCACAAGGTACCATAGAAGGCCGTCTCTCTATAGTGGCTCCTCGCTCTCCAGTCTTATTACTACTTTAGTAAGCTTATTAGCCTTCTTATTTTCTATAAATCCTAAGTGGCCTAAAATCTAGTATAGTGTAACATTATTTAGCCAAAGCTTCTTTAAGATCTCTATAACTATTTCCTAGCAGGCTCTAGCCCTCTAGCTCTATACTAACAGTAACGCTAATTATAAGTTAAAGAATATTCTTATACTAGATACAGGTATTAGAAAACCTACTTAGTTAACAGCCGTATATATAGGGTCCTATAGCTAGTTAGCTGCCTTACTAATTACTAGAAGCTCTATAAGGTAGGCGTTAGCCTAATTAGAGCTTACCACCATTTTTAAAAGCGTTACTTTAGATGGCGTAGTATATATACTAACTCCTGCCCTACTATTACGTACCAATATATTAACGTATATGTTAACCTGCCCTAGCTTATAGTCTTTAATAATAGCTTAAGCATAATCTTCGTCCTTATATATTACCATATTAGGCTTAGCCACTTACGGCGGGTATGTATACGGTTTAACCTCTAGCACCCCATTTACCTAGACATCCTTATATATCTCTACTGTCCTCTAAAGCGGTAATTAGTGCCGTTTATAAAGCCTCTATCTTTAAATCATCTAATAAGGATATAATTTGCCTAGTTTATAAATTAATACCTAGAATGTAATAGCCTGGTTATATAGCCTTTACTTAAGAGGGAGTAAGCCAGCTTCTACTTCCGCTATTAGTAGGGTGACGGAGTGGAACCCCCTAATAATAGCTTATGCCGTAATCCTCTGCGCCTACTAAAGGAGCTATATTAACTCTTATATTGTAAGCGGGTACTATATTAGTAATATATAGTCTACTACTAGTAGGACCAAGCTCTTAGCTAGCTGCTTAACACTTTTAAACTATAGTCCCTTTAATCTACGCAACGCTAGCGCTACCTTAGTAGCTTTACCTACTTTATCCACTAGGTACGCCTTAAACCGTAGCTCCTTATTAAGGATTACCCTAAGGATTTTAACTTCCTAAGTCGGGGGGATCCCTTTTCCTTTAAATTAGAGCGGCGTGGTGGTATCCCTACCTACTTCTTTATATCTAGTAAAGTAAATAAATAACGTTTTCTTTACTTTAAATTGGGCTCCACTAGTCCTCTCCTATTTCTTAAGCATCGGTATAATCTTACCCTAGATAATCTGCGTATTTTCCTCCACTATAGGGCCTATAACCTATACCAAGTAGTTATTAATAAAGGCTATAGAGCTGCCATTTCTAGGTGCACTTTATATAAGATCCGCGTTAAAGAACAAAAAGAGTATTAGGGCTAGTGCTAATCCCTACGGGAGACCCGCCTATAGGAGCGCCTATACCTCTAATATATATCCGTTAACTAGGATATAGGCTTAATAGTTTATATAAAAGTCCTACACCCATTATATAATCGTCTAAGGTATCTAACGCTGCCGTAATCTCCTAATTTCTGGCTCTATGGCCACATTATTATACGTACCCTTAACATTAAATAATACTAAAGATAGCGTCTTCTTTCCTTTTTACGCTCTAAATACGTCCTTATAGAGATACGATAGCGTATATATTATTAACCTTTACTTCCTAACTCCAAAGTGCGTCTTAAGTAGTAGGCTATATTCCTCCACTAGGTATACTATCCTCTCTACTACTAGCAATTTAAGTACTTTTCCTAGCGTTAGGAGGAGGGAGATTGGCCTATAGTTATTTGCTACTATATAGTCCCCCCACTTCGGCTTCTATAGCGGTATAATCTTTACTACCTTTTATTTTTAGGGTACCTTTCCTATCTTAAGTAATTTAGTAAAGAGAGTGGTGATTTTACTACTTAGTACGGGCCATAGCTCTCGCCACACCCTAGCTAGTAGGCCGTCCCTTTTAGGAGTCTTGTCTAGGCTAGCCCTAAACACAGCTACCTTAACCTCGTATTTAGCGATAGGCTTTTATAGTAATTGGTTATAGCTAATTATAGCTTCCTCCTCTTATTTACACGGCGGCGGGACCGAAAAGAATGCCTAGAGTAGTTCTCTTACAATATTATAGTTCTCTATAATAACTTCTCCCTATCCTCTATTCTTCTTAATTAGCGGTATTTTAGCGAACGTGGATATAGCCTACGGATCAAGGTATTTCGATACTTTCTATATATTATCACTATTACTAAGGAATTCATCCCAATAGAGCTTCCTATATCGCCGAATAGTCCTATAAAAGAGCTTCTTTACTCTTACTACAATATTACATAGCTTAGGGTCGTCCCTTCCTTACCTCCGCATTACGCTATTCCTATTCCTCTAGTATATATATAACTTCCTTAGCGTTATAAGGTCTTCGTTCTACTATCTTTTTATATATAGTAATAGTCTAGCCCGTTAGCAGTGTGCTTTAAGGGCTTTATTAACCCACCTATTAAGGTAGTCAACTATTTCGTCTATATCTTCTATAGGGAATCCTATCTCTTTTTATCGCTCCACGTCTTCTCGTATCTTGTCCTAGTTTATATTCTTAATAAGTAGCCTCTCCTAGCTCTCCTATGTGCCTATATTAACCTAAAAGCTAATATAAATAGCTTTATAGTCTAATCCGTACTTATACTCCTAGATGGCGCACTTTACTAGTTTACTTACCAGGCCCGGGGTTGCAAGCATAAGGTCGATTATTAATATTCGCCCTATATTACTTTTAAACGTAGGTATTCCCACTAGAAGTAGGCTTTAGAGTAACCGGTCCGCCATAAAGTCAATAATTAGTACGCTTTCTTCCTACGTTAATATGGTACTAATATAACTTCCTCCCTATAGCGAATTATGCCAATTAAAGTTATCTACAATTACTACCTTAGTGTGTAGGTCGCGTAATAGTTCACCCTAAATTAGCCTATTAATTATCTCTAGTCTACTAGAAAGCTCCTCTAGGTTCTCTTCCTTAGTTCTCCTTAAATATCTATTTAGAATATATACTAATATAATTATAAGTCTCCTTTAGCTAACATGCGCTATCACCACCGTAATATCTACTAAATCTACCTATAGCTGTATAGCTGCTAGCTCTCTAAATGCCTAGATATATAACCTAACTAGGGGATACCGCTGCTGCCTGCCTATTAGGACGAACCTTATCTACTAGGGATTTAAGCTAGCTAGTACCACTTCCCTATCTAAGAGAAAGCAGTAAGGCTTCTAGCCTAGAATAAAGTGGAAGTCCACTAGCGCTTTATTATTGTGTAGCGCATACTACGCCTCCCTATACTTCTTTATATTCGCCTAAAGGATCTAGAGTTCTCTATTTATAGCGCTATCATATAAGAATCCTATTTATCTCTTTCCTATATACTAGGCATTTACGGTATAAGGCTTAGTAAGGACCCTAGCAGTTTACGTAGTATAGATTTACCGTCTTACACTAAAGATAGCCTTCCCGCCTATATATTTCGCATATATTAGGTCGCGTATAGTCTCTAGCCTTATATCTAAACCTTTTATATTTATAGCATACTATAGGGGTATATTACTTCTTAAATAGTAATATAATAATCACGCCTCCCCTAAATAATATATTATCCGACATAAGCAGCTTCTCTATATCCTCCTTTATTGCTACTTTAATAATTACTAATACGTGCTAGCCGCGCGGCCTTAGTTGTCCTAGCTATCTTATTATATATACCTTTACCCCATTCTCTACCCTAAAGCGCTCTATAACTAACTTACTTACTTTTCCGCTGTTAATATCTATTGCTAAAGGTACTTTAACCCAGTTCACCTTAACTATATACTACTTAAGTCTAATAAGCCTCGCCCTAGGAATATGCGGTTTAAGCTATTAAGCAGTCGTCTACCTAAACGCAGCTTCTTTATCTTTTTCCACTAAGAATCTAATAATGCTTGCGCTGTCGCTTATTTATTATACGCGGAAGTCCTTAAGTATAGCTCCCGTAAGCCCCTTAACATCCTTTATACCTTATATAATAGTTTACTTTACTACTTTAGTAGTAGCTACCCTCTCTATTACCTTTAAACCTACTTAGCTAACGTCTATTACCAACTACTAATTAGGTTCCTTAGGGTTCCTAGCGCTTATTATTTATAGCAAGGTTATTTCTAACCCTACCATGCCTCTATTAGCCGCTACTAATGCCTATAATTATGTTAGAGCTAAGGGAGTATTTAGTTACGCTTATAAGGACCAGATAGCCTTTTAGAGTTTAGTATTTTGCTTTTTAAGGCTTCGCTATTCCAATTTAATGTCTATAAGGTTATTTCTAATACTCTTAATAATGCTATTCTGGTTTATAATAATATTGCTTTACTATACTATAGTTTCTTTAAGGCTTTTAATAAGTTAATAAAATTCATTATAATTAATACCTCCTCCTTTATATTTAGGTAAGGTAAAGACTCTTACTATAGGAAATAGAGGCAGTATATGCTGTATAGCTTATAGTGCGGTTTATAGTGCGGTTATCTACTATTTAAACTATACTAATATTTAGGCTCATATCCTCAGCGACTGCTAGGCCTCTTACACCTTCGCGCTCGGTTTCTTTATACATCTTAGTAGAGCTACTAGCGGGTCTAGAGGTGGTGTTGCTAATACGCGTTTAGGGGTTAAAGCAGCCATCAGGGCTCCGGGGCTTCGTTCAGTAGGCCGCAGGGGCCGCCTTATAGCGGGAACTAGCTAAACAAAAGACTAGGATTCAATTAAAAGAATGTCCGAGATGAATATCCTCCTCTTTCAAAAGTTTCCTCACCACCTTTCGTTACCTGCATTATCGTATCCTATAAGGGGGTAACCTGAGCGGGCTGCCGCCCCCTGCTAGTGCTTCCTCTAGTGCTTATATTGCCACATCGCCACATTAAAACAATTGCTTATTCAGTATTAATACTTCGTTAGACCCCCATCTGCAGCAATTACAGCGAGGTATACTAAGGGAGGTAGTAATCTTATGGTGTTCACGGCTCGGCTGAGCGCCCGCTCAGTCGCTGAGCCGCACGTGATACATACGACCCCCGTCGACATTCGCGGATGTCCACGGCCGAGCCTGCAGCCAAGCCGTGGACATCTTCGAATGTCTTTACCCCTACTGATCGAGTCGCTGATGCGCGCGTACTATTGGCCTATTGGCCCAGCCGTGCGCCCGTTTATTTACCCTATGCGGTAAGGTTACTTATCCGGTAGGTATGCTTTCTCTACCTCTCCTCCCCGGTCTATGTCTGCGTATATAGGAAAATAGGAACCCCCCCTTAGGGCGCAGCTTCTCTAGCAGCGTCCTATATATCTTAAAAATGCCGTCAATTAGTTACGTAAAGATTAACGTCGTGAATAATGCCGAACTACGCGCTAACGCGCAGAGTATCCTTACTCTTACGTGTTCCGAGAGACCTAAAAATATGTCTTTAAATTATAAGCCGAAGCAGAAAGAGTTTAAGGTAAGTAGGTAGGTGCTTTATAAAGTAGTATACTTATAACTAACGCGCGTCTTCCTAGGCCTTTTACAAGCGGAAGTAGTACTATAACGGTAATACCATTACAGAAGAGAAGCTACTTCTTTTCCTTATTAAGGAGGTTATAGGCCGGCCACTAAAAGTAAAAAGCCGTAAGGCTAGTGATGACGTGCCCTAGGACGAGACGCGGCTCTCCTAGCGCTTAGTTTACGGCTATATTACTGCCCTAACGGACCTCTACCGGACGCAGAAGGGTATGGGGATAAACAGCCACTAGTCCCCGCGGGAGGATAACGTTAGGGATTACCTAAAGGTTCTATAACGGAGGGACGCGTAGTGGGAAAAGGAGCAGTTTGCAGACAAAGGTAGGGACACGCTGCTTAACGGATATACGGAGGACGAGTTTAAAAGCGTCTGCCGCGAGCTATGGGCCCGCGGAGACTCTTCACCAGAATGCTACCTCCGTACGCTTGTGGATATCCTGCTAGGCCACTATATGCTTACCCGCGGCGGCGATAGGCGCTCCGCCGAGATCTTAGACCTATTTACCTTTAAGTTTAAGGGGGAAGGTCCTACACGTTGTATGCCCCTAATATTTACTATACGCGCTAGTAAGTAGAACCAGTATGGCCGCCTTAAGACTATCGGAGCTCTACGTAATAAGAAGCCGCTTGTCTGTATACTTAGCGGGCTAGCTTTCTACCTCCTATACCGCTGGGACCTTAGCGACGAGCCGTTCCTAGACTTTAGCAAGCGGTTAGTATAGTATAATATCCGCCTAATTAAGAGCAGCGCTGGGGACTGTAAGACGGCCTTCTTGTACAACTCGCAGCGGGAGTAGGTTACTAAGGTATTCCAGGCCGTTGGCGTCTTTTTACAGAAGAAGACCTATATTAGGCGAAGCGCTGGTGCTAAGACAGCGGAGCTAAAAGGGGTTAGCGAGGACTAGATTAGATATGCTGGCAGGTAGAACCAGAAGTAGATGGTTGGCTGCTACTTAAACTCGCTACCGCGGGAGTTTATGCGGACGATGGCCGGCTATTCGCCGTAAATAGGCTGCTTTAAAATTCATAGGGCAAGCGTCGCCCCCCCCTAACGTACTACTGTTGACGATCTAGCCAGAGCTAGACGTCTGGAAGGGTTAGTTTAGCCCTTAGGTCGGCCAGGTTAATGATCTTACAGCTATAGGCGCTATAAACCTCCTGTTTTATCTCCGGGAGGTTATCCTATAGGACTTAGTAATCCTCCGCGAGATGTTCCTAAGCAGCCCTATATAGAACCACCCAGTCTTCTAGCATAAGGTCTATCTACCCTTCGCGCGGAAGGTTAAAGCCTGCCTATAGCAGAAGGAAGAAGGCCCTAGCTAGTTATTAATACTCTACTAGGCCGTGCCGGCTATCGCGGACCGCCTAAAGACTATGGACGCCCGAGTACGTGAGCTACAGGCGTCGTTTGACCGTATGGCCGAGTCCTAGTGGGCGCAGTCTTCGCAGCTTTAATTGCTTACATCTAGCAGCCTTACCTTTCGGCTTAAGGTCCCTTCGGCATTTGTATATTTATGTCTGACGGCACACCTACCGACGGCACGTCTACCAACGGCACGTCCACCGGCGCCTCTATCTATCGCGGAATCGAGCCAGGATATATCGGCCCGGGTAAGCGCTGTAGCTTCCCCTTCGCCGGCGCCGCCGTAGCTACAGCTACAGCTACAGCCGCAGCAAGGGCCCGAGCCCAAGCAGCCGCCTGAGCAGCCGCCCGCATATCGTATGTGCTGTGCGGTAAAGTCCGTACGGGCCCTTTAGCGCGAGTGGACTGAAGGGCTTAGAGGTAATCCTTCCGTAGCAGCGCTAGATTCTAAATGGGGCAGCAGATGGCGGGCCGGCCGGCAGAACGAGCTCTAATGGTACTCCCTACGGCTTAAGGTTATTAAGGAGATTAGGCGGGTTGCGTAGGCCCAAAGGGTCAGCGAGGAAGCGGCTATGTGGTAGGTTAATTAATAGCAGGAGCGGATACAGTGCTCGCTAGATTAGCTTTATAAACGGCTTTAAGCGGGTAGAAAAGCTTTAAAATAGTATATGTATCTAACTTCTAAGGAGTCCTCTTGAAGCCTTTATCTATAGCCCCTTAGGGGCTCATTTTGGTGCGGTATAAGTTTGGTGGGGTACTTATACGATAGCGGCGCCTAATCTAAAACGCAAATATCTCTATCAACCCACGGCCAATTCTTGCCATCCTAGTGCGAGCAGAGAGCCCTTGGACAGCTCTACGCATACCGCTCGACGGGTGTCGAGAGCGCGACGTTGCTGCGGCGTTGCTGGCGATCGAAGATCGACCGTGGATATGGGGTAACATCCACACAGACTTGCGGAGGATAGGCCGGATAGGCCTCTCGGATAATAGGCCTATCAGCTGATAGTATCCGGAGACTATCCGGATAGTCTCCGGATAGTCTTGGCAAAATCCCCTTAATATGCTTATACTTGTAATGCACCTCCCAATATTAAATAAATAAATTTTCTATTAGTAGAGATTTATAGAGCTTATAAAGCGCTTTAAAATGGTACCACTTTTATCTAAATATCCTAAGGATAAGTAATATTATATAGATATAAAGCTTACAAGAGCTCTGCGAAAATAAGGCTTCAGGGGAGCCGCGCACGGAGCTCTACCAAAGCTCAGCAAAAGCTCTGCACGAAGCTCTGTACGAAGCTCTGCACGAAGCTCTGCACGAAGCTCTGCACGAAGCTCTGCACGAAGCTCTGCACGAAGCTCTGCGTACGGAGGCTCTGCGTATGGAGGCTCTGCACGAAGCTCTGCGTATGGAGGCTCTGCATGAAGCTCTGCGTACGGAGGCTCTGCACGGGGCTCTGCGTATGGAGACTTTGCACGAAGCTCTACACGAAGCTCTCCACGAAGCTTTTATATAGGGCCTCCGTAGTAGAGCCGTCGTACGCAGAACCGTCGTACGCAGATCCGTCGCGCAGAGCCTCTATACGTAGAAATTCGTGTAGATTCTCGTATAAAGCCTTATATAAAGCTTTTATATACAAAGCCTCTATATAATATAATAATATTTAATTAAAAAAATATATAACTACTTAGCTAATAAATCTTATTTTTGTAAAGATAAATATTTATTTTATTATAGACATCTAGACCTCTCTAAGCTTTAAATAATTATATGCTAAGAAATATAGCCAAGGCTATCTAAAGACTATCCAGATAGTCTCCGAATACTATTAGCTAATAGGTCTATTATCTAAGAGGCCTATCTAGCCTAGATATAATATCCAGATAAGGCTTAGTATCTATAAAAATTTAACTATAAAACTAAATCTTTTATTTCTATTATATAATACTATAAATATAGCTATTTCTAGGCTTTATATAAAGCTATATACGTAAAGCTTCTATATATAGAGTCTTTAATATAAAGCGTTGTATAGAGCCCTATACGTAAAGCCTTTATATATAGATCGTTATATAGAGCATCGTATAGAGCCTCTATATATAAAGTTTTTAATATAGAGTATTGTACAGAGCATTATATAGAGCGTTATAGTATATTAGTGCTACGTATTAGTAAAGCCTTAGAGATCTAGATAGGGCTTTAAGTAGAGCTTTATAAAGAGCTTTTACAGAGCTTCGTGCAGAGCTTTGTGTAGAGCCTCTACTATCTACTATAAAAGATCGGTAAAAAATCGCCAAGCCGTAGCAGCGTGTATTGCCCTCTATTAAAACAATATACCCCCTATAGCCCCACTAATATAACTCTATATTTTATAAATAGAGGCCTATTTTATAGCTCTATTTTAGGGCTATAAAATAAGCTATTATTTATAAAATATAGAGCGTTATTAGTAGGGTTATAGGGGATGCTTTNCAATGGCTTAAGGCTCTCCGCTGACTTATCC
Source organism: Cenococcum geophilum 1.58 (assembly GCF_001692895.1). Lineage (NCBI taxonomy): Eukaryota > Fungi > Ascomycota > Dothideomycetes > Gloniales > Gloniaceae > Cenococcum > Cenococcum geophilum. Next base: position 864,905 of record NW_027137579.1, read on the forward strand.
GGCCCCTCNATTCCTAGAAATAANTACCCCCTANAACTCTACNAAAANGGCCTTAAATTATATAAATAAAGGCTTATTTTATAGCCCTAGAATAGAGCTATAAAATAGGCCTCTATTTATAAAATATAGAGTTATATTAGTGGGGCTATAGGGGGTATATTATTTGGATATTATCCNGATATTATCCGATATCCGGGCTATCCTCGGATAGGATTATTATCCGCCCGACCGGATAGGATAATTTATCCTCCGCAAGTCTGCATCCACATGGCGCTGAGCGCACGGGCCTCCTGCCTGCCAAATCGTGACTCAGCGGCTGATTCAGCCATACAAATCGAACCGTGGACATACTATTGGTGTTGCCAGCCAGCGTATTAAGAGAGGGAAAAGGTAATATTACGCTTACGGTACGAGAGTCGGGTGCCTGAATCTTGAAGAATAGGATATTAAATAGGGTGGTGGCTACGCTGCCGACGAACAAGATTTGGCATTTTAGGATACAAAATATAAGGCTCTCTTGCTCCCTTTATTGTCTTATATTATCTTTCTATTCTGGTGGCTTTTGTATGCATTTATAATACGAAGAGCTATACTTTGTTTGGCCTAAACCCACGCCAGCGCTAGCAGGGAGGGCGGCAGCCCGCTTAGGTTACCCCCTTGTAGGGCCCTAACCTAGATCCCCTACTATATTTCCTAGCTAAAAAGATGCGTAGAGGAAGATAAAAGAAATACCGTACGTTTAGTAAATCTAGGCTATTGGGTAGGGTAGTATATAAGGCGGGTGGTTAAGAGGCTTATCGCAGGCCACCCGCCTACGAGGTATATATAGTTTAATTACGCGTGTAATGTGGTTATCCCTTAACCTGCTGGGGTGCAATGCCAAGCTGCACCGTGCACGAACACCGTACTGAGCTGTACGCAGGGCATAACAGAGCATGTAAATAGTCAATAAAAGCTGTGATTTTTGCCCATTTTAATACTATATAATGCCGCGCACATCTAATGACATCGACTATGTGAAGTGGAAGGATCCTCGTTCCAAAAAATTGAAGAAGCCACCGCCAGAGCCATAGACTGTACCGCCCTTTACTCCCCTTTGAGTAGACAACTACTGGGACCCAGGAGAAGCTGCTGTCCCCTTAGGCACTGATCGCAGCGATCCTATGGCCCTATTCCGCCTGTTTTTTACCGATGAGATACTAGATAAGATGGCTGGCTGGACAAATACCTATGCAGAGGCAAATCCTATGCCGGAGGAGGAGGCGCTAGAGGGCAGGGCAAGGCCATGGTTTCCTACATGCAGGCGGGAGCTGTATGCATACTTTGGAGTTGTAATTCATATAGGAATTACAATAGAGCCAGCTATAAAGGACTACTGGGGGCTAATTATAAAGGGAGCTGCGTATAAGGTGATAGAGTATATATTAAAGAACCGATTTTAGCAGCTTAAGCGCTACATTCGTTGCAGTCCTATGCCTTAGGATGGCTTCCACACGACATTTAACCGCGTAGATGAGCTCTCTAAGCACCTGTAGGTACTCTGTCGCAAATTCTGGAGGCCTGGCCTACACCTAGCGGTTAATAAGACTATCCAGAGGTTTATGGGCCGTGTAGCTGAGACGGTTAATATACCCAGCAAGCCTACGCCTAAGGGCTTTAAGATATGGGTACTAGCTAACTGGGGCTACGTCCTGGATTGGCTGTGGTATGCTAAAGGCGATAAGAAGGGCCCGGTTGACCTTAATGAAGCCTTCCTTAATAAGGGCTTTACAAAGACCTAGGCTGTAGTATTAGACCTCCTTACGCAGCGCGACGACGTTATTAATAAGCGACTCTATCCGCCGTATAAGCACGTCATTTGGCTTAATAATCTCTTTAGTAGCGTAAAGCTATTTAAACGGCTACGAGAGCTAGGGATTAGGGCAGCTAGAACGGTTAGAACAACATATATACGTCAAGAGGAGCAGGGAGAGGAGGAGTATAACGTCTAGGTTATCTAGGAGGAGATAATAGAGGTTAAGCCGGTAGACCAAGCTGCGTCTATAGCGTCTACGCTATATATAAAGAAGTAGATAAAGCGTAAAAAGAAGGTGCCTGTAGAGGCCTTCTTAGCATCACTTACCGACCTTAAATTAGCCCACGACACCCAGATTTTATGGGGTACACTCTACGTAGAGCTATCTAAGAGTTACTAGGTAATGGAGTTTGTATAAAAGGACGCTACAGTAGTTTTTTTCCTATCTACAGTATATAATGGTGGGTGTCTCTTCCTTAATACTATATTGTAGAGCCGCTAATGTTATATATTACTAGGTTAAAACTACCTTATAAAGCTTCGAAAGCGACCCTCTATGACGGCTATAGGCTACAGGCAGACGGTTAAGATATTCGGGAATGAGCCTAGGTTGCTATTGGATATACTAGAGTTTATAGATAAGTATAATCTATAGATGTGCGGTATTAATATCGCTAACCAGCTACGGTCTTACTATAATATTAAGAGAGTCCATAGGAAGATATGGAAACCTCTATTCTCCTTCCTACTAGATACTATAGTGGGTAATAGCTATTAGCTCTTTAACTATAGAGTTGTGGGCAAGCGAACTTCACAATACTACATATACCTCGCGTTCCGTTAACGCCTACGCGATACCCTCTTCCACGCCTCTATTCGTATTAGATAGTAGCTAGCCTTATAAAAGCGTAAAGGAATGGTGGATATAACATGGCGCCCGGTTAAGGAGCATCTATATAAGAAACTGTGGTTAAAACAGGCCTTCTGCTTAGCCTGTATTAAGGCCAGGCGCACAACTGCTATACTATACATGGGCACTTAGAAGCCTCTTGCAGACCTATTAGTTAACACTATAAGAAAGCGTAGAGAGAACAGTGCAGGCTGGAAGCGGCGTATGAGGTCAGTTAGAACCTGTTAGGGCTGTTCTGTGTGCGAAATTCCACTCTGTATGAGAGGGCCCTGTTGGAGCGAATATTTAGCTAGGCTTAACACCAAGGACTAGCTCTACAGATAGATATATAGACAGAAATCACATATTCGAAGAACCTTAGGTCACTGCAGTTCTTATTATAAAGGCTCGAGCAAGAGCTTCCTATTGGCCAGATTCTTATCGATAACGTAGGACCCGAACCAGCAGGTTAAGGGATACCGTATAGAAGGAAGGGGGTCGCCGAAAGGTAGATTACCGTGGTTTAATAGCTCGAATATGTACGTCGAGACGTAGGAGCTGTGTTCTTAAGTCTCTGCTAGGGCTCACCCTCGCAGCAAGAAAATTTTTCCCGTCACCACGTCACAGCGCCTGCGACGCGCTGCCGTACGTACGTCTCTGCGTTTGCTCTAACAGTCTATGGCACGATCCTGATGGAACATCAATAGTAGCTGCTAGGTTCCCGGGCTCCACCGCGTGGAGGTGCAGAGGCCGGTTTCATGGAGCCCTTTCTAATTAATTAGCTTAGATTTAGGCGAACAATTAATTAATTAATTAAGAGGCCACCAAAATGGGCAATTAATTAAGCGGAAGGGTCGTTAGATTGATCGATTGATTGTTAGCAAGTCTGGCTGTTGTTCGAGTACCCACACCCAGCCAAATTCCCATCCAGGTCAGTATAATTTTATTAAAAGAGCCCATAGTCACTTTATAAAAGCTCATATTCGCTTTGCTAATAAGAGCCTAATTTGCGACTTCGTGTGAACACTACTATGGTCGCGAAGTATAGCTGCTCTTTTTGGCAGCAACTCCACACTTCATGAGCTGCCTTGAAGAAGCATAGCGGGAGATCAAACAAGCAATGAGACATACCCGAGGGCCATGCTTTGTTCCACTGGAAAACTTACAAGCGTGATGGCGAAACTTATGTCGTCCTTTTCGGGATTAAGAACGAATTCATGTACTATCACAAAACAAATCTATTATTGTGAGGAAAGGGACGACATTGCTACATATTGCACACAGATACAGAATTATAAGAGATACTAATGTGACTGAGAACAGGAACCAAAGAGACCCGCAGACTTGATACAGACGGACGCCAGAGATGGTTCATCCCTAACAGCGTGTACTCAATCCCCATAAACCGAATCACCTGAGCGATCGGTATTTCCCTAGCTTCGACTGTTACGATCCTTCAGCGTAAGGCGGCTAGTTCGGCTTCTTTGATGTAAACGACTATACAACTAGTCAAACATCTAACGCGGCTTCTTCTCAGCTACCTTCTTCAACCACTTCCAGATGCACTTGGCAGGGCGCCCGGCGGTAAAAAACGATTTTCGTTTATAGGAAATGACATAGACCGCGGCCTTAGTTGCCTGGCGCGGCTCGTCGCTGTCCTTCCAAGAGTTGGATTGGCTGTCCTCGTCCTCTCCAGCTCTTGAGTTGCCTCGGCCGATTGGGATCTCTTGAGCACAACTCCGTGAGTGATCGGGTCAGGATCACTATCGTCAACAGCATAGACGCGGGGGAAGATCACAAGCAAATCTTCGTCATTCCCCGCCCCAGTAACCTTGGCCGGGCCTTCCTCTCCGTCGGCAGCAGTTCCTTCTTCAAAGCCAATTACTTCCCAGTCGAAGTCCTCATAATCCTCGAGCGCGAAGTTAGGCTCGTATCTCTGCTTGGCACGTTGAACAGTCTTCCAAAGATCGGATGCATTCTGAACAACCTGCTCTAAGCCAGCTTTGAAGGTCTCGAACTGGGCCACAGAGAGCAAATCCTGGGCGTACCATCCCACGTCACCGATAACTTCTTTCACTCTCTCCTCAGAAACCTTTGCCTGCTCCTCTGGGAACATTGACAGCAGGATGGACCGGCAATACGCTTCCTTTCCGCTATCGGCAATCGCTTGGTGAAGCAAAAGTTCCCGGATCCCACTCTCCCCATCGAGAATGTAGGTAGGCTGAAAGATGTCCTTGTCGATCGCCCTTGCGAGAATTGCGAGCATGATGGCAATGCGCATCTGTTTAGCGGCCTGAGAGTTTGATTGCGGAAGAGGGACTTGATGTTGGCCGTGTTGGGGTCCAAGTTCAAGTTCCTTGAGCCGTTTCCAGGCGACTTGGTTCTAAGGGTGGTTGTTAGTTGGGCATCTCCCTCAATCGTAAGATTATACATACCCCAAGAATCTGGTCCGGGAGGTCTTCTTTAAATGTTGCTTCCATTAGCTTATACGCAGATTTCCATAAGTCACCCAGTTTCTCAATCCTGGGGTTGATGTTAGCACCAATAAACCCAACTCCCTGGTCTTGAGCACAACTTACATTTTATCTTCGTCTTCCACACAAAGTTGGGAGGCGAATGATTCCAGATCTGTTATCTTCTTTGTAGCTCCTTCCAACTGTCCGCGTAGCGAAGTATTATCTTTTTGAGACGCGTTCAATTCATCTTTCAAGCTTAAAACTTGTTTCTGTTCACTATCCAAACTTTCCTTCAGTTTCCCGATCTCATTATCCTTTCCTTCCACGCTCTTCTTCAGTTCTGCTACTTCATCCTGAGCTGCAGTGGCCTTTTTCTTCTCCTCCTCTAGCGACGCCTTCAGTTCATCAGCCTCCTTCTGCAAAGCATCACTCTTTTCTTTACACTTTGCAGCAGCATCCTCTTTTTCCTTTACGGCTGCCTTCAAGGTATACGAATTTGCCCACAGAGAAGCTTTCTCGTCTTCTAGCTTCTTATGAGACTTTCGATAATTTTCCAGGCTCCCTTGGTGAATGATGTCGTGATGATCTTGCATTTTTTTCATTTCAGCGCGCAGGTTTTCCACTTCTGCACGTTCGTCTTCGAGCTGCCTGTTCAAACTCGTGGTAGAATCATACACGCACGCAATTTCCTTGAAACCATCACTCGATGTTATAGCCCTGAGGGCCATGACAAGGTTCTCCATTGCCGGGAAAGAATGGACTGTCCCAGTAGGAGATGGTGGCGGAGTGGGGCTCCTAGCGGGGGTAGGGCCTGAAGGGGAGTGTTGTATTGATGACATGATGTACTGAATGTGAAGTATTGATATCACAGGTTTAGTTACAAAAAATAATTCAGAACAGAACTTTTCGTGAGATTAGGTATTCCTCTATGAGGAATTTAGGAGAGTGGAGAGTGTTTGGGCAAGTTCTTCATGGGGGACCCCGATGAATGTAAATCCTCGACTTGCTTCGCGGGTCAGTAACATCATGATCGTCCAATCCTTCCTTACAGCCTATAACGGTTGATCAGGCTTTCTTTGGTCTCAATCATATGTCCGTTGTTCCGCGCTTGCAAGACATATCTACCTGTAGTGTTGTTCTCTGTCGGAGCCTAGCTGCCGTAGCAATGTATGTGGACAGATTCGGCGATTTACCCTTACACAACATTCCTGTGAAGACCATAATTCTAGGGTTGAAGAGCACCAGAAACACATGTCAAAAATATCTCGAAGCGTGGACATAGCAGATTGGCGCAGGTAAGCCAAATCATCCCAGCGTGCGTCAGGCCTGGTTGTGCTGCCTAGAGAAAACCGTAAAAGACCAGTATGAGTTCATGTGGGAGAGCGCGGCGAGAGCGCAGGCAGGGTAGTAGTTCCATGAAAGGCCTCCCATCGTTACCACCAATGAAACATATGCGTCAGAGACAGAGGTGAACCCACCATTAACGGACGGGACAACTGTAGCTGCGGCCTTAAACAGAGGCTGACACGACTCTAGAAGACATCAAAGCCTAAGACGTGTGATTCGAGGGAACTTGGCAACTGACACGTTGAGTCATTCCGGCTTGTCAAACAGCAGGTCGAGGACACTGCGGTGCGCCCTCATTCAGCGTTCACCTTCTTCCACAACATATGCCTACGAGAACTGTCGTCCAGCCTTTTAATGAGGGATTCGGATGCGTATTCTTTGATTGCTTAGATTTCCAGTTCACCGATATCACGCCCGTGCACGTGCCCATGCCCGTGCCCACATGCATATGTGTAACATGTAGCAACAGATTGTCTTCCTGCATCTCGACCCCCGCACTATTACCTTCCGGGGGCGAGAACTGGGAAGGAACTCCTCCTAGGCCGGTTTCTATTATAAACAAAGGTGGGACGGCAAGGGTGGGAGACAACCTGTTCACTGACTATCCTATTCGAGTCATCAAAGCGTGCCTGGCAAGATTTTACTGGCAGGGGAAGTGCGAAGCGAGACGTGCAGCTTGACAGACTAATCGATGATCATATGGCAATCGTGGACAACAATTTCTAAAACCTATCGCCCCCCAAAATTGTGGTGATTAATTCGCTAGGAGAGGAAGTCTTATCATTAAAAGACAGAGGGGAGCATAGTTCATAAGTCCGTCTTTTACGGCATGGTAAATTCACTCTTCAAACTCAGAGAATACTGGACATAGCATCGGATGAATTGATGATTAGATAACTCGCTAGACCTGTAGGACAATGCTGATTGAAGTACATCAGGGCCACAAAGACCGCTGACCCATTCCTGTGAACTCCATCCCCATACTGTTTAACTTTGTCTGAAACGCCCCATGACACCGTTGATACCAGCAGAACAGAAAAAGCCCAGAAATTTACCCTGGTCGCGTGGTATTTCGCAGATCCTCAAATTCAGTTGCATGTTTCAGTTTTTCGTTCCCTCCTCATGCGGTTGAAAGTCCGGACCACCGTTTGCACCGCTAAGCCGCCTCATCACCGTCCTCTAAAAGTACTGATATTTAGCAACACATCTCCGAATAAAGGCCTTGAAGACTAAGCCTCTAAGCCTCACCAGGACGCTTGGTGTTGCAGCTGACGATCTTGACTCTGTCTGCTTGGATCGGGTTCGGGTTGCCGTTTTCTAGCTTGAAGTTGATGTCCTTGATAATAAACGTCCAGACATCGTCGCAGAATCGATATGTATCAAGATGACCCTAGAGAAGCACGTAAGTCAATGAGCCGAACAGACCGCTTGCACGTATCTGTCCGGATATACCTTGAAAGTCAGGCGCGACTTGACCTTGTCGGCCAGAACATCAGCAACTGCCTTGTCGAAGTTTGTGAGGATCTTCATGGCGAGCTGTGGCTCGATTCGCCGCTCACTGATGAGGTCGTCCAGTGTATCTGTGAGAGAGCCTCCCAGGCTACGGAATGTTAATATGGGTTATCTAAGTGCACAGCAAAGCTGTCAATCAAGAGGCAGTACCTGCTACGCCGGTAGAGCTCATAATACTTCGAATCCGCCATCGTAGTTGCTGCGATGAGTGAGTTGTAGAGGAGAGAGTCAGAGGCGCAGCGGATATGTTGAGGACCCCGGATGACTAATGGGTGATCTAGCAGCGGCGCGATCCGCACCATCAACTTCTATCACCAAGGGAGCTCCAGCCCAGTCAAACTCCTCACATTTCGATCTTCCTTGAGAATACCTATCCAAGATGGTTCTCCAATATGGCGTGGGCGGTTCGACACTGGCCTTGGGCGTTATAGGGCTTTGTGAGTTAAAAGGGTTCACGACGATAGGCAACCACTGATTGAGAGCTAGATATGCTTTTTAATGGCGAGGGTGAAGCCTTCAATGTGTGTACTACCCAACGAATCCTTCTGGATTGTGACTGACAGTGTCTCTCTCAGGTTGGCCAATTCCTTGAGAGTGTTTCACCTTACGCGTGGGCGGACATGGGCATTGGGCTATGTATCGGGTTATCTGTAGTCGGAGCAGCATGGTATGCACATCTGCATTGACCTTCAAACATTGTTCTGTTACTAACGGAAGCTGTTGAAGGGGAATATTCACGACCGGAGTCTCCATTCTCGGTGGAGGTGTTAAAGCTCCTCGGATAAGGACGAAGAATCTGATATCCATCATCTTCTGCGAAGTCGTCGCCATCTACGGTGTCATCATGGCGATTGTTTTCTCCTCCAAGCTTAAGGTCGTTCCCCCGGAAAACATTTATTCAGGCAGCAACTTCTACACTGGCTATGCGTTGTTCTGGGCGGGTATAACTGTGGGAATGTGCAATCTAGTGTGTGGTGTCTCGGTTGGAATCAACGGCAGCAGTGCAGCATTGGCTGATGCTTCAGACCCAACCTTGTAAGGCACATCTGATCCTATGGTGAAATATGGTGGATGGGACTAACATCAGTGTTATCAGATTCGTCAAAATCTTGGTTATTGAGATTTTTAGCTCTGTCCTCGGACTGTTTGGACTTATTATTGGGCTACTGGTATCGGGGAATGCTCCAGAATTTGATTGAAGAGGCCTGGATTTGTACGAAGTGCAGGATAGAGCACGCCAGAGAATGTTAAACCTGGTTCAGCATTGGTCGCCTGGGGATGAAGGTTCCAGGTAGACTTCGTCTGCGTAAAGCAGTCAGATTTAGGGCGAGGCACAATATATGCTGGTACTCTGAAGAAGCATAGGTTCAGTCTGTAAATAGTTTCTTGTAGCATCCATGTATCATGACCAGAGATCCGAAATACAACCGTTATTCTATCGCGGCTGATATTTATACCCTAAGTGATATTGTGATTCAAAGATTACTGGGCTTAACTGACTGCGCGAAAATATGACGATTGTATATTGGCTTCGAACACCACATAAAAAAGCGTGTGGATAGCCGTTGCGCGATTTCGGCCATCTCGGGTCATCTCTCACCATTTCTTCCCCCACCCTCGAACATGAACACCAGCAAGCTCAGAGCCGCCATACTGATTGTCTCGGAGACTGCATCGCAAGATCCCTCTTCGGATAAATGCACGGCAATTCTCCAAGATGTCTTCGAAACTGTAGGGAATGACCAATGGGAGGTATCAGTTACGCAGATAATTCCAGACGACGTTCTTGAAATTCAGAGATTCGTAACGCGGTGGACGGATAGCGAGGATGCTGTCAATCTAATCATTAGCAGTGGTGGCACTGGGTTCGCTGTCAAAGATAGCACCCCAGAGGTAAAACTGCTGTATCTGCTTACATTCAAATCAAATATGACTAACAGCAGAGCAAAAAGGCTGTGTTGCCCCTTATACACAGACATGCACCAGGGCTAGTGTGAGTATTGTGATTAAATCAACTTTAAGCTCTTCATTAGCCTAATACTTGCTCAGTCATGGAATGCTAGCTGCCTCGTTATCAGTTACTCCATGTATGGTTTCTTTACCTTCCCTTCGGTCTGTGGACGTGCTGATGGCTTCTAGTTGCCCTTATGTCGAGGCCTGTTGCTGGTGTACGGAAGAAGACTCTAATACTAACGCTGCCCGGATCCCCCAAAGGTGCCAAAGAGAATTTAGAGGCAGTCCTCAAATTATTGCCACACGCTTGCATACAAGCAGCTGGTGCTGATTCGCGTGCCATTCATGTTGGAGGAGTCAAGAAGCTGGAAGCAGATGCTGGTGTCCAATCCGGTGCAGCGTCTGTGATATCATCAAAATCAGAAGGTACTTCTATTCTGTTAAATTTCTCTTCTCCAACCATCTCTTGGAATTATCATTCAAAAGAGCTTATTTAAGCCATTTTAGGATGATAGTGTTCTTGCATTGTCTAAAATGATAGCGAATTTCGTTAAAGACTGATACAATTTTCAGGAGCACACCACCACCATGGTCACAGCCATGGACACGGTCATGGGCATGGACATGGAGGTCCTAGGGCCCATACAGATCCTGAATCTCGCCCGCAATCGAATGACCCGAGTGCGGGCCCTTCACGCAGATACCGGTCGTCTCCGTATCCCATGCTGTCCGTGAGTGATGCATTGAAGCTCATCTCGGAGCATACACCTAAGCCAAATATCCAAAGAGTACCCGTCGACATGGCTCTGGGTGGATCTGTGCTAGCGGAAGATGTAAAAGCTGCGGAGTCTGTACCAGCTTTTCGTGCAAGCATCGTTGATGGCTATGCGGTAAGTCTTTGTCAAGGCATTTTGGATATCTCCACTACCATGTCACGTTGTACCAACGAAAAGCTTCCCCTACGCAATGCCACTGCTGTGTTTCTCTAAGCTCTCATTTTTCACTTCTAAACGGCTTACCAGCTGTTACCTCAGTGACAGTAAGTTTGTATTAAAGCTTACGGACTGGCAGGTGAAATTCCCAGAATCAGGCTGTTTCCCAAAAGGCGTTTACCCAGTGGCTCTCGTATCTCACGCTCAAGCTGGAGAAATAGCGCCTCTAGAAGAAGGCCAGATAGCCCGTATAACGACAGGAGCCCCACTACCTCCAGGTGCAGATGCAGTGGTTATGGTAGAAGACACAGTTCTCAAGACTAAGACCGATGATGACAAGGAGGAGAAAGAGGTAGAAATCCTCACCGACCAAATCAAGCGCGGCGAGAATGTTAGAGAGATTGGCAGTGATGTCCAGGCCGGTGATCTCATCATGAAGAAAGGAGAAGGGATTACAGTGATCGGAGGAGAATTCGGCCTCCTAGCTTCTGTGGGTACCACAGAACTGGCGACTTACCGGAGACCTGTTGTTGGCGTGCTTAGCACTGGCGACGAAATTATTCCGCATGACAGGCCCGGGCCCTTGAAACTGGGAGAAGTTCGAGATACCAATAGACCGACACTAATCACAGCCGTCCGGAGCCACAGGTTCCAAGCGGTCGATCTCGGTATCGTATCAGACAAGTAGCCAGCCCTTCCCCGTCTCTTATTAATCACAACTAACCAATCCCAGGCCCGGAGCTCTAGAAGAAACACTCCGCGATGCATTCCGCAAAGTCGACGTCGTGATCACCAGCGGCGGCGTGTCGATGGGCGAGCTGGACCTGCTTAAACCGACCATCGAGCGCTCGCTCGGTGGTGCAATCCACTTCGGCCGCGTGAACATGAAGCCTGGCAAACCCACCACCTTCGCCACCGTGCCCGTGAAGGACGGCGCGGGCGAGCACGTCACAAAGGCAATCTTCTCTTTGCCTGGCAACCCTGCTTCCGCTGTTGTGACGTTCCATCTTTTTGTGCTCCCATCACTGCATCAGGCCTCTGGTATCACGCCGGCTGGCTTACCGCAAGTCAAGGTTACGCTGGATGACGAGATTCGATTGGATCCACAACGACCGGAATATCACCGCTCTTTGGTTATTACGAAGAAGGACGGGTTACTGTATGCTAGCAGCACTGGTGGACAGCGCAGCTCGAGGATCGGGAGTTTCAAGGGCGCGAATGCGCTTTTGTGCATGCCGGCCGGGAAGGGTTCCATGAAGAAGGGCGAGAAAGTGGATGCTTTGTTGATGGGCAAGCTGGGTGAGCTGGAGGACTAGGCAGTACTGGCCCCCTTTGAGTATCTCTTCGAGGGCGTTTCAAATCTTGAAATAGCTGAGGTCTGGAAAACGAGAATGGAAGTTGTATAAAATGCTTGCAAGATTCTCAGTTAGTTTAGAGAATAACGGTAGTTTTAGGCAGATTGACACCTTTGCGTGTAAACGAATGAATGAAGGTAGTGTTATTAGTGAGGTGTCACTCCAAAGAACTTTTAAAGTGATCTGTAAATACGCTCTATAATTTTATGATTGAGCCGAGACACCAATGCAAGTGCAAAATGCGTCCGTCGTCCATCACCCAAAGTGCCCGATCTCATAATGACCCGTCTCCACGAAATACATCAATTTCTCAGCTACCGTTCACAACAATGGCGATCCCTCAAGCAGCCCGCTCAGACGCTCATCAGCCTCGACCAACATCGCAGCTTCCTTTTGCAGATCCACATCCTGATCCTCCTTCAGCACCGCCGCCAGCATCTCAACGCACGTCCTGAGCTCCTGCTTCACCGCCTCCAACTCCGCCGCCTCCTGCCCTCCCCGCTGACCCTGCTCACAAACCCTAATCCAACAAACCGTAACCCCCCGCAGCACCTCTCCTCTATGCGCCGCGATCCTTGGCCACGCATTCAGCTGCACCACCCGGACCGCCTTCGCAGCCGCGCGCAGCAGCGGCGGATAGGCAGGGCCGAGCGGCTCGGCGAGCACGTTCGAGAGCAGGGGAAGGACGTGCTTGAGGTGCTTGACGGAGCTGATCTGCATGGCCTCGAGCAGCGGGATGAGGTGCTTGAGCAGCACCTCAGCGATGCGGACGTGCTCGCCTGCGTGCGCAAAGCCGGCGAGGATGCCTTGGCGTAGGAGCGTGTCGAGGAATTTCTCGTACGTTCGGGGGTTCTCTTCTGCCTTCTTGGTGGTGGGGAATCGGGAGGGAGTGGATATTGTGGTGGAAGCGGAGGGGGAAGGGAACATAACGTTCGCTAGTGCCAGTAAAGCCGGATAAGTTTTGTCTAGTAGCATGACGGACTCGTTTTCTGGGGTTAAGGATGGTAGATAGGTTAAACATGGCATGAGTGCTTCCTCGAATACATTTCCAAGCCCAGTTTTTGCTAGTAGTGCAGGTGGAGTGATATTCAATAGCATTGTCAGTAATTCGCATCCCGCTGCTTTCCACGCCGTTTCTATGTCATCAAGCATTCTTAGAATGGGCGGAACTATGAGACCCCAATTCGTTTCAACACCTTTGGAGTCTAGCGTACAAAGTACCCAACGAAGGAGGTCTAAGGCCCATCCATAGTGTGGATCCTTCCAAAGCTCTTTGACGGACTCATCGAAATTGAGCGTTTTGTGGGGTTTGGGTTGTGTGGCTTTACGACCCGCCGCCGTGAGATTTGGATGAGACTGTTTCTGTGAGGAGGTGAACAGAGGGCGGATGGTAAGCTGCAAGAAATGAGTGGCGAGACGGGCAGGGAGCTCACTATTCTTTTCCTCGCGTTTAGTCTCGTCTTGGAGTTTAGCCTCGTTGTGTGCTTTCACTGCTTCGATTGCAGCGGCTCGGTCTTTAACCTCGGGGTACCGGAGTTGCCAGGCCATTACCACTTCCAGCGCATCTTTCATCCATGGTCCTGGGGGTGTTGAGAGAGCGCTTGCTAACTCTGTGCCTGTGACTAAGGGTTTATATTTGTACGCCTCGAGAACGTCAAGCTTGACCAATTGAGAGAGGAAGGTGGCATAAGACGAAATAACCGCTACGTGATGAGGTTAGAAACGAATGAAATACATTTAAGGTCAAATACTCACTGTCTTTTGGAATTGATCCAATCGAGACCTCGTATAACAAGGAGAATAGAACTTGGCTCCTCCACGTTTGACCCCAGCGCCGGATTGCCATCCCTAGTGTGTCTCTTGCTGTGGCATCCTCACCTTCCTGTCGTCGATGTGGATATTTCAGCTGAGTCACGCATCGGTCCTTCAAAGCTCGAATATTTTCGGAATGTTCCACTGAAGATGTAATCACTTCAGAGATCTTATTGGGGGCCTTGATACCCTCGCGAGCGACTAGTTGGGCAGTGTAAGTTGTTTTGCCGCCTTTTTTAGGAGGATTGGGTAATGGAGCGTCGGCCCATGGAACCAATGCGGCGGCAATCCAGGCTAGATATTTCTCGTCAAAGTTTCTGAGAAGGGTTGATGATATTACAGAGAGAGTTTCTTGATCGCTGGTAGACCGCGAAAGCTCGAAAACGCAGTCATATGCGGGTTTTATGTAGGAAATATCGGGCTTGTACGATATCTCTTTTGTTGGGTCTGTGAAGATAGTGTCGTAGAGACCAAGCCGATCGATGAGCGCTAGAGCCCTGTGTGGGTCTGGTCCCTTGAGCATCTTCTCTATCTCGATACCAACTCTCTCACGACTAATCTTTAATTTTAAGGCGCTTTTTATGTCTTCGTTTTCCATCGCATTCTCCGTATCAGGGTCGATGCTGTAGTTCAGCCTACTTGCAAATCGGATCAATCTCAAAACTCTTAGAGGATCGTCTTTGAATGTTTGATATGGTTCCAAAGGGGTTCGAATAATCTTTAGTTGCATGTCTTGGAAGCCACGACCCGTGAAATCTTCGATAGCACATGTTTCAAGGTTATAGAACATGGCATTAACAGTGGCATCGCGCCTCATTGCGTCCTCCTCCGGCGTTCCAAATTCCATCTGAGGGTTACGGCTGTCTTCAGTATACGTTTCTTTGCGAAGGTTCACAAGGTCGATATCTAAGCCTAGAATTTTGGTCGTGACTGTTTCAAGGTGTTTTGACTTCTCCGGGTTTGCCTCAATCTTATACAGACCGTGCCCGATGTCTCTACCCTTTCCATTCGCGTTGGCTTTAGTACTGGATGAGGCTGGGGCTATTCCGTATTTCTCTGGATTTCCAGGGATCTCGAGGTATTCTCTCATTTTTAGCCCGAATTGGAAGCCAGTCATCTTGTTGATAGCAACATCAATATCGTGGCTGCCCACGCCGAGCAGCTTGTCCCGGACCCACCCTCCAGTAAAGCGAAGCTCGATCTTAGCTTTTGCGAGCTCATCTGGTACCTTCACTTGGGGGTCAACGGGTTCGGGCACGGACGTGCGGTCTATATATTCGGCTACATCCAACAACAGCTGGCGCAGGGTAGTCTCAACTTCCGTGAGCTCGAGAGTTTGGGGATTCAAATTTGTAGTCATAGCTCTGCGGGGATATGTTTTGGGCGGAGCTTGATGTTCGACTTTCCGCCGTTTTGAAGTTTGCTCGTCTTGTGAAGTAGGACTTGGGCGCCTTTGCAAGGACATACAGCGAGAATGGCTGAATAAGATATGTTTTGACGCACAAAAAAATGGTGGGGGAGCTGATAAAGGAAGATGTGAGATGGGCTCACGGCGAAGAAAAGAAGAGTGGAAAAGGCGTGAACAAAGGCGAAGAGTCATTCATGTGAGAGTGCCTAAATGAGGGATTACCACACCCTGTACTATTTACGCCGCACACTTTATGTGTCTAGAGTGGTGGTGAAGAAGTATTTTGAAGAAACGAGTGTGAGAGTCTCTTTAATTCGCTCGTAAAGGGAGGTTGTATAGCAGGGGAGATGGCACATGCTCAAATTCTGGTGCAGGTCACCGTTTGCTCCGGTGCTTCGTCACTTCCAACTTCCAGCGCAACACCTAACCAATAACTCGCCAATCCCCATTATTACCACCCTCAACCCCCTCCCACTGGGATCTTCCCATCGTCACGATCCATGAGCTGTCCCTTAGCATTCGCGCGCATATATCCTCCCAGCCGGGTCCCTCGTCGAAGGCTCCCATGACGCCTTCGCAAGATGCATCGCCTTTTAAACCCGCCCAGTACGCCGATTTGCAGTCCTCAATAGTCTTACCTAAGCGGAGACAGTCGCCCAACTCCTCTATAGCTAGCCTGCCCTATAGGCGTTCTAATCCTTCGCTCTCCTCGCTGTTCGCCTCGACCGCATCACTCCCGTCATCTCGCCCTAGCTCAGGTACTGCCACTCCACTCGCACAAGCCATCCCTGGCTCTATATTTTCTCCTGGCCCAAGAGCAAATGGAACTCGGTCTCCCGCAAACTCGTCGGCAGGCAGGCCAGATGAACCGAGAAACCTAATATTACGGTCCTTTGTGCCCCATGTAGCTATAGTGGCGTCGGCGGATACGGAGGAAATAGTAAAAGCCAAGGGGTTCACCGGGGGGCTTCTGGAGTTGCTCAGACCTTTTGGGGAATCTGTACCTGGAAAAGTTACCATTAGGGACAGCGTCGGCGCAAGTAGGAGCTGGGAGGATTTTGGCATACGATTTACTGGAATGACAGATGGTTTGGGCGTACCGTTAGTTCCCGGAAGGAGGAGCACAGAAGTCAGGCCAGAGGGCGCAAACGGCTATCGAGACGGCGGAAGGACATCACTAAATTTCTCAAGGACCGGAGGCGATATTGGGCAGATTGAGGAGGCCGTGGACCGTCATCTACAATATTCTGAGCTGCAGCCACACGACCTAGTCTCTGACTACCTGAACCATCAAAATGAACCTTCGCACACGGACAGTTCAACATCACCATTCTACACGCTATACTTGCGAAGGCTACTCTCGGGGCTCCCCATGACACCCCACGAAACATTCGCACACCCCGTAGCCTGCATAATTGCAATAAGTTCTAGAAACCCCTCACCAATAGAAGAATTACGGCGACTATACGGTAGTACCAACACTGGAAATCACAGATTACCCCAATGGGTAAACAACGAATTCCTTCGATATTATGTTCTCATCCATGATGAAGAACATAGCGACATCACAAAGTCCAATGCGCTTTTTGAGCAAATGAAGCGGCATTTTGGGTTACACTGTCATCTTCTTAGATTAAAAAGCAACCAGTGCATACCTTCCGACGATGATAGCACCAAGCTTCCGCTTTGTGAATGGTTATCTGCCGCCGAAGAGCTTGCGGAGATCCAGAAGCGAGGTATTTATCCCTCCTCTCTTAGAAACGAAGTATTGAATAATAAACTGGAAGCTGTTGTTTCATCAAATGGATGTGTAATATACTAAAACTTCTCACAGAAGCCGCAGACGACATCACAGATCCGGCTCCCTACCTCTTCGATTCAGACGTTACCGCCCTTCGCACTTTCGTCCGAGAACTTGTCACACAATCCATCATCCCCACGATGGAACGCAACACCGCCACCTGGAACGAGCAAATTCTGTCGCGGCGCCGCGGCATCTCCGGCCGCTTCATGTCGCTCTCGAAACGCTGGACGCCCTTCTCGTCTAACCGCACCTCATCCTCACCCACGCAAAGCTCATCAGGCTCCAACTACGACTCGCTCCAAGGTTTCTACCGCCCGGACGCGCCCGAAGCCCTGATGCGCAAACTCGCCGACTACGCCTTCATGCTGCGCGACTTCAAGCTCGCCCTCAGCACCTACGACCTACTCCGCACCGACTTCACCAACGACAAAGCATGGCGGCACTACGCGGGCGCCGCCGAAATGGCCGCCGTCTCCGCCCTCATGAACCCCGCGCCACTCCCTACCAAATCCCGCACCGACACCATCGACACCTGGCTCGAGGCCGCCAGCTACAGCTACGCAACGCGGTGCGCGGCGCCCTACTACGCGCTGCGCACGCTAGCCCTGGGCCTCGAGCTGCTACGTCTCCGCGGCGGGGACGCCGCCGACGACGCCGCGCGCTGGGCCGCGCGCGTCCTCGACGCCGGGCTCGTCGGGCCCGTCGGCCACGCGCTGTTCACGGGGCGCGTGGGCGCGTGCTTCGCGGCGCGCGGGGGCGTCGGCAGCATGCGCTGGGGCGCGCGGCGGCGCAAGGCGGCGCTGTGGGCCGTGCTGGCGGCCGACGCGTGGCTCAAGCTCGACAAGGCGCTGCAGGCGGAGAAGAGCCTCGACATGGCGCGGCGGCTGTATGGCGCGGATGGCGGGCTGCCGCTGCCGTTTGAGGGGATGCAGGCTTTTCTGGGCGAGCTGCGCGATGCGGTGCTTGCGTGCCGGCTTGCGGCGCGCGGGTTTGAGGGGGAGGGCGAGGAGGGGGGCGAGGGGGGGATGGTGGAGGAGGTTAGCGAGACGCTGGATCGGAGTCCGAGGGGGCATCGTAAGAGTCTTATTGGGGCTGTTGGTGGGCCGCCGCTGTTGGACGCGGGGGCGATGGGCCCGATTCGGGGGGCGGACGATGAGCCGGGGTTTAGGGATGATCAGTTTGAGTAGAGAGCGAGAGAGCGAGCAAGAAAGAGTGTGTGCGGGCGTGTTTGAGGAGAGATGAGGAGCCGGTTTCTTAGGAGCATGGTATGGCGTTCTGGCTGGGATGGGTGGAGAGGGAGGGTTGGATGGGGCGCTGGATTTGTTTTGGGTTACAGTGTGTATATAATTTTCGCTTAACTGAGCTGGACTATGCTTGTCGGGCTGGTTTGAAATATCGTGGATTATTATCCTTCGTCGCCGAGTCTGAATGTGGTAATGCTGTGACAGCTATTAAAAGACTACCCAGCTCTTGCCCCTACAACTTTCAGGACTGAGGCTCTGGTCCCTCCTACACAGCGCGTAGATTTCGCGGAAGGAGATTCCTGAGAATCGAGATTCCAGAATATATGGATATGAGAAAGATTGAAAAGAGGGATCGCCGTATACCAGTAGATATAGAAGCTCGATGTTTAGTAGGTCCAGCAAGACTTCAAACGGTGATTTGATTCCGTATCATAAAACGTATCTTTAATAAGAATGCTAAGATGTCTAAAGAGGGCCTCCATGCTCGAAAGAGTGACAATGTGAGTTCCCGAAAATTAAAATCCTAGAATGCTAGATATTGGAAAATTGAAACGAAAATTTCCTGGGTGTAGCAATACAAGCTCCAAGTTTGGTATAGGTGAAGAGTTTGTAAAAGGTGATTCAGTGCCTTATAGTAAAGTATGTATCTAGGTCCTTTAAATAGGCAGACTAAGAACCCCAGATAGAGCCTCTATGCGTGAAAGGCTTAGATGGAGGTTTATAAAACTTGGAATCCCTAATTTTGAAATTAGATGTCACGAATCGCGACGCCTATTTGTACCCAGTTGCCCAATTGTCAGAAATCCAGCAGAGGGGAGTTCGTAAAAATCTAAATCTCTGAACTCTTAAGGATGAGGTTCATGGAAACCCTAGTCTCTAAATCTTGGGAAATTAAACAGAGAATCCCATAAAGTGGTAGAAACGGAGTGTTCGTACTAACTTAATAGCACGAGTGAGTCAGATCCAGGGGCACGAAATACGTATAGTATCGTATGCTCTTTTGGATGATGGTGACTGTCAATTGTATAAAGCAGACTACGTAGTCTATATACTAATGCGCCTCCCCCCTGATTAGTCAGTGCTTCAGAGGTACACTAGACGCGTAAGCGGGTGGTTGGTGCACTAAACGCGTAAACGCGTACTCGGCGTACCGAACGCGTAAGCACGCGGTTAGTACGATAGGTGCTGTAATTATATACTGGCAGTACTTAGAAAATGAAACCACTTATATATAGCCTCCGTAATTGTCTTAATAGAACTATAAAACACATAAGAAAATACATAGGAAATCCCTCCTAAGGTGCCTTCTGGGTTGCCTTCTAAATGGTGCTCCAAGCTGGCCGTAAGTCCTGCTTACGGTCCGTAAAATAAACTATACAGCCTTTTAACGGGCCATAAATGCACTATACGGCCTTCCGACGGGCCGTAGCTAAACCATAAATGCTCCGTTAGTCTTGCTCTACCCATTCTATAACCTTTAGGTTAAGCTTATTTATATTAATTAGGGTTTTAAGAGCTTAATACGGCTTTGCCTTAGTTATAGCGTCTACTAGGTTATCTCCACTGCTAATCTATTTAACCTCTATAATCTTATATCGTTTATAGGCCTAATATAAGCACATTAGGTCGACTATAAGCCTCTTCTCTTATATCGTACCTAGTTTAACTAGGCAGTCGTAAAGGGACTTTAAATTAGTGCATAAAACTAGGGGTAACTACTCTAGTTATAGAATCTTCTAAACCGTTAATTTAATTGCGGCTGCTATATTAAATCTATAAGCTAGTATATATAGTTTAGAAGCTAGTATACTATAGGTTACTCATTTACACTTAATTAAAGACCAGTACAGTAGATTTACGTCCTAATTATAGTCCGTAAGTACAATTATAAAGCCGATTTATAATAACAGGTCTTTATTATTAGTAAAGGAGGCATCCGTAAATGCTAGTAAGCTAAGGGAACTTAGGTCTAGTGGTATAAAAGTAAGTCCCCTTACTGCATTATTAATTTGCCACTAAATGCGCTTATTAAGCTGCTTAATATTTTCTTCTTACGGATCTACTGCCTAGGCCATAAAGGATAAGTTATAGGCAGATTTGGGTTGGCAGACTATAGTAATATAGGCGCCTTTTATACGCTATACAGCGTATTAGTCCTTTATATTTACGGTCTTATAGGTTTCTCTATAGGAACTAGTAAGGTCTATAGGCTTTGCTATAATAAGCTTTAGGTTTTAAGCTTAGCGTTCCTAGGTTAGCTAGATTAAGTTACCCTTTTATATAATTAAGCCTCCGTTAAACTTAATTAGAGTCTACTTAGTTAACTACTCTCGCGGCTTTACTAGGAACTTAGCTTCTTACAGTTTAATCTCTTTAGCGTCCGCAAATATCCAGTCTACTAAAAAGAGGGTATTATCTGTTTAGAGTCCAATAATACTAAGGCCGTTTAATGGGCTATATAGGAGGCAGGGGTTATAAGTCGACTATTCCATTTTAAGTTTACTAATATAGTGCTAGTGGTATATCTTAAACCAATAGTTTCCGGCTTCTAGTACTCCGTAAAGAGGTTTTATAACCCATAAAATTGTTTCTAATTATAGGTTAAGCTTACAGGATAGTTATATAAAGATATCTCTGCTTAGGTAGGTATTAAACTGCATATAGGCTTATAAGATATCCCGTAGGTAAAGGGCTATAGGTTTACTTTGCTGTAGTCCGGGTATAAGTGCAAGTATAATCCGTTGGCTAACTTATTAAATTATAGGCAATTATATAAGGACTAAGCCCTTCCCTTAGTCGTTATAGGCTTATATAACAAGCCTTAATTTTTTAAAAGCTTTATCAGTACCTAGGTACTTAATTTCGTTAATAAAGCGTAAGTTAAATATACGGACGCCTTACGGAACGTCTTTCTCCGTTATAACCGCAAAGACGCCCTTTTTAAGTAGTCCGTTAATCTCTTTACGTTATAAGTCCGTAAAGGGGGTTTCCTATACTAGAACTAATATATCCGCAGGCGGAGATTACCTTGCGGATATTCCTGCGGAGGTTAGGTAAGTCTCTATTATAGTATTCTTAGTTATAGGGTGCTTTCGGGGGCGTCCTCGACCACGCTTTATAGTAAGTATAGTGGGTTTAGTAGGTTTCTGGGGGACTTCTAGGGTAGGCAAAGGTGCTTCTAACTTATTTAATTCGGCGGTCGCTTCTAGTTTATCTAGTTCAGTAATTACCTCCAGTTTGTCTAGCTCGGCAGTTACTTCTAGTTCATCTAGCTCGACGTCATAGGTGTCTTCGGGCCAAAAGTAGGGTTTTACGGACGTGCTCCTAAAGCTAGTCGGGCCGCTAGGAAGTTATACACAGCATGTCTCGTTTTCTATAGCTAGTAAACGGTAGGGTCCAGTCCACTTGCCGCTTTCACGCCATATAAGGACTTTAGAGTTAAGCGGGAGGTTATATACTAAGGTCGTATTAGGTCCGTTACGATAATATAGGGCGTTATTAATAGTTTATTTAGCCCGTAGCTTGACTATCTTAGCCATCGCCTTCCATATTATAGCTGCTCGTTCTATAATAGACGGGGCAGGAAAATCTAGGTTGCTTATCCTTAGGTAAGCTCCGTAGACCAAGAGGGTGGGTACTAGTCTATTAGGGCCAGCGGTGTCGTTAATAGCTTTTACAGCCATCTATAGGGCTAGTTCCTTTTAGATATCCTTATATTTATCCGTAATAATTTAATAAGCTTTCCGTAAGGCTAAGTAAACTCGCTTAATAAGCCCAATAGACCAATACGCCTTAACTAAAATAGCTTTTGTTAATATAGCCATAGCTATAGCATACTGCTAAAATTCCTTACTAATAAAGTTCTTACTAGCGTTATAGGTAATATACTACAGAGGTCCGACGTATATATTAATCTAGTAGGTCCGTAAAATATCCCAAGTATATTTTATAGATATATTTTGTAACTAACGGGCAGCTTAGTAGTAGGTTACCTCGTTAATTATATATAATACTAAACTGCCGTTAATATATATAATATCTATGTATACTAAGTAGTTGAAGTTAAGGTCCTTATAAAGGGTAAACTTAAATCAGCCTAGGGAACGTCCGTATTTCTAGCAGAAGGAGCAGTATTTAGTTAGGTAATTAACTGCCTTTCTATTAACGTCATATCCAGAGCGTTTAAGGACTCTATATAGCTTTTCGGCTAACGGGTAGCCAAAACAGCAGTATAGACGGTAGATCTCCGTACTAGTTAGGTAGCACGGGTTATAGTCGAAAAATTCCTAAATATACGTCTGTAGGGTCTCTCCCTATATAAGGAACGGATATCTAAATCGTCGTGTAATTAGTAAGGTGATATGCTTGCTTCCTAGGGCAGTTACAGGGCCGATTAAGGTGTCCGTAATATTGTTATAGTACACCTATAGCCTGTCCATGTCTGCAAAACAGAGTAGGAAGGGGGTATCCACTTTTACTACGTAAAAGTTAACTAGGCCAATTAGAGTCTTAACTTTAGCTAATCTAATTAATGCGGTTAAGCCAATGCCGAACTAGACGTTTACGGCCCCAGTTTACATAATATTAATGTCCGTATTATCATCTATAGTAGTCTTATATATAAGGTATTGTCTATAGCCTACGGTAGACTTCTTAAAGGCACCTATATCAATTATAACACCGTAGAATTCCTTAGGGGTATAGCGTTCTGTAATAATATATGCAAATAGGTCCTATTCGTAGTCCATAATATCCGTAACGGGTCCAATAGGTGTGCTTATAGGCCAGTTTTCGGGTACAATTAAGTATGTAAAGGAGCGGTCGGCTAATACGGTCGTAATATTAAAGGCTTAGCTGTCCGTAAAAGGTCTAAAAGTAGTTAAGAACGTCTCTAAGATCTCCTGTTCCTAAGTATCTAAGTTAAAGTTAATTATTAGGGCTTCCATTAACTTATCAAAAGACTCTTCTACTTCCTCTCCTTCGTAGTATAAGATAAACTAGTTAATCCGTCTATTAAATCTCTTCTTAGACTTATTGCGTTCTTCCTAGGTATACCTTATAGACCAACATCCTTCCTTACTATATATAAAGCACTTCTAGCTTATTTATCTGCGGGGGTATACTTTTATACGGGAGTTGCTATAGGGGTTACGAGTAGGACTTAGTCGGTACGGGTACTACTAGCGGTAGCGGCGGTCCATAAAGTAGACATCTAAGTCTGTTTACGGATATTAAATATCCGTAGCAAAAGCTTAAGTACTACCTAGCGGGTTTAAGACTTTGTATATTATAATAGAGGAGCGTAAATTATTAATAAGGCCAGCTAAGATATCTATAGGCTTATAGTAGGTATACTTGCAGGGCTCTACTTCCTAGTAAGCCGTAATAAGTTTATTGTGTAGGAAGTTGTCTATTTAAAGCTTAGCGTTAAGGCCATACTATAGGTGCTGGAGGTCTTTAATAAGGATTTACAGACACTCTATAGTCGATTTTTTAGTGTTCTTATTAATTACGGTCCGTAGCTTAGTCGCATTCCATTAGGTAAGGATATTACGCTTATATTCCGGTCCTTTAAAGTAGTTACGGGTAGCTTTACATAGCTTATTAAAGGGAATACCAAGGGGGTTGCTCTTAAGGTTAGTATAATAGTAGTTAAGTGCTAGGCCGCATAGCATAGTAGAGTAGGCTTAGCTAAACTCTTATTTAGGAATATCAGCCTTTTAGCAAAGGTCCATAAAGATGGTCAGTTTAAAGTTAAAATTATCGTTTTTACCGCTATACTTAGATTCGTCGGTATAGAGCTTAGCCAGGTTAGCTAGTTCCTTACTATAGGTCTTTACTTAGGTATATTACGGATCTATAACTTATAGATCTATGGCTTACGGATATGTGGCTTACAGATATATAGTTTACGGATATATAGCTTGCGGATCTATAACTTAGGCAGGTTGTGGATCTATAGCTTTATTAACGGAAGGGTTTTAGTCCATATTTTGGTTTACGGGGGTATTACGGTCCGTAACTTGGGTACTAGGTATACTTTAGCCCGTAAGATTAATTCCAAAATTGCTTAGGTTTATAGGACGAATTTAGTTAAGTAGGTTAAGTATAAGGCTAGCAATGCCATTAAGTTTAGGAGAAGCAGAGAGATTATTTATAGCTTTAACCTAGTCTAGGATTTTCTCTTTAGTCTATTCCGTTTGGTCTTCCTCCTATATTGTGTTATATAAGGACCGTACAACAGTAACTCATTTATCTTTTTTAACCTATACACCTTAGTAACGTAAAAGGGTTCATAGGTTATAGATAGCAGTAGGGTTATAAGTCTTTAGAATAGCTTCCGTAAAGTCCGCAAAGTCTTCCTTATATTACTCCCATAGGTCATTATTTAGAAGCTTATAGTGTCCGTATTTAAGGATTTTGAAATTAATATAGTCGTTAACGTCGTCCGTAGACGTAAGGTCGACTCCTTAGCTCCACTTCTTTTAACCTTCGCTGATTTGCTTGCTTATATCTACCATATTATATAGCGTTATATATCTATATAAGCTATAGCGGGTCGTAGTAGCTTATAGCGGGTAGAGGAGGTCTTATAACGGTCCGTAAAATCAATTAGCGGGTCCGTAACAGTTCAAGGGGTCTTATAGTAGTCCATAAAGGCGATTAACGGGTCCGTAACGGTTTGTAGAAGGGTAGAGGGTTTCCATAAGGTCCGAAGAGGTTTAGGGTTTAAGGGGGTTAAGGATAGGGGGTTCCGTAAAGGTCTATATTCG
Organism: Cenococcum geophilum 1.58; assembly: GCF_001692895.1. Lineage (NCBI taxonomy): Eukaryota > Fungi > Ascomycota > Dothideomycetes > Gloniales > Gloniaceae > Cenococcum > Cenococcum geophilum. The sequence continues at coordinate 890,185 of NW_027137579.1, forward strand.
CGTCTATAACTTCCAGTAAACCGTACTAAGACTTAAATAAGTATACAGAGTTGGTAATAGTCCGTAATCCCCAACTTCTGACCTTCCAGCAGGTCATACTAGGAGTCTAAACAGGTGGTCGCTGTCGAGTATCGCTTAGGGGAGGTATCAAGTGATTGCTAATCTGTGCGCGCTCACTAATCAGTGTTCGTACTAACTTAATAGCACGAGTGAGTCAGATCCAGGGGCACGAAATACATATAGTATCGTATGCTCTTTTAGATAATAGTGACTGTCGATTATATAAAGCAGACTACATAGTCTATATACTGATGCGCCTCCCCCCTGATTAGTCAGTGCTTTAGAGGTGCACTAGACGCGTAAGCGGGTGGTTGGTGCACCAAACGCGTAAACGCGTACTCGGCGTACCGAACGCGTAAGCACGCGGTTGGTACGACAGGTGCTGTAATTATACACGGAGGCTTATAATTTTCCGGAAAAGAAATGGATGCAAAGATAAACTTATTCCCTCATTATCACCATAGTTTAACTTTTGATACGCTTCTGAGGCGCTTAAATTATCTGCGACTTGAGATTGCGGGTACGATGATATTCAGTGTTGCTGTTAAAGGAAAGTCAGCCTATACATATATAACTTTTCTACATTCCTTTTCATAGCTTCGAGCCCTCTGCAATATGCAGCGCTCGATGCTCAGTATGGCGCAGTATGAAGACGTGGATGCGGACGTGGATGCGGACGTGATGATAAGAGCATCGGTGGTTTGGGCGCTCAGGCCAGGCCAAGCCCTACGAGCTGCGAACGCATTCCAGGACCGGATCGTGCGTTGCGCACGGGCGGGAGAGCGGTCATAGCGATGTCGTCACCTCGCGATGCCATGTCACCTTATCTCATGGATCGGCGTGCACGGGCATACTGCTCCTTATCCAAACAAATCTTCCACGAGGGGTCTGACAGCTTATGGTCCTAGCTTTAGCAGTAACGAATGTTTTAAAATCTCTGCCTTACTGCTAAAACTTATATACTTCTTTAAGTCTAGTTATCTTTAAAATACTGCAAGCCAAATGCTCTTTATCTTCTCTATTACCTCTATATTACAGTAATATTGAGGCTCTCAGACGCTGCGTTAAGGAATTTGAAATATAGGGAGCAGATATGAGCGATTTTCTGGCGTGCCTGCCCGCAACCAAGCACGAGCTGATCTAACTGAGTTCGGCTAAAATTCAACTACGGAGCATCTGATTTATGAGATAAACGTCGCCACCTCTGTGTACAGTCAAGCGTGAGCAAAACCCGCCCAGCTGACAATGCACAGTTTTTCACCCGCACGAATTTCACCGGAGTTGCGACAAAGCGAGGTGTCGCTACGGCAGCACACAATGGAGGGAGGCAGCAAAGATGGAGGGAGAGATAACGGGTGATTAATACATGCAAGTATCAATTTAGCCACCAGCGAAGAAGAACGAACTCCAATTCCAACTCGAAACATCGGGCCATGCTATTTCTTACTCATGCAGTCGTATGAAAAGCATGACGACAGTTCTGGCACCCAGCGCGCAACTCATACAAACATCTGCTTTTCCCACTCTGCAAACAACACCCAGCTTTCGTTGGAGATTATTTGTTCCAGCCCTGCTCTCCCATTAGTATCACATTCCGCAGCTAGCCGTTTTCTGGCCGTTTAGGGTAGATCTCACCTTCTCCTTCAGCTTATCATGATACGCCCTATCCCTCTCCGAGCCCTTCACATGGGCGTCGCGGGATGATGGGGTTGAGTAGATGCTGCCCTCGCGCTTCTGGAAGCGGGAGGGAGGTACCTTGGACGCGTCCCATTCTTTGCTCATGCGCCGGTCCTTCTGCGGTGGCGATGTAGACAGCCGCATGTCGTCGTTGCCGGCTACGTCCGCGAGCTTGTCGCCCCCGAATGGGTTGTTGTTGGCTTCGCGCTGCGAGACAAAGGGGTCCTCCAATCGCACTGAGGGGTTGTTGGTTGGGGTGCCATCGATGTCTGTGGACGTTAATTGCGTTGTTGCTGGAAATCGTGGAGGTGTGGCAGTAGTGTCAGGTCAATGGTGCTCTTGTGCTGTGATAGAGCAAGCTGAGGGGGAGTGAAAGGATCCCCAGGCACGCAGATAGAAAGACTCTGGAGAAAGCATACCTGAAACCGCAGTTGTAGCCATCCTGGATGATATCGGTCGTTGTTATATTTGGTAGTCAAAGGATATCTCAAAGTAAATGGGAGGTATACGAGAGAGAATCAATCGACTGGTATTGGGGGGGAGGGGAGGATTGCTCGAGATCAATGATAAACATCATCGAGGTCTGGGGGCATGCAGGGCAAGATATAAAGAGACCCCCCCTCCCAGCTCCTCCCAGGCCTCCCTTCATCGCCCCAGCCCTTAATTGCCTTCGGCCTTCTCGCCAACGACGTCAAGGGAGGGGCCCGCTGCACATGATGCACTCAGACTGCCATGCCGTCCTCAGCTCAGCTCGAGGCGATCTGACAAGTGCCAGTCTTGCCTTCTGCCCAGCTGTCCCTTGAGCAGGCCTGCGCCATCAATTGGCCGTGCCGACGGGAATATCCAATCTGCTCGAGAAATGTTAAGCCGTTACGTCAGTGCGTCCCGGGCTAGCAACGGTGATTCGCGGTGATCGTCGTAGTGCAGGCTAGAGAGAGTGGTGAGCGAAAATGGTTGGATCGCCCGCAGCACTGCCTCGCTCGCAGTGTTGCATATCCGCCGTGCTGGTAGTGGAGCGCAGGGTAGTGAGGAAGGGATGATGAGCCTTGGGCCGGTGAGTGGACAGGTCACTTATGTCGTGGCTGCTGCTTGCACCCCTCTCATGTCTCTATCTTATCGACCTGGGGAAGGGCCTGGCCACCTGCCTGCACCACCGCAAGACTCGCTGCACTTTGCTGCACCTCTACCTTTCTGCAGCCCTCTGAGCTCTTTGCCTAGTTGGTCCTCAATGATCCTCCGTGCTCAAGCTCCGCTTTCTGTCAGTGCTGCGCCTCCACCGCACTACACTAGCAGGGTGCAAAAACCCCTTCAGACACTTCTCTATCTCGACACTAAGAAGCAAAGATGGCAAACCGCAGCTTGGCGTGAGGCCCAAACAACTCGGGTGCAGACGCCTATCACGGACATGTGTAGTCTTTCGGACGCATCTATGATGAGATGGACCTGATTGACATCGATCTGCACCGTCTAAAGCTTCTCCTCCCTTCTCGGATAGATAACCTGGACTCCAGATGCGCGAAGATGAATGCTAGATCGGGCTTGTTTGGGATTGATTTTGGAATGCATGCGGGATAGCGTAAGGGTCAATCAGGCCGTGGGAAGCTCCAGCCGATACCAACCGTTGAGCCATTTCTAATGTGTCAAGGAGATATGATAGATGCACAGCCCTCAGCTCCGCATATCTCCTGGACTATCGTTCCATAGCGTCGTGCTGGGCGTCAAGGGGTCTGGGGCAAATTGAAGCCAACGTCTGAGGGAATACTGGACTAGGAAACCTCCGGATGGCATGCGCCAAACTTAGGTGAGACCCTAGATTTGGTTTAGTGAGCGGCGCCGCTTTTACTCAGGAACTAATAGGCCACCGCTTCAGCTAACGTAAACTAGCGTACGACATCCTCGTTATACATGAGCTCTATTTTATATTGTGGCTTCCTTCAAGTGTGTTTCATTCTAGCAAAAATTGCGTGTGCGGGTAGCATTTCTGTTAGACAGACACTTTTCCGATCATTCCAGTTCCTAGTGGAAAGACAGCGGGACCATAATTAGATCCAGATATTGGCCGGGTTGAACAATGCAGCCAGTACATCTTCGTACGACACTAGGTTCAACAACACCAAAAATCCAGTACTCTGGTATCCTAACCAGCTTCCCCAAATCCCCTCTTAGAGACTCCTCAACGGCCCAAGAACATTATAATCGGTCCCCGAGGCTCGACCGTCGTCCACGCATTGTCGAATCCCCAACACATCCGCCGCGCCCAACCTCCCAACCCACTTCTTGTTCGTCGCATTTCCGCAATACTCAACCACGACAGCCAGATAGCCCCTGAAAGCCGTCCAGGGATTCCCCGGATTCACGAGCTCAACCGCCCCTTGCAGAACCGCCGCGCTCGGCAGCGGATCATCCGCCGCCGTGAGGTCGAGCGCTTGCTTGCAGCTCGCAGGTCCTGCATGTACTCCTTCTGCACCAACACGTCGGCGCGCGCGCCGGCCCACCCCAAGTGCCCGCCGACATGGTACGCGAAGTCAGACGCCGGGTCGTGCGCCGTGATCCAGCCGGGGATGTTGCTGCTGACGGCCAGGTACGCGAAGGGGACCCAGCCGGGGGGAAAACGACGTCGATGAGCACGAGCAGCTTCTGCGCCGGCGCGTAGATGTAGATGTTGCCGCGGGCGTGGTTCTCGCCGTCGTAGCGCAGCTCCAGCGTCTGGTTGCCCCACGCGGAGCCTGCAGTCGTCCTTGAATGTGACGGTGGGGAGCGGCCGCGAGGCATCCGGCGCTTCCTGCAACAGCTCCTTGGTGTCCTCGTGCGCGATGATCTCGACGGGGCTTACCCGGGCCCGCGACTAGCGAGGCGACGCCGATGTGGTCCGCCTGCGGGCGGCTGTACACTATGTGCGTGATGGGCTGGCTCGTCACGTTGCCGATGGTGGAGAGCATGTTCCTGCTGATGGTCAGCGGCAGGTCGACGTGGACCACGCCTGCGGTCGGCACGAAGAAGGCGTTCTGGTAGGACCCGTCCGTCACTATGTAGGCGCCACCGCCGAACGACTGGACGGCGTAGCTGGCGGTGTTGGACGGGGTGCCCCTGAATGTCGACGAGAGCGGCGCGAATTTCGAGCTGGTGCGAGCATGCGGCTGTGGCGTGGGCCGTCGCCCGCAGGGCGGGTGCAGAGGCGAGGAAGCCCTGCATGGTTTACAGAACTGCTGGGACCGGATTTATGGAATTGGTTTTCCGAGCTCTTCAGCTGGTGTGGTTCCACTCGGCCATCCAAAGCTCGACACCTTATATCAACCCACGACCACACACTCTTCTCTACATATTTTAGATATTTGGGTTTCAAGCGCGCTGTCAGTAATTGCTGATGCCTTACACAACCTTCCCCATGTCAGAAGTAACACCTCGCAACACGCCGCGTACCCCCACCCGGCTGCAATTGCCAAACGGAGGTGGTCAAACCTGTAATCAATTGACTTTGTAGCTTATAAATCTACCAAAACTTAAACCCAAGCCCTGCCAAGCTGCAGCAGGTGACGCCGTATACATAATCGCTCGGCCTGGAGACCGAAGCCCGAGACCGCTGACTGAGCAGACTGCAATAGTAGATGATTATGTTTCTCGCTTGTGTTGTTGGTGAGAGGTTTGTACGCTCATCTGAAGTTATGGAGTGACTAGACGGCACGAAGGAACGTGCAAACGAAGGAAATGGCCGAATCGGCCTTTGCTCTCACGTGCTTGTAAAGACTCCCTCGAGTGCGCTAAAATTGCAGTGAATTACTATTTCTTCCCGTCTTCAGCGGCTCCTCCGCGAAACAGCCTATCACAGCTACGTTGAACTGCTGGCATAGCTCCCTCGTGGACGCTAAAATTGTAGTGAGTTGGTACTGGTTGGATTCCTGCTTGGAGTTCACCGGCTTCTTCGCGGAATAGCCTATTATCCCTTAACCCGCTGAGGTGCAATGCCAAGCTGCACCGTGCACCAACACCGAGAACAAGATGGGGCCGTTCCGTGTGTAGGATTCCGTTCTGCACGACAGGGCCCTGTTGGGAGGAACACCTGGCATAGCTCCTCTAAGGACTAGCCTATAAATATATATATATATAGAAACCACGGATTTGAATAACCTTATGTCGCTGCAGTTCTTATTACAGTGGCCAAGAATCAGGCCTCTAATTGGCTAATCCTTATCGATAACTGAGAGCCAGAATCAGCGGGTTAAGGGATAGCTGCGTTAAACTGCCGGCATAGCTCCCTCGTAGACGCTAAAATTGCAGTGATTTGAGTCTCTTTGGTCAGTTGGAAGTTCCACATTGGTGGTTCAGACCAACCTCTGCTGCCCCTCGTTGCGCTTCACTAGACTCACGTTTAAGGCAAGGTTTGCGAGATTTGTTCATTAATTATCCCTTCTCTTGGTAGCGCCCTACCATCTGGTGATCCGTACACTGGCAAAATGATAATTGGGACGAATTTTACCGGGCAAAGGGATAGACATGACCCGATAACTAATTAACGTCGGGTTTAAATTCATACAGGATGCCTAAAAGTTCACCGTTTGTAGGCCTGGCTCTCACTATTATTTCAAGCCCGCATATGCAGAATAAACACAAATAAATTTTTTAAGTCTAGTAGCACAGCTCTACCCATAAACGAAGAATTATAAACTGTCTTCTGCTAGTTAAAGGTTATACAACTCCCTTTGCGGAGTCTCAGATGCTCCATCTTTGCCGACCGTATTGCTCCAGCGCACTGAACCGCTGGCATAGCTCCCTCGTGTACGCTAAAATCGCAGCAGCATACACGTGCAGCCGATCTCGCACGCGGCGGCCGTTGCTGCTGCTGCTGCGCCCCGAAACAAGGTATTAGCCAGCGGTGCGACCTGCGGTGCGACGCAGGCCTCGGTACCGCTGCACAGCCTGCTGCGGTGTGGTTCTGGGTGTGGATAATGTTGGCTAGACGCCCTGAAACCCAGGCTGGGGCGCCGGGTCTTGAAGGAGGGATGCTGGAGGATGCCGGAAGCGGGTCCGCGGACCATGGCTGGCCGGTGAAAGATATCAGAGGAAATATAGCAGGGTGGCGAGATAGAACCGGTGGATATTTTTGAAGTTTCTCAGAGGTGAATCTTGATATCAGGAAATGTATATAGTGTAGTGTGTGTAGTGTAGAGTTAGTGGTTTTTTTTTCTCCTCCCAGCAAAATAATTTAGGCATCCGCCTCCCAATACCCTCAAACGAGCCACTCCAAAGCATCAACTGCCTCCCTCTTCTCCTACATCAAGCTAAAAGAACAAAGGAAAGTCAGAAGTGGCAGAAGCATCATGCACTGGAACCAGCCATCCCTTTCCCACCACTCCCCTGCCTATCAGATCCATAGCTCAAGCATCCAACGCCATCATATGCACGAGTAAACCGGGTCCAACCCAATAGTCTGCTCCGAAACTGAGATGAGAGAGGAAAAAAAAAACAAGAAAGGTGGTAGCCGCTAATGGGCGCGGGGTACGTAAAACACAAGTTAGAAAATATCAATCGAGCAGTCTGTATCGAATATTTCCCCCAGCACAACAACGCCTTGATGATGCAAGTGACCCCGGTGTCCAGATTCCTATCCCATTGTAAAGATATCCACCTTTTTTCACAAATCGTCATCAACATCAATAGCATCCGGGTTCGCGGGTGTGGGCTCCTGGACTGCGGCTTCTTTGAGCTGGTTGCTGCCTTCGGGGCCTGAGGTCGCGGCGACGAAGCCGACGGGTGCGCGGGCTTGTCGCTCAAGCGCTGCCATGGCGTCGGCTTTCTCGTCGCTGGTTTCGCCGTTTGCGGCGTCGGATTGCGCTTGCTGGCCCCTTGCGATGGCTTGGGAGGCAATAAAATTGACGTCGGTGCTATGGAATGTCAGCGGTAGGCCATATACAAAGGATGGCAGGAAAGGGGAACGGGTAGGGAAGTAGAAGAGGTACACATACTTGTACTGCGCTTGGACACTTCGCTTGATGCGTAGCATCTCCTTGAATGTGTCCTCGTTGCCGTGCTGCACCTCGAAGCTCTCCCATTTCTGCCAGAAAGCCGGGTTTGTTCTGGGATCGCAGAACTGGCTCGCGTGGCCGTAGATGGCTCTCGCGCGGTCGATTTCGCCAAGCCGCCGCTCCATCTCCGCGAACTTGAGACACATCTCTTTTGCTTCGTTGTCGGGGAGCGCCGCGATGGCACGCTCATAGATCGGGCGTGTTGAAGTAAGCCCAAAGTTCGAGGCAGATTTTGTGATATAGAAGTTATACATCTCCATACGATCATCGTCTGCGACGGCTCGGGTTGCGCGCTCGTATATGCGCATAGCGTGACGAGCGAGACCTCGTTCTTCTTCTAACGCACCGTACATCAGGTACAAAATTTTTGCGAATTTGGGTGGGCAGACAACAGCTTGTTCGAATAAATCGCGAAGTCGCTCGATGCCAATCTTCCGATCAACAGCCTTGGTGAGATACAGATTCCATAGTTCGAATGCAACAGGATAGCTGAAGAGGTCCAAGCCACGCTCGTAGACTTTGAATGAGTCTTCGAAGTACTGGTTTTCCTCAAGGAGGTTGGCGTAGTTCACAACGGTTTGTGGAGTAGCTATTCGCAGCTCGAATATCCTTTCGTACACTTTTTTCGTCTCTTCAAGCGTGCTGACACTCTCGACCAAATCAACATAGAAACTCCACAACTTCCAACTCTTGTGCACGCGCTGCTGTGGTGTTAATGTCTCATCGAAGTAGTCGACATTTGAACGTTTAGGTGCTTGCGTAGCTTTGGCCATGATGTCCACAGCGCGGTCGAAGTTCTCGTTGCGAAGCTCCATCTCAGCCCACTCGCACCACATCTCAGCGAGCTCAGCGACAGACTTGAATGGAACTTTGACAGCCTTTTCCATGATGACTCGGGCGTTTCTGAGGTCACCGCCATTTTCGTAGAATTTTGCATAATTCGCCCAAAGCTCATGAAACTTGCCGACAGCTTTCTTCGGTTGGATTGCTGCAATAGCATCGGTATAGGTCTGCACCACCTCTTTTTTGTTGTCGCCCCATAACGCGACTCGCTTTTCCCATTCGTTGACGTTGTTCGGATTTTGCCGCAACAGAACATCATTAACAAGGAATGGCCGCCGATCCATGAGTTGTTCAAACCTCATCATCCGGATGTCAAGGTCTAGATCGGCATCTTCATTAATTTTGCCCTTGTCGGACCGTGTGGCTGCCTCATCCATCTTTATCCCGATGAGGCCTTCCTCAGCCTCTGCGTACGTATCAAACACGATGGAGAAGTCTCGCACAGTCATGACAGTAGTGATGCCCTCCTCGAATACATCCCTGGCTCTTTCGTACTCGCCCTTATTGATCCAATACCGGGCGAGTCCAACCCATAATATCCCTCTCTGGTCGGCGAAACGTGCAATACCGCTCCTAATGATCTTTTCCACGTCTATGCCACTGTCATCTCCCGTTTCAATCTCTTTTGCATGGTCTATTAACAGCTCAACCATCTCTGTCCAGAACTGAAACGGGCCTTTGGCTTCCTTGCTCTTGAAACGAGGGTTGTTTAGAATCTCCATGTACTTCTTGACTGCTTCAGTGTACTGTCGCATATCCTTTAGCAACTCGATGAAGTCTTCCGCATGTTCCGGATGTATCTGCATGTATCTCCTCCATATCTTGACTGCGGTTTCTCCGGATGCGGAGTTGGCGAACGGCCGGTATAGTGCCCATATTCGGTTGTGTTGAGTGATTGGTAATGCGCGTAGCGCTCTGTCGAATGTTCTTCGAGTGGTTGTAACGAGTGGCTGTTGCATCAGGAACGACAGATACATTTCCCATATCCTCGGCATCTTATTCAATAGAACCAACGCCCTCTCGAACAATGCATTGACTTTGACATAATGCGGCGCGAATTTGGCAGGATTCTTGCGCTCAAGGTGTTTTGTTCGCAGCTCGAGGTACATCTTCCATAACTTGTAGGACCGTGGAAGAGTGGTGCAGGCGCGCTCGAGGACGAAAGCTTGCTCGAGCAGACTGCCGTGCTGCCTTTTAAAATTCGCGTAGTCCAGCCACGGCTTGATACTGCCCGGATTCCGGATGATGTCTTGCTCGTAGATCACGTCGTTGTCCGAAATGAGGTACAAGTCGGCGGACATTTTCGATGCGTTCCGTTTGTTGCCGCGCGGGAGACTGGCGTTGACCACCGTCCTCAAGAGCTCTCCAGGCATCGCTCAGGATAGGCGTCGGAAGCCTGTGCTGGGCTGAAAACCTCGAGAGCGGAAGAAGAAGGGGTGGGGTGGGTGGTGGTTGTCGGGGTGCAGTGAGGCAGTTTCTGAGGTGATTGATTTGAGAGCCAGGGTTGGCGCTTCGGGCTTCGCTTCGACTTGCGAATGCGACCGCTAGGATCTGCACCATCTACGCCATCCAACGCTGAATCCCTCACGAGGACTGCTATCTATAGCATTAGCCTTCTCTCGGCCCTCACTTCCTCAGCTCGATCCTTGTGAAGCACTTAGCCAACCGCTGACCTTTTAGCCGTCACTAAGAGTTGGTTCCACAATGTCTGGTAGCGGGGTAGGTCCTGGAGCTGTCGGAGCTATACGATGTAGCTGATAGAGGTGCGTAGGCGCGAGAAGCGGTCTTCCCCACGCGACAATCGCTGGGGTTGATGAAGAGCAAGTTGAAGGGTGCCCAAACTGGTCACGACCTATTAAAGAGAAAGAGTGAAGCTCTGACAAAGTATGCAATCACACAACTCTTAGAATACCACCTAGCTAATTCCTCCCCGCTTGTAGACGCTTTCGAGGTATGAACACGTTGTATATTTTCTTGCAGACTCGTAAACTGAAACGAACGATTAGAGATCACACGCCGCATCGATGAGGCGAAGCGTAAGATGGGCCGGGTCATGCAGATTGCTGCATTTTCGCTAGCAGAAGTTACGTATGCTGTGGGAGGAGAGATTGGTTATCAAATACAGGAGTCTGCAAAATCGGCAAGATTTCGCGTAAGAACGAAGCAAGAAAATGTTTCAGGTGTATTCTTGCCCCAATTCGAAAGCTATATGACGGAGGGCAACAACGACTTTGGATTGACGGGTTTGGGAAAAGGTGGCCAGCAGGTACAGCGGTGTAGAGAGACATATGCGCGAGCTGTTGAGACATTGGTGGAGCTCGCCAGTCTGCAGACTGCTTTCGTCATTCTCGATGAGGTTATTAAGGTGGTGAATCGAAGAGTGAATGCCATGTGAGTACCATCATCCAAAATTTTTTATCTAACTAATAATTGCTTTTTCTCCCAGCGAGCATGTTATCATTCCTAGGACAGAGAACACGATTAAGTACATCAATTCGGAGTTAGATGAGCTGGACAGAGAGGAATTCTATAGGCTAAAGAAGGTGTCTGGGAAAAAGCATCGCGATGCTGCTGCTGGAGAGAAAGAGAGGGAGAAAGCCCAAAAAACAGCCGACGAGAAAGACATGAAAAAAGAGGAAGCGGTTGAATCAAAGGACTTGCTTGGTGATCAAGATAACGAGGATGTTATCTTTTAGGTTTTTAGGTGCTGTGTATGAAATCGATGGGGTGTTCTCGGAACTTGTGCTCGTATTTATCAACAATACTAATTGCTTCATTTTTGATGATCATGAAACTCGCAATGGCTATCGAGCATATATTTATTGAGATGCCCCATCATGCGAAGAGTACATAATGCCATTCCCTTTTGAAACACCATAACGCCGAAGATGGGCATACAGACGCTACTGTCTCTGGTACGTCACCTTCATCGGCTTGCTCTCATCTCCCAGTGGCATATTCGCCGTACTTTCCTTCGCACTGATTGCTCCTTGTTCCGCATCATATTCTACGAACGCAATACCTCTCCTTCCAGGCACCAACCGGACTTCCCTGAATCCATTGAATCGGCTGAAAATTGCTGTCAACGCATCGACATCGTAATCGTCTGGCAAATTCTGCACAAAGAGAATCTTGTTCGGTGGCAGATACTCGTCTGGCACAACAGCCGCAGCTCCACCTGTTGGCTTGAGGCCAGGCCCTTTTGCCGGTTTGGCAGTCTCAGCGGCAGCACCGGCAGGTCTCTTGAGCTTCTTCTGTGCTTCCTGTGCTTCCTGGGCCTGCTTCCGCTCTGTAGAATAGCCAAATCAGTTCAAGTTGCCCCCAAATATACAGTCCGGGACATGGCTGCTATTTCCCATGCGACGTACCTTTCTCAGCCAGCCTCCTCCGCTTATGCGTTTCAAACTCCTCCTCGGTTCCCTCTCTCTTAACTGTCGCGTCGCTTCTCGTCTTCGCAAAATCGAGCACCATGGATTTGTCGAATAGGTCAAATCCTTGCACTTCCTCTATTGCCTGTGCCGCCGAGTCCACGTCTTCAAAAATTATGAAGGCCTGCCCTTTCGCCTTGAGGTTTTTCTTGGCAACGATTTCCAGAATGGTTCCATATTCGCTAAATATTTCATTCAGGGCTTCCTTCAGCTGCTCGATCTTAATGCGCTCTTCGAGATTGCGAACCTATCCCCGCACCAAGTCAGAATTCGAGGCGTGGTAGTGGTTTTGGAGATGCTAGACATACATAGACACTGCTGGCCTAGTCAGCAAGGTCGTAAAGAGGGTATTCATGAGTACGAACGTTGCACTTGGCAGATTACCGCCTAGTTGCTGTATGGCTGCCATTATTAATTCAGTATGGAGCTTTGTCGAGCCTGCGTCAATGTTCGAAATGCAGCCTTGGCAAGTCGGAAGTGAACAGAGCCCGAAATGGCAAGACTAGCCGAGCAAAAATACTACCACCAAGCATTTCATCCAGGCCTGCCCATTACCCATTTATTAGGTGAGCACGACCTCTGCATTTTCGTATTGCTTCCGTTCTCGTAAAATTAGTGCTGCCGTATTACAAGTATTTCTTTTGCTGCAATGTGAAAGGCCTCTCGTGAGTCATCAGGTCGTACTAGCCCTTTGATAGAAGGTTCGGTTGGTAGAGCTACGGGATGGGTTTTTGCAACTTCCCATATTTCTAGTGCTGTCTATCTTCCCCATTTTCTTACAGAAAAGAGCTTGGGACGAACCTCGTAATAAAGAGGACATTAAAATGTCCTCAAATTCTCCAACTTCACCTTCAGCGTCCTGGTGGAGGATGAAGAACACACCGCTTCTTGATCATGGGCATAGCAAACCTCCCATCGGCCTCCGCTGGCGCTCAAATACATTCTTTATCATCAGTACTGTAGGAATTGGCATGTTTACTGACATGTTTCTCTACGGCCTGATCGTACCTGTCCTCCCATTCATGTTGGAAGAAAGAGTCCATACACCAAAATCACAAATTCAGAGCTATGTCTCCACACTCCTGGCTGTATACGCAGCAGCTTCTATGGTAGCATCACCCGTATCAGGCATTTTGGCAGACAAGCTGTCATCCTCACGTCAGCTCCCGTTCCTGCTGGGCCTGATCATACTAGCTCTCGCCACCGTCCTCTTAGCAGTAGGTCAATCCATTGTCGTTCTGACTATTGCGAGATTGCTACAAGGAGCCAGCAGCGGAGTGGTATGGACCGTTGGATTGGCACTGCTTGTAGAAACTGTTGGGCCTGAAAATCTAGGCAAGGCAATTGGATCCGTATGCATATCGTCCTCTTTTTGTCAGCACCAACCCAACTGACCGCCATCCAATCCAGATATTCAGCGTTCTATCAGTAGCAACGCTCCTCGCACCCGTCCTCGGCGGGATCCTCTACGCCAAAACAGGATACGGCGGCGTCTTTGGGCTCGGCGTGGCCTTCCTCGCTCTCGACTTCCTCATGCGTCTCCTCGTCATCGAAAAGAAAGTCGCCGCAAAATATAGCCCTCCAACATCCCCCTCCTGCGCCTCCACCACCTCGACTACCTCCTCCAGTGACCCAGAAGTCGCACCCTTGACGGAATCCACCCCACTCCTCGCGAACCCATGCCCATTCTCCCAATCCCCCTACCACCTCCAACCCCCCAAAACGGCCCTAACCCGCACCCTCCCCATCCTCCTCTGTCTCCGCAACCCCTCCCTCCTAACCGCCCTCTTCCTCGGCCTAATCCAAGCCCTCCTCCTCGGCGCTTTCGACGCCACAGTCCCGCTCGTCGCCTCCACCCGCTATAACTTCGACTCGCTCTCCGCCGGCCTCCTCTTCCTCCCCCTCGGCGCCTCCGACCTGCTGCTGGGCCCGCTCTTCGGCTGGGCCGTCGACCGCTACGGCACGAAGCCGCTCGCCGTGCTGGGCTACACGTACCTCGTCCCCGCGCTGACGCTCCTGCGGCTGCCGCGCCCACACCCCGCGCCGGGGCAGACGCCGCAGCAGGTTGCGCTGTTCGCGGCGCTACTGGCGCTGAGCGGGGCTGGGCTGGCGGTCATCAGTGCGCCCGCGCTCGTCGAGGCCGGCGCTGTGGTCGAGCGGTTCTGGAAGGTGAATCCGGCGCTTTTTGGGGACCGTGGGCCGTATGCGCAGCTGTATGGCTTTAATAGCATGGTGTGGAGTGGTGGCCTCACGCTGGGGCCGCTAGTTGCGGGGGGTTTGAGGGAGAGGATCGGGTATGGGAATATGTGTGCTGTGTTGGCGGGGGTGTGTGCCGTGACGGCCGGGTTGGCGGTGGGGTTTGTGGAGGGGACGCCCAGGGAGTGGTGGAGGAGGTGGAGGGAGAGGCGAGAGATTGAGAGGAGGGTGGTGGAGTAGAAGAGTGAGTAAGAGGTGGCAGAAGGGTTGATGCTTAGAGGCGTTCGGGAGCGCGGAATGTACAGAGGGACTTCGAGGGGTCTAGCTCAAGATCTTTCAAAAGATGTGCAGTGAGGTTCTAAAGGAGTTATTTCCGCTCGATTGGAAGTAGAAAAACGGTCTGGGGTATTACACAACGCAACTCAATGGATGGGAAAAGCATTCCGTCTGTACCAAATTTTACGACTCTGCTTAATCATAATAGTCAACATAAAAGGGCAAAAAGGTGGGTATAACAGTGGCAAATCGATACAGTAGAAAGTCGTGATAGAATTACGCCTAATGCTAAAATGCTGTGGACTTGTGTATAGGAATAGAGCGGGTAAACCCGCAACGCTCAGCTTTATGGATTGTGTGCAAACTTCCGAGATTTTCGTACTCGTACAAAAACGCCTTATCAACCGGATAATCCGCGCGTTCATCCAATTAGGTCATTACCGCTCGTCTCCTTCGTTTACGAGCGTCTACTTCTCCATCCACCTTCTTCCTCTGCTACGTCCTCTTTACTTCTGTTCTGCCAAACTGTCACTCCGATCCTTCTCTTGTCTAGTCGCCCTGCTCACCTCACCTCCGTCAAATCCGCCAACCTCTGCCCAACAAGTTCCCTGGGTGGAGCTGGCGGTCCGGTCCCACTTCTCCGCCTCCTCTCCCTCTCCACAACACCCACAGGCTCCATGCTCTTCCTGAACTTCCCGCCCAAGCCACGCATCCACTCGCCATCCTCATCGGCACCAAGCCAATACTGCGGTGCACCAGCCAACATAGCTCTCCCAAGCTTCCCCCTCCACCCCTCGCCCTCCTCACGGCCCTCAGCGAAGGGGTTCTCAGCGAGATTATCCTGCGGTGCTCCGGGTGCACCCCACGCAGCAGAGGACGTCGTAGCGACATGTTGGCGCAAGACCTGGCGCGCGAAAGCCAGCAGCACGAAGACGAAATAGGCGCGCAGCACCCAGAGCACCGCGATGACGGACAGGCTCATGAAACTGCCGCTGTGGAAGACCGCGCCGCCGAGCCCCGCGCCGCTGCCGGCCGCGGCCGCAGCCCCCGTGCCCACGGCCACGGCGTCCTGGCCTGGCACTAGCCCACCCGCGGGCGCCGCAATCACCTCGACGGATGACACGTTGTATTTCGGGTTCGTGAACCCGGCGGCGGAGGAGATGCCGGGGGCGCCGGGCACGGCGGTCTTGCCGTCGTCGCCGTGTTGCGCTAGGACGTAGAACCAGGCGACGCCGAAGGCGGCGGTATAGAGGGCGTTGAGCACGGTGTCGAAGGCGTAGAGGTGGGCGAGGGCGAGGCACTGCAGCGGCGAGGCGCGGCGGATGTGCGGGCTCAGGTAGGCGGTTGCGCAGAGCGCCAGCAGCGAGTACAGGTACATGGAGAATTGGAGCGAGGTCAACGGCGCGCCGGTTAACAGGGCTAGGATGCCGTAGAAGCCGGAGATCTTGTTTAGCAGCATGAGGAAGGTTATGATTTCGGCGCCTGTGCGGAGAGACATGTAGTTAAAGAAGGCCTAGAGCATGTTAGCGGCAGTGGAGAGGACGGTTGCGGGTGCTGAAGGGAGTCGAGAACTTACCTTAGGCCGGGGAATCTCGAATAAGTGAAGAGGCGCCATTGCGACGCTCTGCAGAGGAATCTCCAAAACACGATGTATAGGCTGATGGTGTAAGTGCTCTGTTTTGGCGGGTTGTTGTGTGTCGCGTGGGTGAAGAAATGGAGTTGGATGAAGTAGCTGGCGGAAGTCTGCGGCTATGAGATTTGACCAAGGAGCGATCTAATTTAATGAGCCTCAAATGTACCTAGGCGTGCCGCATTCTTCCCGCGAGGCGTCACTAAATACCAAGAACGCCTTCGAGGAGCTTATATGTCGGATCTTATGCTTGACGGCAAAAGCAAGATGGGGCTTGTATATGTCAGATGAATCTTGAACCCCATAGAACCAGCCACAATCTACGCCACAAGTCATGTAGCGACGTTTGACATCACAGCTGAAATAATACTTCAGCCCCAATGAAACGGACTCCGCACAATCCCCTCCGCTGGTATTAGAACTCAAGCTGTAGCTACATCTTGTGCTAGACATTTAATATTTTCTAAACAATTGCTTTCCAGTCATGGACGGAACAGGCTCTTATATACCTGAAGCTCCACACCTGCAAGAGCAGGATCTAGCGGGGAAGGTAGCAGTTGTAACGTAAGAACTTTTTATTTCCTTTTCTCTAACTCTCTTGGGTTTCGTTGAAGTCCGTTTTCATAATTCAAGAGATTTCATACATGTGGAGAGTAAATCTTTTCANTTCTACCATGTCCGGGAAAATCGAAACACTTGTTCAATCAAACAGTTCAAAAAGCCATATCAAAAGCCATCTCAAGCATTTAATTACTGCATTCCTCTCATGTCCTCAACCCACACATATCTTCCCATCCAGCAGTTCCGAGAGCACAACATTTAAGCTCACCTCTCCCCCATCCCTCACCCCACCACTCTCCAAGCATCCAATCTCACTAACCTCCCTCAGTGGCGCAACCAAAGGTATCGGCCGCGCCATCGCCCTCGGCCTTGCAACCCGGGGTGCCGCAGTGCTAGGAACCTACTCTGACCCATCCTCGGCGCAACACTTCGACACTCTCTCGCACACCGTCTCGGCACTCTACTCCAACGCCTTCCCCTCCTTCCCCAGTACCTCCAGCACGCGTATATCTCACACGACACACCCCACGCAGCCCAAGCTCGTCGGCATCGCCGCCAACATCCTCTCCCCCGACTGCGCGGACCTTATCGCCCGCACGCTGGAAACCGAGTTTGACGGCCACGTCGACATCCTGGTAAATAACGCCGCGATCGTGGTACGGCATAAGATTGGGGAGATGGAATTGGGGGACGTTGAGAAGAGCCTGCTGGGGAATGTGCAGACGCCCGTTCTGATGGTCGAGACGCTGGTGCGGAAGAAGCTGTTCCGGCCGAACGCGCGCATCGTGAATATCTCGAGCGACCGCGTGCGCGAGGGGCGGGTAGGCGGGTACGTGTGGCTCTCTTCCCTTCTGCTTCTCGGACCGCTGCCCCGGGTCTAGGGGCGGCAGATTGGGTCTGGGCGTCGACCGCGCTTGAACGGGCTAGTGGAGGGATTGCTGACGCTGTGGTGACAGCTCTGTCTTCGCGGCTACGAAAACCGCTCTGGAGTCCTTGACGCGCTCGTGGGCTCTCGAGCTCGGCTCCGCTCCCGGCATGCAGGGTACGACTGTGAATGCCGTCTCGGTTGGCCTGACGGATAGCCATGGTTTTAGGTCTCTACCAGATGCCACACAGCAAGCACTGAAAGATGAACGGCTGCCGAAGGTGACGGTTGCAGAGGGAGGACGGATGGGCGAGTGCGAAGATGTTGCAGATGTAGTCGGGTGGTTGGTTAGTGAGAAGGCGAGGTGGGTAAGTGGGAGCGTTGTTGCGGCTAATGGGGGTGCTGCGAGAGTTGGGTGATGTGAAAAGAAAGGGAATAAATTGGATCAAGGGGTGACTTTGAGAAGGAGTTGGGTGCTTAAATAGTTGTTAATTTCGCGAGAGCAATTAGCTAGTCTGCATTCCTCTATATTCCATTTTCTTAGCCCTCCTGTGTTCCGGAGATTTAGCGTGCAAGCCTTCTATCCAAATGTTTTACAATAGCCAGAATGGCGTAGCCCAGTTCTCCCCAATACGCCGAGAGATGCATCTTAGAAGTTACAAATAAAGAAGATACAAGACATGCCTCCTATGACTCCCATCTCATCCAAACATTAAAGGCTATGGTATTGAGTTTCGGGTCTCAAATACCTCCTCAGTCCACGGGTCTACATATACATTTATGCCAGCGGATGTATAATCTCCGCAGCATTTCCAGAGCTAAGGTCAATGCTTTTTAAATTCGTCTTCGTTTCCAAATCCAATGTCTTATCGCGCAGGGCCTGAGTGTTCGCGGTGATGTCTATAACCATCTTCTCTATCTCGTCGATGCTGTCAAAAGGGCCGAACTTGAAAGGCCGCAATGCACCGTTCCCACGTGGTTCAAACTGTTCCCACATTTCAAGCTCAGGCGTGTTGTACTCGTTATAGTCACCCCTCAGGTCCCGATCGTCCTCCCGAAAAGATTGCGTATCACCCAAAACGTCCTTGACTTCCTGTACTCCTACTGCAGCTAGGGTCTTCGCACGGCGTTCTTCGTTCAATTCCACCTCATCTCCATCTTCCGTCTCTTGCTCTTTCCACTCCTCATTCTCTACGTCCTTCTCAGCCATGATTTCCCGCTTTAGGTCGTCAATCATTGCCTTCTCACGCTTCCTCTTCAATTTTTCCCTATACTTGTCCGAATACGAGATCCTCGATAACGTAACCTCAATCCTATCTTCAACCAACCCCTTAACATAGTTCGCCATTCCGCGTGTAGTGAAGACGCCCGAGAAGTGGAAGCTGAGCCAGAGGTATAATACAATGCCTCTATGCAAACTTTCGAGCTTAGCAAGGTAAACGCGATCTGGCAAAGGATCCTGGTCTAAAAGCTCTAGATTAAATTCAGGAATGTCAAGGAGTCCGCCACGTTTTTGCTTGCCTACGCACTCCGCGAGGGTACGCAGGAGCTTTCTGGTTTCGGGATCTCGCGTGGGGGCCGGAGCTGAACAGAATATGATGCGGTCGCCTGTAGTCAAGCCTTTCACAGGCTGAATGATATCGGCGATGATGAGCTGGTCCTTCAGGCCACATATGTGGAAGCGGGGGTGGAGCCGGGATATCTCGTTCAATCGGAGGAGGATGTAGCTAAAGGGAGTTCCAGGAGGAAAATAAGTCGCAAAGCGCTCGATAATCCGTGCCGGAGGGAAGAGCCCTGCTGTTTGAATAATCTCGGCTTCTCCCCCAACCGCACGCGCCACTCTGGCGAAATCGATTCTTTCGAGAGTTGTGACGTATCCGACAGTGCCTTCTCCAGTAGATTTGCTTGGCGTTGGTGAGGTGATAGAAACATTAACTGTATCAGGTTTCTTGGAATGCAAAGCGGCGCTGGGGCTTTTCTGAGGCTCCGCTTCCATGTGGTTGGTGTTCTTAGTTGACTGCTTGTCAAGACGAACTTCCTCCAAAGGAAGATTGTCATCTATGTCCACAACCCCATCGAATCCTGGCGTTGGAGCTTTCTCAACAGGTATTTCTGTCTGAAAGTCGTTGCTTTCGGTTCCTTCGTTAGCGGACTGTTCGGCAATGCGATAACGCCCGGCTCGACCAGCAATCTGCTTAATCTCTGATGTTTGTAGAGCTACCATCTTTTGCCCGTTGTTCTTCACACAGGTTTCAAAAATAATCCGCTTGATGCTTCTAATGTTTTATTAGCTAGTAACAACGCCTATCTGGGCGGCGATGACTTACAGATTAAGGCCCATGCCGATTGCATCGCTGGCCACCAAAAAGTCATAGTCATTTTCGGGGTTGTTGAAAAGCCTGGCTTGATGAGCTCTGGTTTCTGGTGGTAAACTACCGTAGATAATGGCGACCTTCCGGCCAGTCTTCTTTTCTATTTGCTCTCGGAGAGCGTGAATACCCATGACTGAAAAGGCGACTATGCAGTCGCCCTTTTGAAGTTTGCTGAGATCCCCTCCCAGGCTCTTATTCATCATTTTCAGAGGACTAAGTCGCTGATATCTGTGTATCTCTAACTTATCCCCCATTGCTGCTGTTAACTCCCGAATCAACGGTACTGTCCTCTCTTCTCCGCAGAGATGCATTTCCCTCGCTTGCATTCCTAGGAATGCTTGAGTCCATGCCCAGCCACGTTCGGGACTATTGATCATCTGAATTTCATCGATAACGGCGACCTCGAGTTCCTTGTTTATCGGGGCCATCTCGACGGTACAGCTCACCATATCAATATTTTCTGGGTCTGGAAATTTTCTTTCCTCTCCTGTGATGAGAGCGCATTTCTTTCCCTTCGCATTCATGCGGGTAAAGATTTCGTTAGCTAGTAGACGCAGGGGTCCAGCATACACGCCAGATTTCGCTTTTTCGAGTCGCTTGAGGGCATGGTATGTTTTGCCCGAATTGGTCGGTCCTACGTGAAGGTGGATAGTTCGCCGTATCTCTCTCGTTGCCGGGTACCATTCCGCAGGATAGCGTAAATCTGCCAGAGCCTTTTGATTCTTAATTTCAGCGGCTGTGAAATTTACTCCCGCTATATGTGCGTAGAAGCCATATTTCAGCTCACGTATCACACCGGTTACTCCCTTTTCTCGGTATGCGTCTTGTAACGCTTCGAATTTGGCAGCAAAGCCATCATCAAGACCCTCGGTATTCTCGATAACCTTCTCAAAACTGGCCCAATATTCTTTGAATGACTTTGGATTGAGCTCAATACTCTCGAGGAATTCCGGTTCGCTCAGCTCTTTCTTAAGATTGGGTAGGAGCTTCTGCACTACTAATGATTTAAGTATCTCTGGGTTATTAGCGGCTAGACTAACAGTCCCTTTCCCTGCTGCTTTACGAATACGGTGAATAGCGATGGCGCGATGCTAAAAGCCTTATTAGTCCTGCATTACTTAGGAAGGAGATAGTTGGTTTACTTTGTCATCCTGAACTAGAAGTGGTCTCCATGTGCCTGTCCTTGTTCCAGGATCAACTAGAGGCTTACGCTGGCGATTTAAACTCTTCCAATTGGCGGCCTGAATTCGCGGAATTGGGCGGCGTGGTTTGGAGGCAAAGGCACAGAAAATGCATAGGCTAGGACGCTTGGCCTGCGTCTGCATCCTAAGCAGTCTAGGAGGAAGACTGGACCGTGATAGAAGGCGCCTCAGATCCCATGAACAGTAAATAAAGGCTAAAGGTGCTGAATTGGCTGTCTCGTTAGTGTTGGTGTTGGAGTGTTTTGGGGTTTTTTATTTGGTGTACAACGTCAAAAGTTTCGTCTTCAGGCGGAGCGAGATGGCCATCGCCGAAACCCCACATTACCCTCTCAACCACCACGAATACCTGCCCGCAACTTCTGTTCCCCTCGAAATTTACCACAAAGCAGGTCTAAATATAACCTCGAGCGATCTTTTAACCATCGCTGTATTCTTTCTCTCATTCCAACTGAAGCTGCCCGGAATTGCCCGCCATGGGTGCCTCCATTATCGACACTCAGCGTGACAGTATAGACCCTTTATCATTCTTTGAAGCTTCATGTGCTAATTATACTATATAGTTATACTCGATACCATACGAAATACCGCGCGCGGAGAAGTACACGCACCTCGACCCCCTCATAAAGCTGTCCTGACACCAACCTCAATTTAGTGGAAAGTCTTGGTGGTAGACGAGACGAGCCGCAAGCTCATCGACAATGTTGTGAAGGAAGATGATATTCTCAACGAGCAGATAACAAGTACGACCATATTTTAAATTGCAAATGCCATCAGATGTCTGACTTAACCCCAGATATTGAGCAGATTGAGCATAGGCGGCCAATAAATAAGGACATGGACGCTGTCTACATCCTTTCTCCCCAACCTCATATTGTCGAATGCATTATGGCCGACCTCGAACGCCGCAGATATCGAGGCACCTTTTTAATATGGACGTCTTGTAAGGCTATGTTTTCACTTTTCGCCTGGCTAAATACTGACCTATTCAGTGCTCCCTCCACCATTAAGAGAGCGCATAGACAGGTTATCTATAGCAAGAGAGCAGATTCGGATATTCAGAGTGCTGGAGATTAACTACTACCCCAGAGAGTCCCACTTGATCACCTTCCGGGACCCGTGGAGCTTCCCAATTCTGTTCCATCCGGCGTGTAATAACCTCGTTAGGCAGCACATGGAAGAGTTAGCACAAAAGGTAAGAAGAATGTCTATCGTGTATACTAGGAGGACGCTGACTTCGTTAATTTGTTAGATTGTGGCTGTGTGTGTTTCTCTGGGCGAGTATCCAACTATTCGCTATTACCGACCACGGAACCCGTCTCACGAGGCTAGCGTTCTCTGCTTGCATCTTGCGCGTTTTGCGCAGGAACAGATAGATATGTACGCCCAATACCATCAAAATTTCCCTCCTCCTTCGAACCGTCCTAGAGGAGCGCTCTATATCACCGATAGGTCAATGGATTTATTTGCCCCCCTCCTGCACGAGTTTACTTACCAAGCAATGGCTCATGATATTTTGCCAATCAAAGAAGGAGATAAAGTAACATACAAGGCAATCGTAAACGAGGGAAGGCCCGACGAAGAGGAAAAGGAGATGGAAATTGGCGAGAAAGACAAGATATGGGTAGAGAACCGACATCAGCACATGAAAGATACCATCGAAAAGTTGATGGGCGACTTCCAAAGGTTCATTGACGAAAATCCTCATTTCACGAACTCAGATACTGGCAACGCAAGCAGTTTAAATGCCATCAAGGATATGATAGCTGGTTTGCCTCAGTTTCAGGAAATGAAGGAAGCATATTCGCTACACCTGAGCATGGCTCAAGAATGCATGAATATATTCCAGAATCATAAGCTACCAGATCTGGCATCGGTAGAACAAGTACGTTTCTGCCAACCCTATTTTCTCATACGAGCAATTCTTTGACAATTTAGTAGTCCCTCGCTACCGGACTTGATGAGGATTACCGCAAACCTAAAAACCTTGCAGATCAAGTTGTTCGCACTCTTGACGAAGATAGTATCACACGCCCGGATCGTCTGCGCCTCATAGCTTTGTACCTCCTCTACAAAGACGGACTTCTCCCTGCGGACCTCATGAAACTTCTCGCCCACGCTCAACTTCCTCCACAGGATGGTGAAGTTCTCAACAACCTCGACTTGTTGGGAGCGCGCATTGCTAGACCTCTCAAAGACAACAAACCCCCTTCGCCCCCTCTATTTCCTCGAAAACCCGCTCCTCCCGCTAACGCAGAAGAATACGCCCTCTCGCGCTTTACAACCGCCCTCCAAAACCTTCTCGAAGACCACGTTCGCGGCGTGCTCGACCAGACCATCTTCCCTTACACAAAACCGCATCTAGACGCCACCGAACCATCTGCCCAAGACTCGGTCTCCGCCGCTTCCCTCCGCTCCGCCAAGCCAACGTGGGCGAAGTCGCGCTTAAGTTCGGTAGAGCCTAGACAGCGCATTATCGTCTTCATGGCTGGCGGCGCCACCTACTCCGAGTCGCGCGCCTGCTATGAAGTCTCGCGCCAGACCTCCCGTGATGTCTTCCTCATAACCTCGCNCATGCTCAACCCAGGGCTCTTCGTGCGACAGGTCGGCGATCTGAGCGTCGACAAGAGACGGCTGGGCATCCCAGCCGAGCTGCCCAAGCCGAAAGCACCTGCGCATCTGTTCGAGCGGGATGAGCCGCCGAAACCGACTCCACCCAGTTTGGCGAAGCCAGGGCTGCCGAAGACCCCGGCGCCGCCGACGGCGGGCTTGGGCGCCATGACGCTGAACTCGGGGGGTGGTGCGGTCGCGGGCAGACCACAGAATGGACAGGGCAGTCATTTGGCGGCTCAGAACTCGGGCGGGAAGTTCTCAAAGGATCCGGAGAAGAAAAAGAAGAAGCATCATTTCTTTTCTTCCAAGTAAGTGGGGTGGAAGGGGTGCGTTTGGGCTTTGGATTCTGCATGGCGAGGGATCATGGGTTATGGATGGCGTTGGGGATGGCTAGGAGTGTTGCATGGTGCTTTTCGGGGAGCTCTTGTTTCGGTGGCGCTGGTTCGCGGATACCATGCTGCAGGTTGTTGTGGTTTTGGGAGGGTTGTTTGGGAGAAGTAATGGTCCATAGAGTGAACATGGTGTTAAGCATGCGAGGGAGTAGGGGGCGAATCTTGCTTTCTGTTTATCGATGCTTGGTATTATACAAGTACTAATATATGGGTTCTGAGAAATATTCTTGCCAACGTAACTTACTATGGATGACAAAGGAGTGCTCGCTATGGTAGAACAAAAATGGATTTTCAATAGCATGTGCGAAATGGGTGTAGGCATGGGTGTTCTCGGTGTTCCTAAGGATTAAAGGTCCCATAAAATAAAGCGGGTAGGGGTAGCTGGGACATAGTCAGTAATCCTAATATGGTGGCACTTACGATTCGAAATCGAAAGGGTCAGTTCTTTTGAGTAACTCGCATTAGCACTTTGATCGCTAGGACATATTTTGAGATTAAGTGAGACCAACCAAACTCCAAATACCGCCTATCAACTTAGTAGTCATAACGGAGACTGCTCGTTCATATCGTCGCGCTAAGAATATCCCATTCGCCCTTTCTCCTCGTCTCGTTGTAGGATACTTGTCGAGCTCGCGTTCATTCAAGAAGACGAAGCCAAAAGGCATCCCGCTCAGTACCGATAGCGAGTAGAATAGTCCTTGGGACTGACAACCAAACCCCTACCCTTCTTTGCACCACGATAGATCGTCTCGATGATATCGATCAATTCCTGCTTATCCTCCAGGACCCAGTTAAGTTTGTTGTTATTACCAGTGCCGAAATCGCACATCATATGCTTGTTGCGGAAGAAGAACATGAGCGTCATCGGGTCGTACAGCGTACATCTGCTTGAAGTCGGGAACCTGATCTAGGTCGCAGACGTAGATGACGGCGAAATTCTTGACGCGGTCAGCGATGCGGAACAGGATCTCGTCCTGCGCCATACAGTCTGGATCCCAATCTCTGCCGAAACGGATGATTACAAGGCGCTCTTCTTCGGACATCTGGGTGCCATAAATGTTAGTCAGAGTCATGCATGCGCTGCGGGGAGGAAAAGTGGTGACTTACGATGGCCTGGTCAACGTGCCAGCCGGTGACGAGATGCGGGAGTACGACGGAACCCATATTTGCGATATGACTTGAGTCTCTTGACACTGGGGATAAGTGGCGATGGTGCAGTGGCAGCGGCAACGGCAGTGGCAGTGACAGTAGCAGTGGCAGAAGAAATAGAACTAGCCAGTGAGGCAGACTTTCAAGGTACGTAGACAGTCGAGAAAGCGGCTGGTGTTAGTTCGTCTTGGCGCGCCTACAGTTCCGCGGGCTTTTAAACACAGCCATGCCGCACCTCGCCAGATGAGCTATCTGCCCCAAGGCAGACACCTTTGCAAATCCAAGAGAAATGTCTCAGAGATATGGGGAACTAGTTAAAATTGCTGTAGCACGGCTGTGGCCAATCTTTTGCCTGATCTCTTCTTCGACTTTAAACCACGTTTATCCAAGGAATGAGTACCCTTCAACATTGTATCTCCGTAATTCCCTTAGTCTCCTATCTTGACTAGGAGATTTACGTAACCATGCTCACATTTAGCAAAGCCTTTAGTCAACTGTTCTGTCGGTTCTCTCAACTCTCTTCTGGAGTAGACAAGCATCTTATACAGGATCAACCTTCCTTTCAATCTCGACATGATCCTTTAAAGTCTCGATATCAGTCTGGCATCCGTTTCGGCTCTGCAGTCTGCGAGGATTGGGGTATTCTGCCCGTAGAGAAAAAGCCACCTATCCTAAGTCTCCCTATAGATTATCCAAGAGATTACGTCATACCTTCCACGAGAATCTGCGGCAGCATTCTGT
Organism: Cenococcum geophilum 1.58; assembly: GCF_001692895.1. Taxonomy (NCBI): domain Eukaryota; kingdom Fungi; phylum Ascomycota; class Dothideomycetes; order Gloniales; family Gloniaceae; genus Cenococcum; species Cenococcum geophilum. The sequence goes on from NW_027137579.1 coordinate 916,207, forward strand.
CTCAGCAGTCGGTACATTTGCTATGCCGTAGGAACTGATCATCTTTACAAACTCCTTAAGCGGGCGCGGAGCAAGTACGAGAGAAGAGCGAACACCATCCTGGAACAGGCCTTCCCATCCCACTGGTTCTGTGCCTGGTGTGATAGGTTTCACTCGCATGATCGACTTGGAGGACCAACGCGCTTCAATCGTGAAGTTAAACGGAAATGTGCTGAATTCAACGGTTATATACACTATGGACACCGATATGTCCTCGCGTACCATCATGTACGGCTTGCTATAAACCAACATCTCTGGGGCTTGAACTATGGAATTCCTCTGGATGACTTCAACTTCAAATCGACAGATACTGTAAAGGTACTGAAGAAAAATTGCTCGATACGGCTCAGGACCGAGGCTCGCATCATCTCAAATCAGCTCTTGTTCCACGCTCAGTGCTCAATCGTGGTTTCAACCGGAATGAGAAGTCATTCCGACTTCGCAGCTCAGATCGTGGGTGCAATGCCGCAGCTCGTTGTTGGACACCGAGGAAGTTCTAATAGTCATGTCAATTTAAGGGATATTATCAAGTATACTCTTAAAAAGGGCCGTCACAAGTCTAAATTATGTTACTGTGGGCAGTGTTCGACGGACTACGATATTACAGTTGACTACAATGATGTTCCGCAACTCTTGGCTGAGCCCAGTCTTCATGCTAGTGCCGCAAACTATATTCCCGGTGACAGATTTAAATGCGGTCTCAGAGGAAGATCCACTTATTTTTGCTGTTCTACGCATCATCCAGTGTTAAAAGAAAGACTCCCCGCCCCTCACTATCCTATCCACGGCAACGGCTATATCCAACCTTTAGGTATTCAGTCAACTTGTACTATCAGAGCATATAATTAGTGAAAAACTTACATACACACAACTCGGGCCGTTCTCCCCCTAGGCCTCGTTGACAAGTTTCAGTGTCTAGCACTGGTGGTCGAAATACAGAGCTGGATCGTGAGGGCCCTCACCAGCCTCTGGGCACGCAGTACCATCATCGCGAACTTGAAGCTCGCGAGTGTCAAGCTCAGGCATCGCCTGAGCTTGCACCATAGACATGGCGACAAAGAAAATTGCGAAGAATCGAGGGAGAATCATTGTTGAAAGGATCATGGCGACAAAGAAAATTGCGAAGAATCGAGGGAGAATCATTGTTGAAAGGATCATGGCGACAAAGAAAATTGCGAAGAATCGAGGGAGAATCATTGTTGAAAGGATCATGGCGACAAAGAAAATTGCGAAGAATCGAGGGAGAATCATTGTTGAAAGGATGAAGTTCGAAAAGGGTTAGACTTGGCTTTGAGATTGATGTAGAGCTGATTATGATTGAGGAGTTGCGGCCTTGTCTTTATATCGAAGGGAGGAGCTCGATCCCATTATCGCTGGGGTGCTGCACCTTAACACCTTGTTCGAGTCTACGTACCCTATCAATCACACCAAAGATGCCCACGTGGGCATTACTTCTGTCTGATCCCCAATATTACCTACAAACTTTGCTTTTTATTGTCTTCGTACTCAGTATTTCGTATCATTGACCGTATAATAACCTTTACATCTCTCTACTTAGTTCAAGCATACGTAAAGATTCTAGCATTATTAGGCTACTGCACCTCAACATCTTATTTAATTCTATATATCCTATCTATTATACCAAAGCCGTGCACGTGGGTATTACTTCTCTCTTATGCCCAGTATCTCCCGCAAGCTGGGCTTTTCATTGTCTTCGTATTCGATAGTTCATATTTTTCAGCGCGCTGCGCACCATAAACTTTAAATCTCTCTACTCTCCCCCCCTTAATGAACGTTAAATTGAAGGAATTGTGGGCCTGTGTGGATAGCGAGGACTACGGGTTTAGCAAGTAAAAACCCTCGATTTCGAGCCTTGGCTACAGGCAGCAGAGCTCTTAAAGGTTATATCTACCTTCGTAGGGCAAATGGCCGTGCTAGCCCTGATATGCTAACGTTTAAGCCGGGGGGTGGGTACTAGACCAGTTTTTCTAACAATCTACCTGCTACAATACCTAACCGAATGGGCAAGGTGCTTAATCTTACCCTTGCCACCCCCCTGCCCACCTCCTGCCTACCCTTTATACAAGTGTCGATCCAGGTCGGATTTAGAATCGGATTTCCTTACTACCGTCTTACTACTGTCCTGGTCAACGACTCGGTCTACGACTCGGTCTCCGACACGGTCACTGAATTAGTCTACTACCCTTTTCCTTACGTATTTATAGAGGCTCTAGAGCCACATTCAATAGACAGAGTTCTCATTCTTTTCTTACAATCGGTGCACGGACTACCGATCGACAACAAGGTTTATATAGTAAAATAAGGTAGCTTGTATACCTTTTGCTAAGCAGGTAGATAGTAGATTAATTAATCTACCTAGTGGATAAGCTCTACTACCAATACACCTGCCGTATAAGGTGTAGTTGATTAAGTAGTGCCCGCGGCGACAAGGCTATTTAAACCTCGCGGGCGCGCGAGGTAGTCGCGATAACGTGATCGCGGGAGACATGTCTTCCTTTTCTATTACCACCTTGTATTTTAATAACTCCTTATTAAGCTTCTAGGCGGCCGGATACCGATTATAATAGTAAATTTAAGTCGGCAGGAGCCTTAAGGCTATACGGAAGACTTAATATTAATCAATCGGGTATAGTATATTAGTAAGGGACTCTAGTAGAACTTTAATTAACGGCGTCTGTAACTAATTTATATGCTAACTCTACGTGGCAGGTGTTTCGCGGATACTTATTTAGCTAGAAAAACCGGTCTACTGCCTCCCTGGGCTTTACGGAGGTGCTAGGGCTAAATTTTATTACACCGCTTTGGGTGGCAGTGCGCAAAATTAGTGAGAGCGCCTTGATTGATTGGTGGTAGAATATTCTGCCCAAAGCGGTGTGATAAAATTTAGCCCTGGCACCTCCGTAGGCTATTTAAGGGTGCGTTCGGTTGCAGCTCCAGATTCAATCTGGAGGCTCCAGAACCGGGTTGATCTGGAGCCTCAATCTGATCTGGAGGTGACTGTTCGGTCAATCTGGCGACTTTCTGATCTGGAGCTCCTCCAGATCGGCAACCGCGTCAAATTCGCACGCTTTACCGTATATAGTAGTTGAACTTGAGCTCTTGGCGTCAGATCAATCTGGAGCTTTTTTCTCCAGATTAATCGTCAAGTCGAATCTGGAGCTCTGCTCGTGCGCCCGTCCACCAATCCACCATGCCCCTACTGCCACCGCCCTTACCGACGACGGTATTACTACAGCAGCTGCCCTATATGATGTCCTCTTCTTAATTCTTTCTATCGCCATTTATATCTGATTAGGTAGAAGATATCGCTAATTTTAATCCTCATCCAAGGCCTTTTTATTAGAATAATTAACCTGTAAGAGTACATATATTAGATCCCGCAAGAGTCGCTCAAGTTCGCGAGTACTCTCTGTCTTTTTGGCCGTATGGCGACGTGGTGCGGGACACGTACGTTACACAACCGAACAGTCGGCTTTATTTCAGATTGACCACAACCACCAGATTAAGCGCCACTAATTATCTACTAATTGACGCTAGTGAAAGCACGGATCAACGTCAGATTGAAAAAGCTCCAGATTGCAACCGAACACGCCCTAAGCTTATACAACAGCGTACCATAATCGTTGTTATTACCTCGTGTTCACCTTGCCCAGACAAGCAATCTATGTGAGGATTCCAAGAAAAAGCTTGGTACAGGGTTAGAACACGAAAACTTTGGAGAGATACGGCTTCGAAGTTGGAGTCCAGGATTAGGAATACATATCCAATCAGTAATGTTATTAAGCTCACGAGGTTGCGTTACGCAGAAAGCATACAGTCTTTGAGGGGATAAGTCTTGCTTGTGTTTAGTATATAAGGGAAGACAAGAATGACAAGAATGGAACTAAAATTTGTAGATCAGCACTTCTTCTCTGTACCTTATAGCATCTAAGCATCTTTCACACACGAGCACTACCAGCACAAAGCAGCCGCACCGCCTGACTATTGATTCTATTTCAAGTAATTCGTATGTCAACACTTCTCCATGACCGAGACAACAAGAGGCTGCAGCGTCTACAACGACCTCAATCATCTGGGTCAAGGATGCATCTTTCACATGCCGAAGATTGCTAACTCATATCTCAGATCATCATGAAGTTCAGCACACTTTCAGTCGGCCTCCTCGGCCTTGTCTCCTCCGCCTACTCCGCTGCCATCGAACCCGCCGTGGTCAAACGTGACACTAAACTCCGCTTTGAAGTCCAATTCAGCGACAAACTTGTCGACGTTGGTAATCTCAACTCCTTCGATGCCGTCTGGCAGCGCATGTACGCTCAATCCGACGACCATGCTGGTCTCTCTGATGCTACCTACTATCAATTCGACGGCGCCTGCAACCACGAACTCGAGAAGCCGAAGCTTAACGTCGATGTTAAGCTTGACGGTCAATGGGGCAACTTTGGCGATTTCAATAATTGGGACATGCGCAACTCTGTCATCAAAACTATGTGGGCTGCGGTCGACAACCTGGGCAAACAGCAAAGCCGCTCGATCTTCAGCAAATGCCGTGGCACCACTTGGCAGGAATCAGTGGCGTACTCGGAAAATGCAGCCTGCGGTCCTTTAGTTGCAATCAAGGACTGCCAGTGCGGTATCTATACCGCGCAGTGTATACAAGTGGACAATGGCTTCATGCTACCATCCGTCATCAAGGTGCTTGTGTATCAGAACGATGGTGTGCTTCGCCCAGATAACTACATCGTCACTTTGTCGTCCTACAAGGCTACAAGCGCAGGTGGCTGTGGAAAGGCTGGTGCGCTTGGTGAAGTCCTTGCCAGCTTTATTCCGGGTATTGGTACCTTCATCGAGAAGGGTGTCAAGGTTGCTTGCCGTCAGTAAGCAATTGGCATTCATGTGCGGGGATGAGCGGAGAGGGCTATTGGTTTCGACTTTTTATGATTTTTCTCCTAGAGTTCCTCTCAGAGTTGGGAATAAGCAAGCGAGCCAAGCTGAGCAGGCTCAGCTTGCTTGCTTGGCTTGCTTGCTTGGCTTATTTGGCCAAAATTGTCGGCTTGCCTGGCTTGCCTGCCCGCTTAATTGAATTTTATATAGAAGTTTTAGTGTTATATACAAAATTGAGGCTGTAGGCCACTCCAAAATCTCTCCTCCGCGGCCCGACTTGTAGTTATATAATGCAGTTACATAGGGGTAGTTATCGCAAAGCTTGGCGAGGTATTAAGAGCGGCTTTGAGGAACGCGTTAATAGAGGCTTCGAGGGAGGCTTTAAGGGAGGCTTTGAGGGAGGCTTTAAGGGAGGCTCTAAGGGAGGCTTTAAGAGAGGCTTTAAGAGAGGCTCTGGTAATAAGGCCTCTGCTTTTAAAGCACCTAGATGTCACTATCGCCTATATAGATCGTGGCTCACTTACCATCTGTACTAGATCTTTTAAAGCCTATCCTTTTATAGCTACGATTACACTGCAAGGCAGTAATAAGATCAGGCCGAAGCCTTAAACGACGTAGCTCTAAAAGATTACCAGCTTCACTAAGGGCTGGTTCGCAGTTATCGCTTATAGCTAGTATTGTTAATATATTAAGGGCCATCTTTAAGAGCTTTAGCTAAGTTAATTGCGTCTGCCACTAATATAATATAGGATCGCTTGCAAGCGGATAATCATAATTAAGAGGCTCTTAAACTCTCTAAGCCCTATACCCATTGGGGTTAATAAGGCCTTAAGAGCTACGAGTATTGGCTTGAATATAGTCGTCTTTACCAGACGCCACATGCGATGGTTTTTGCTGCTAAGTTAGTAACTAAGTTAGTAACGTAGTTAAAGCCTCTAGTTTAGCTTTATATGAAAGCCAAAGCTTAAAAAAAGCTAAGTCTTTTTTAATTAGCTAATCTAGGCGATCTGCCTATATATATTTATAGAAGTTTTTAAAGTAAAACGGCTATACAGTAGACGGGAGTCTTATTAAGTTTCTTAAAATACTTCTACAGTTTTAACCACCTGCGATTAAGGTTAATTGCGTAATAATCCTTAATTTAATTCTTAATTAGGATAGCCTTCTATTATTACTTTAACTACTTAGGTCTTCTTTTCTTTAAAGGGGTTAAGTAGCTAATTAAGTATAAAAATTACCTCCTAAATCGCGCTATATAGGCCGGATTTACCTCTAGATTTAAGTATCTTAGTAGCTTCGTGAATTAGTAATAGAATATTAATATAGTTAATAATAACGTCCTAATCGTTAGAGGTTAACGCTCCGCCTATAATAAGTAGTAGAGGTAAAGGCACCTTTTTTTCTTTAGTTATTAGAGAAGCTACTTTTTTATTATAGTTCCAAATTATATATTACGTAATTAAATTAATTAGGCCGCGAAAAAGGTTGGCTTGGGCGAAGGCGTTATAATAACCATTCTTACTTAGCTTTAGGTTTAGTATTAGGTACAAAGTGTTACGAGACTCCCCCGTGATACCTTATACACGTTTACCTGTTTCTACCGACTTAACAACTAAAGACTAACCATGGGACGGCAATTTAACGGCAATTTGCGGCAATCTGACGGCAATCTGCTATATTCTGCTATATTCCGCCAAGTTTCACTAAATCCTACTATATTTCGCCAAGTTCTACTAAATTCTACTATATTCCGCTAAGTTTTACTAAATCCTACTAAGTTCTGTTAGGACTACTATCTAAATCCTATTCTACTTTATATATATATTAACTAAGTAACTAAGCTAATAATATATACCCTTTCTTCCCGTTTTCTTACCTTTTTTCCTTATATAATGTTTTAATCTTATTATATAGTTTATATATATAGCTTAATAATATCTACTTTACTATATATTATTGTCGCTTATACTTACCCCGTAATACTATATTATATTAAACCTAGACCTTATACCGCTTTAGCTAGTATATAAAATAACCTAAAAGCCCTTATATCTATTATTAGTTATATAAAATAACTTACTAATAATAACTACTTAAGTAGGTTATAGTGATGTTAGTTAATATACTTATTATTTTCTAGAATAAGGAAGGGCGAGGAGCTTAAGGCTCCTTACTACGCTAGTGCTATAGTAATATATAACTGTTACGGAGTAAATATAAGCAACGATAATATATAGTAAGGTAAAAAGCCGTAACAGCAGCGAAACTAGCCCAAAACCACTTAATAAAGCAACCCGATATCGGAATCCTATTCCCCGCACTAAGAAACCCTATAAAACCACGTCGCCCCTATTTAGAGCATGGGGGATAACGGAGGGGCGCAGGCTTCCTGCTAAAGTCGTAAGAGTTGCGACGCGCAGGAACCGAACCACGAACTAGGTGGGTAATAACGCGAAAAGGACAGCTGCTAGTAATAGCAAAAACTAAAGGAAATACTTAAATAAATTAAAAACGATCTTATAAAAGAGGAGGAAGAAACTCTACGGCATTAAATACTTACCTTTATTTAAGAGGTAATATAGTATATTAAAGCTCTTTCTACGCGTCTAGTCCCCTAAATAACCTAAGAATAAGAAACTAAGGCCCAGCTTAACTAAATTAAAGCTAGTATTAAGAAAATCTAAAAAGAAACGCGTAAAGGAGGACCCTTAGGCCTAAGAGTTCCCCTAGTATAGGTTTAAACCTAAGCAGCTATTACTATATAGGCGGCCTATATAGTAAACACAGTCGCGGCACTATAGAGAGCGAGTATACGCGTCCGGCTTAAGGAGCCCTAGGGCTATAAACTAGGGGAGCTTTTTAAGACTATTTAGAGAATAATACTAAGCGTATATACTGTACGCACCCTTAATAGTAGGGATATAAATGTCTATATCTTCTCCTAAATAATAAAGAACTAAATCCTAAACGGGCTAGACGCGCTAGGACTTAGGATACTAAGAAAAGATTACCTCTTAAAAGTACTAGGAGTCCTACTTAAGACTTTAATTAATAGCGGAAGGGATATAGATAATTTAGAATTAACTTAATCTATTTATAAAGCTATAAAGCGCCTTATACTTAGGATAGCTATTAGCTAGATTTAATAGCTATACGACCCTAAAGTGTAGGTAAAACGCTAGGTAAACTTTAGCAGCGCTTAAAAAGAACCTAAGAAGACTAGGGGAATAATTATAATTAGCGTTCTAACCTAAGTAATTTAGTAAAAGATTGTAAAAAGTAGAATAATTATTAAATCCTAGCTTTTTAAAACTAGGCTATTTAAGAATAGTATAATTATAAAGTAATGCTATTACTGTAATTAATAGGGGTATATATAAAGCGTATACGGAAAGTAAATAAAATATAGGTAATATAATAATAATAATAATAATTCATTGCTTAACGTCCGATTTAGATCCCTATTGGGCCCACGCGGACTACTCCTTATTTATATATGGGGAGAAAACTCTATTTAAGAAAAATGAGAAAACCCTATAATCCATCTCCCCGCCTTTTAGGACTCGCCTACTTAGCGCCTATAAGTTGCCTATGGTGCTCTACTACCTTACTGTTTAACCTCCTTAGGAACTACTACTGCCGTAATTAGCCTATAGACGCGCTAGTATTATAAACTTTTACTCTACTACTGTAGAGTTACTAGGGGGCACCTACTGCTTACTCCCTTACCTTCTATTACTATTTCCCTTATAACCCAGAACTAATTTAGCATATTTTAACTAATAAGCCACTAGGTAACCGCCTTAAGGCCTTTTTATATTAAGAGTAGTGTATTATAGTTTTCTATACTAGCTACTAAGAGCATTATTTCTTAATTAGTGCGTAGGGGGCATAGTAGTATTATATATTTTGGTGTCTGTTTTAGCTAGCTATATTTACATCTTGGGCTACCTACTAGGATACCTACCCAGTAAAGCCAATCTTTTAGTCCTATTACCCCTGTTCTTAAGAGTGTTACTATTATATTTTCTGCCTTTATTAGGCCTTCTTAGAGCCCTTAGGTATTTACCCCCTATAGCGTTAACTATACTATAGCTTAGGTTTGTCTTACCTAAATTAGCCTCTATACCTTTGACTCCTATTTACCTCTTTAGTGTTAGTCTAACTAGTATTATATTACGGTAGATAGTTTTCTAGCGTTCTTACGTGTTCTACTTTAGCTCCTTTCTCTGTCTTACTATTATCTTTACTAACCTCTTGCGCGTTTTCCTTCCTCCTTTATATAGGCCTGGGCCCTAAAGTAATACTATTCTTCTTCTGCTTTCTTTACCTGTTTCTTTAATATCTCTTCCCTACTTTAAGGTTATTAGTTTATTCTCCTATAGGGTACTCTAGGGTCCCTCTATAGTTTACTTAGACGTGTCTTAATATACTTTATAATATTAGAGTTACGTTTATTTTATGTTCTTTATATTATAGCGGCTTTAATATATAACTATAGGGGGGGAATATTAGATTCCTTTTTAAGCAGTGCTGTGGCCGTTTACTTATACCCGCCTATAATACTTTAAAGGTAGGCTATTTAGACCTTTTAAAGTGGTTTAAGGAGTAATTTTAGGGGGCCCTTCTTAGTTTCTCTAATGGCCCAAATACTGGATCTATATATTATGGTTGGCCAGACAACTACTATATATAGTAGGCGTAACCTCTAGAAGTATGGACCTTATATAGAATTAACAATCCTAGATAAAGCGATAAACTGTGCTTAGCCTTTATAGGCCGCTTATGCCGCATATACGCTCCACCGGAGCTTAATGTCTACCTATACTCCTAGTACCCTTAGGCCCTAAACTAGTTAACCCCTAAAGCCTTAGATGCGAATTATATACTAGAGATCTGCAGATTAGTTGCGTTTTCTTATAAAATAGATTAGCTGGTATTTCTCTAGTGAGAATTAGACTCTATAACGTCTTGCCTATTCTATATAAGTGTTATAGGCTTTCTCTAGTGTTCTGCAATTCTCTACGGCTGTTGGCCCGTATATAATTAGGTTTATGTTATTAATAAAGCCTATTCCCTAGGTTGCCCCTTCCTTAAAGGAGTTAAGCAGGTTGCTTATAAAGAAAAGAAAGAGTATAGGCGAGAGGGGTAATCCTTATGGTATTCCTGTTGCAACTGCAATAGGGGGGCTCTAGTATCCGCTAAAGACCAGTGATGTTTCTTTCTAGCCTGTAAACCCTTGGACAAATTATATAATCCATTTTGGGAAGCCCTTTGCCCTAAGGATATACAGGAGACGCTCGTGGGGTACATTGTTGTAGGCACCACTAATATCTAGGCTAAGCATTGATACTACGAAGTCCTTTCGCATCGCCCATGCAGATTTAATGGTGGCAGCGAGTAGCGTAAGTGCTGATAGTGTTAAGCGGAAATATAGGTAATATATAGGACTATATAACACCACAAATTACCCTAAGGAAAGGGTATCCTATATTAACTACGGTAAAGCCTATAAAGTATAGTAAAGAAAAAAGTGTAGGACCTTTTAAAGCTACCTTAAAGGTATCTAAATTAAGAGGATGGCCCTTTTAACGCAGTTACTCCGTATATAAGAAGCCGTAGAAATAATATACTAACCCTTAATACTAGGAAACCTTATAATTAGCACTAATAAGAAAAGAGGATAGAAAATATCTTACCTAGGGACCTAAGAATAACCACTTAAATAGGGACTAGGCAAACTATTTTTTATTAAAATAGTAAGCAGAGATAGATTATAATTAAGGCTCCGGCTTTGCGTTAATAGAGCAATAATAGTTAATAGCGAAAATAATAAGGAATAGGATATAGATATAGATAAGCCCACACCTACTTTAAATAAGTAAGTATATAATTATCTAGTATAACTACGGAAATGCAAACTAAGGGGCGTATCGCCCCTTCTTTAATAGCGTTATGCTAGCGGACTACTAGGTCCTTATAATTTAAGAGCTAGCATATAATAGATACACCAAATTAATATACTGCCCTAGGGGATTTATACTTATATATAACGCTCTCCCTATAATAAAGGTCTGCTTTATAATTAGCTAGAATATTAACGCCGCGTATTAAAAGCGTAGATAGTATAGCCCCTTTACCGCAGCCCTCTAGGTATGCCTAAAGGGGCTAGAGGCTATAATTATTAATATCTATAACCCGCGTAAAGATGGCCCTTAGATTAGGGCATAGCCTAAGGTTAAAATGGCTATTAAGGAAGCTAAGGGAGAAATTATACTCTTAGGTAACTTTAACGCCTACTATCCGATATAGGGCGGAAAGTATATAGCTAGTAAAGAGCAGGCGGAACGCCTTTTAGCCGAAACCGATACTAGAGGCCTAGTACTCGCTATACTAAAAGGAGAGCCTATATAGAAAAGAGGGCAATAGGAGAGTATAATAGACCTTACGTTTATATTACCAGATCTATATAAAAAAGTTAACTTCTATAGTATAATTAAGGAATGGGCCCTTATAAGAGACTATATACTAATCCGCATCTAAATTAATAATACTGGCTATTTACTAGCGGAACGCTAGCGCCTCGTCCTTAAAAGGCTAAACTTATAGGGCTTTCTCTAAAGCATCTAGGAGCTTAACTAAACCACATCTAAAGACCCCTTTTAAGCCTTTTAGGAAGGGATTAAGTAAGCATTTAAAGAATACTGCTTATAAGCACAGCCTAGCCGGCAGGCCTATTAAAAATAGTTGCCATAGGCTATATAGCTCCACGCCGGCGCCTAATAGGCGCGACAATAGCTCTAAGCCTATAACAACCCTAAGGACTACTAAAGATATTTAGTATTAAATAATTAACTGTAAAAAGAGACTAGGAGAGTTAGTTATAATAACTAAAAACGCTTTATTTATAAACTTACTAAAGATTAGTTAAAACCATATAATAAGAGACTTTAGACTCTATTAAAATAGAGTAGAAAAGTAAGTATAGTAAAGGTAAACCCCTATCTACTAGACCTTAGGAGGTCTACTAAGGATCCCTTAATAGATAATAATATTATAAAGGCCAATATCCTTATAGCTAAGTTCTTTCCTAAAACTAAAATAGCAGACCTTAGTAATATAGAGATAATAAGGGAACAAAATGTGCTTAATATTAGCCCCACTATCTTAACAGAAGAAATTAGTAAGCTTATTAGGAGTCTTCTAAATAGAAAAGCTTTAGGGCTAGATAGCATACCAAACGAGGTCCTTAAAGTAGCTGCCCTAGTTATTATAAAAGATTTAGTAGAAGTAGCTAGTTATTGCTTTACCAGCGAAATAATACTAAAAAGCCTTAAAGAATCTATAACTATAGTGTTACGTAAAGAAGAAAAGAAAGACTACTCTCTCCTAGGTAGCTATAGACCAATTACCCTTAAAAATACGCTAGTAAAAGTCCTAGAAAAGTATATAGCCAATATTATATCTAAGGCTGCAAAGGAGTATAGGCTACTTTCTTAGAACTAGATAGGAGCAAGGCGTAAATAATCTACACTATTAGCGGTAGAACTGCTTAGCTCTTGCGTATAGATGGCGTAGCAAACGCGCTGTAGGTATATAGTGTTAATACTAAGCCTAAACTTAGTAGGGGTATTTAATAACATCTCCTATAAAAGGCTCCTCTATATTTTAAAAAAAAAGGCTTTTTAAAGTGGCTTATAAACTTTATATAAAGCTTCCTAATAGTATATAAAACCTATATTAAGTTTATAAAATATAAGAGTAACTAGATTTAGACATAGATAGGCATCCCTTAGGGGTCACCCTTATCACTAATCTTATTTCTCTTTTTTATATTAGAGCTGTTAGAGAAATTTTAGCGCCCTAATAGCGGTATACTAGGGTTTAGCTTTATAGACGATATAAACCTTATTACCTAGGGGGACTCTATAATAGAGAACTGTTAATAATTAGAGGCCGCCTATAACTGCTACGCTATATAGGCAAATTAATACGGGGCGGCGTTCGCCTCTAAGAAGTACTAGCTTATATACTTTACAAGGCAACAGCGCCACGCCACCGTAGACCTTACGTCTACCGTGCGTATCGCCGGCTACGAGACAGTCCCTTAGAAAACTAGTATGCGAGTCCTAGGGATCTAGGTAGACCCTAAGCTCTAATAGAAAGAATAGGTTAAAAAGGCCGCGAATAAGGGCTTAGTAGCCTTTAAAGTAATATTAAGGATTACCGCGTCTATATAGGGCCTATTAATGCGCCGCTTATACCTCCTATATACAGCCACCGTCTAACTAGCGATGCTGTATAGCGCCCAAGTATAGGGAGTATAGGATGACGGCGGAACACCAGCGAAAAGCTTGCTTAAACTACTATAGAAAGTCTAAAACTAGTGTCTCCGTAGGGTTATAGGGGCATACTAGTAAACACTAATAGCTGTAATAAAGAAGGAAGCGGCTATTCCCCTAATCCAACTCTATATTAAAACGATAGCCCTCTAAAGAGCTACTAAGACGGCTTTTAATAGGGTAGAAAAGGAATTAGTAGAGGTACTTAACGGTATCTAGAATATATTAGTAAAGCGCTAGTAAAAAATAAAACGGCTACTAGTACTATTAGAAGCGCTTAGGGAACGTATAAAGGACCGTAAAAATGAGATATAAGGCTTCCTCGCGTACTAGAAGGACTATATAGAGTAGGAAGCTATAATAAACCCCTATAAGTATGGCTAGTAAAATGCCGGCAGAGCGCAGGCGGAGCGCCGCTACTATATAGGAGGTCACCAGTACTAAAGGCAGGCAACTACCTTTATCGCGAAATGGGCAGATTTAGAATAGCGACGATAGTAGTAGGTAAAGGCTAAAGACCGTATAGAAACCATATAGAAGACCCTATAGGGGAAACCTATAATCCTATTATATAAAGGCCTAACAAAAGCAGAGGCTATAGCACTATTTCTTCTTTGTATAAAGGTAATAGGGCTTAATATATAGCTTGTATCCGTTAGTGTACTGGCAGTTCTCCCGCGGTGCAAATATGGCTAGATAAGGTAGATAGTCTACTATATACTATTCTAGTGTCCATACTACTAAAGGGCGGACTTTATAGCAAAATGCGCCTCTAAACGCCTTTAGGATATTTTAAATAATAAAGAAAGCGCCTAAGCGGNAGNAAAATNGCTAGTATAGTTAGGTNNNTTACCCTAGTTTTAGGNAGTAAAGGNAATAGATNTAGAGNACATAAGTANANACTAGCCCTTTTAAAGCCTAGAGAACTAGTAAAAGAATAAGAATAAAAGGATAAGGAAAGAAGGGGGTAGAGTAAGATTATCCGCGAAGCGCGGCTAGTTGGCTTAATATGCAGACTTAAAGGTAGGTAGAAGGCGAGCCGCCGGCGCTCCGATGTCGGAACGCTGCTATCTCTCTAGCGTGGCCTGAGGTGGGGTTTTCTCTAAGTTAGAGTTTTTCCTATAGAAGGTATTAGCCTGCGTGGACCCACTAGGGGGACCGGGACGGGCGGTAAATTGAATTTATTATTATTATATAGTAAGGTAGATATTATTAAGCTATATATATAAACTGTATAAGGAGGTCAAGACGTTATATAAGGAAAGAAGGTAGAAAAATAGGAAGAAAGGGTATATATTGTGGACTTAGTTACTTAGTTAATATATATATAAAGCAGAATAGGATTTAGGTAGTAGTCCTAGCAGGACTTAGCGGGATTTAGTAAAACTTAATAGAACTTAGTAGAATATAGCAGAATATAGTAAGTTGCTATTAGATTACTATTAGATTGCTATCTTATAGTTAGTCTTTAGTTACTAAGTTAATAAAAATAGGTAAATATATATAAGGTGTTATGGGGGTGTCCTATAACAGTACCCCCCCTTTAAACTTAAGCTTTTATAAGATAGGGCTGTAGTAGTTCTAAGTAGAGTTTATAAAAGTCTTTTATAGCTTATATAAGTCTTATAAAGTTAACGGGTTCCCATAAGGGCTTAATATAGCTTCTCTACTTTAAGTAGTAGCTTAGCGGTTTGGATTACTATATATAGCTTTAAGAAGTATAACTAGGCTTTATACTAAGTTTGGCTAAAGAGGTTTAATAAGGTTAGCTATATCTCCTCTTAGTTAACTTAAGACGTAACAGAGTTAGTTAGCTTTAGTTAGGTAACGGTTAGCGTTACTAGTTAGCTTATTTTTAAGCTAGCTTAGGAATAATTAAAGTTTTTATTGTTTACTAGTAAATACTAGGGGATCTAGTAGTTATTTAGATCATTTTAGTATAGTAGTCGGCTTAGGGTAAGTAATTACTGTGGGTTTAGGGCTCGCGTTCCGCGTATTCATCTCTAGAGATAGTGTTTAGTCTTAAGGTCCTAGCGTAGGTATCTTAAGGGCGCAGACTTCTTCTTAGAGGTTCTTAATTAATTGCTAGTATAGTGCTTTTTATTTAGCTTATTATTAATTTAAAGTAGTTTAGTTCTATTTAAGGGCATCTATAAAAGACTTCTATATCCCTACTAATTATTTTTAAAGTGCGGATATAATACCGGCGGCCGTTATAGGGGCTTTAGGTTCGTTCTGCATATTAACGGTAATATAGGTAGTTAACGCAACGTAGTATTATAACGAAGCCTTATAGGAAATACTACGATAGACTTGTTAATGGGCTGGGTATATAGGTATAGAATAGTTAACAACGTAAATATAACTAGTGGAGTGGTTGCCTAACAGATTAACTCTAATTATATTCTAAGATTTACTATAAAGGAGAGAACTATTTAGGTAGGGACTATAGTCCTTTAAATACATAACCGTACTTCTAAGAAATCCCCTTTATATATAAGGTATGTGTTATACGTATTATACGTACGTTCCCTTTATATACTGTGTATACTGCATACAATATTATATAACCTTAGTTACTATTCCTTATTATATAGCTCTATTGGCTCCATTCTAAACTATACCTAAATTAACTAACTAGCTTTTTTTTAACTCTTCCCTAAGTAGTTATAACATTATACTTAAAGCGTCTATAACACTATCTCCCTCCTCTCTATCTTTATCCTTAAAGATTCTAAATATCTTTAAGTTATTTACTAGAGGTATAATAGCCGTCTAATTAATTTAGTTAATATTGTCGCTTATTATACCTAAGGCTTCTTCCTCTTTATAGGCGCAACGTTGTGCTTACATTGTTATTGCGATATTGTCTCTTAATGAGATTATACTATCTCCATATTCTTACTATTTAAAAGAGGGGTTGGTTTATATTACGTTAGTAAGTCCATCTTTATAATAACCGTCCTCTTACTTAAAGTGCACTAAAGCGAATATTTATTCGTCCTATAACGTTTACTCTACTTCTAATGCTAAGTATACGTGCTTTATTACTTATAATAGCTATCTAGTTCCTTAATTAATCTATCTTAGGGTCTCGTGTTTAATCTACTACTGCTTATCTTAATAGCGAGTTATCTTAAGCCCTTATTAAGTTAGAATGTTCTTATAATGCGGAATAGAAAGCCTTAGATACTTATATTACGGCATCTACTTAATTACTCCGTCTTAAGAAGATTTGTAAAAAGGTCTATTCTAAGAAGTAGAAACTTATAGAATAAGGTTTATAGAAACTTAGCAATAAAAAAATAGATTCTTTTTTAGCCGAGAAGGAAATAGATCTAAGTAGTTCGGCAATTGCTCTTCTTAGATCCCCCTTAGGTAACTTATTCTTTAGTAATTCTTTTTTATTAATACTACCTAACCTAATCTCTTTTAATACTTCTGTACCTTTCTTATAGTGTTCTTTAGATTTTCTAGTAGCTCCTAGGTAGTCTTATTATAGCCTATTTACTTAACCTTATACTATATTTTATTATTAACGTTCTTATAATTAATAATCTTTAAAACTTGCTATTTGTCTTCCTTTTATCCTCTATATATATTTGCTTTATAGGCTAATAGCTTAATATCTCTATATACTGGCTCTAGCATCGCGATATATTGTATAGGGTAGATTTTTATCTTAGCTAATAGGTTTAACTTAAACGCAACCGGTGAAATCCTTTAAATGATTTTAAAAGGTCCTAGTCTGATATAGTTTAACTTCTTACTTAGTTATTAACTCTTAAAATTTTTATATAGTAGCCATACTTTATCTCCCTCTTTAAGATCTAGTCCCTTAGATCTCATAGCATTATAGTACCTTTTTATTTTCTCTTATACCTTTTTTACTAATTCCGTAAGGTCTGTATAAAGATTTATTAGTATCTTTATTTTTTCTTTAGCTATACTACTCGTTTTCTTCACTTACTATAGTAATAATGATATTCTTGGCTTATATCTATAATTTGCCTTAAATAGTAATGTGCCTATTCCTTCCTATAGTATTATATTGTATATAAACTATATAACTAATAATAGTGATATCTAATTATTCTATGTATAATTAATATAATGTTTTAGATACTATTCTAGCGTCTAATTTAATCTTTCTATTTAACTGTCTGTCTGCGGGTAATATATCGTGAAAGTTGCTGCTCTAACTCCTTACTCCGCTAAGAATACCTCCTAGAATACTGCTATAAATCTTAAATCTCTATCTAATATAATTTTACTTAGTGCTCTATATCTTGCGAACACTTCTTTAATATAGATTCTAGCGATATTCTCTGCTGAGATTTCTTCTATATATGCTATAAAGTAGCCCTACTTAGTTAACTTGTCTACTATTACTAAGATCGCGTTATATTCTTATTTGGTAATAGAATCTCTTAACTTTAGTAACTTAACGATAAAGTCCTATAATATAACCTCCTATAGTCTCTCTAGTATTTTAATAGGTTATAGCCCTCTATATGGCTTATACCTTATTAGTTTATTCCTTTAATAATCTAAATATTCTTTTATTACTTTTTTGCGATATTTTAGATTCTATTAATAATATATTCTTTCTAAAGTCTTAATATTAAGCCTGTTGCTCTATTATATCCTTAAGTTATTTCTCTATAGAAATCTTCTATAAAATGCTCTGCTATGCTTCTTAGGATATACTTCGCTTCTTAATTTATATATATATCTATCTATAGATCTTCTAGCTATGCCTTTAGAATTCTTTATACCTAAAAGCTCTTTAGTGTCTTATAAACTCTTTTTAGTTTATTATCTTCCTAAGTTACTACTAGTTTAGGGTAATTATATCTAATTAATCCGTCCTTATCTCTACGTAGCATTGCTCCTAATAGTTTCTTATTATTTTATAGTTTAGCCTTTCTACTAAGTATATCTGCTTTTATATTCTTAGTTCCTTTAGTATACTAAATCTCGAAATAGTATATACCTATCCTTTTAAATAATACTATTTAACTATCTGTAGTTAATATATAACCTAAGTTTTCCGTTCTTCTTTGGTATAAATAGTACTAGATAACCTGCTAATAACTGTAATAGTTTAATATATCCCTTTTATAAGTTTTCTTAGATAAACTCTTTAAGTGCTCTAAACTCTTCTTTAGTGAGCTTATATGTTAAAAAGAACCTTAGACTCGTTTCTAGTTCTAACTTTATTTTATAGTCCTATGCTATATAATCTACCAGCTTTTTGCTTTTTAGACTCTATAGTTTCTTGCCATACTTATAATATCTTTTTAGTATATAACTTAAGCCTCACTTAGTCTCTTTATATGTCGCTTTAACTTAGTTTGCTGTCGTATTTTATATTATCGCGTATCTCTAATATTAACCTAGCCTATAATCTAATTAATCTTTAGATTATATTTCTGTAACTAAGGCATCCCTAGTACTGCCTTATCCCGTCCCAATAATAGGATATTAAAAGACATCTTAATTCATCTTCCTTTAATGGTTATCTAAATAGGTCCTATTTTGAGGTTAATGATCCCTCCTCTATAGGCTATTAGATCTCCTAAAATTATAACTAATAGGTAAGGTTGCTTCTTTTACCTATAAGGTAATCCCATTCTCTTAACTACTACTAATAAAATATAGTTCCGCGTTACTCCACTATCTATTAGTACTTTAAACTATTAATTTTACTATTTAACTTATAAATTTAGGTGTTGTTCTTAAATTCCTTTAAGGGTCTAAGGCTTTATTACTAGCTCCCTCTAGTTTTATAGGCCTCTACTTTTCCTAATTATTAGCTACTTAATCCTTATATACTTAGCTTATTCTTTAGCTAATGCCTAGTTTACTTTTTATCTTTAATATACTATAAATACATATTCTCTAGGCATTTCTACTACTATCGTCCGTCTAAGCATTCTTCTATAAGGAATCTTCTTAGTTAAAGTATTAAGTCTCCTAACTCTTAAACTTCTGTTAGATGCCAGCTATATATATACTTAGTATTCCTATACTATTGCTCTTTTGGCGCCTAATATATCCTTATAAGGTACTTCTAATTCTTTTCCTTTAGATTCTTGTGTATTTTATATATATTGTCTATATATACAATTTATAATAACGTATAGTGTACTAGGTGCTTTAGGTTAACTCTTAACTTATTTTTATCTTTAAGTTTAAACCTTTATCGTGCTAATCTGAACGTTACGACTTTATTCGCGGGTACTAAGATACGTCTCTTACTTCTTTAGTCCTCTAATTATTCCTTTAGATCTTTTAACGTTATAATTAAGGCTCCTTTAATATAAGTTATAGCCTTCTCTATAATTAGGTGGTCCTAAATAACTTATTTATTTAACCACATATAGAAATCTTCCTACTTATTATTATATCGTTGTTTATACTACTTTTAGTATAGCTACTAGAGTATATACGGCTTGTCCGTAAGGAAGTATCTTCTTATTACTATATTATAATAGCCTTTTATATATTATTCTTTAAACCTAATAGGGATTCTTAGATCCTTTTTATTTTCTAGTTTAGTAAGCTACTTAGCTCTTAGTATGCCTACTCTAGGCCTATTAGTGATTTTTTATATTAGCGCTCTGTCCTTTATATAGCCTAGTATACTAGATCTTTTATCTAGTTTCTATTCTTACTATACGATAATTCTCTATCTAAATTCTATTATGGTTTCTTTTGGTTTTCGCCTTATAAGTAGATCCTTAAAGTCTTCTTACTTCTTAATCTTGGTTTATTTAATAGTCCTTACTTATATCTAGAAGTCTTAGTTTTATAAGATTTTTAATCCTAAGCTTGCTTCTATCTTAAGCTTAACTCTAGGCTTCTATAGTATTCTTATCTTATCTTAAGAGTCTTATACTTTTAGGAAACTTCATCCTAAGCTCATTTATATATTACTAAACTAAGCCGTTACTCTACTCTATTAGTTATCGTCCGTTATAGGTCCTTAAGCTTACCTTATCTCATTTTAAGAATCTTAGTTATCTCTTATCTTATCTTAAGAATCTTAAGTCTTTAGCTTTTTGCCTTTATTAAGTGCTAAAGTAGTTTACTATCCTACTTCTCTTACATTTTATAAAGCGATAGATATTATATCTAGTGGGGTCTTAATCCCTACTAATGTTTCCTATTCTTAGTGGAATTATCCTCTACCTCTTATATAATATCTTTAAGGTTTATATACTCCTAGTAAGCTGCCTTTATTATCTTATTATTACAGAATATTTCGCCTATATTAAATTTATTATCTTTAATATCCAATCTATAAACTAGTTTATTAGTTCCTTTAAACTCTAATAATTTTAGCTCTTATAGCTAATAGCTTACGCTATACTTAGCGTCTTTATAAATTTAGTATATGTTATTATAACAAAACGCAAAACTATTAATTAAACATTCTTTTATTCCTTATAGTACACTATTATCCCTCTATATATATATCTTCTACTAGTCTTATTTCTTTTACTATATAGTAACTTTAACTACTTCTATAGTCTTTAACGTAATAACCCTATTTTTTATAATTTATATAAGCCCCTTCTTTAAACTATTTTTCTTATTATAGAGTCCGCTTAAACGTCTTCTATTGCTAAGATTCCTAGTTTAGCCTTTGCTCCTTAGACCTTTAATTACTTAATCCTTATCCTCTAGGTTTCTATAGTCGCTTATTCCGTTTCTTATTTTCTTTAATACTGCTTAGGTCTATTAGCTCTACGCTATACTATAGTTTTTAACTTTAGCTTTATTATTGCGTGCCCTACGCCTTATACAACTATAGAACTCTATCCTAACCCTTCTTAGTCTACTCTCTTTAGTAAATCCTATTATTAATCTTAATTGCTTAATTAATTAAATCCCTAAGAGTGTCCGTATCTTCTATTAGAATAATTTACATCTTAGACTTTTGCTTTAAGTCCCTATTTATACTATACTATAAGCGCTTTATTATTCTATTTAACCTATATTACTAATATTTAAAACTACGTTATATACTTAATTACTAAAGTTCTTTATACTAGGGTTTAAAGTTTTCTTTTTACCGTAGTAGTTACCTTCGGGTTTCTAAATATCTATATTAACTATTCTACAAACCCGTTCTAACTTAAGAATATATATTATACTTCCTAATTAGTAGTTATTATACTATACTCTTATACCTCCGTAAGGTAAGGCTTAAACTACTTAAGTGCCCTTCCTGTTAAGAACAATCCTATATAAGCGACTTAATCTATAGGCGTTCCTAGCTTCACTCCTTCCTATATAACCTTAAAGTGCATTTATATAAGGAATCCCTTAAGCTTTAACTTCTCCCCTAAGAATTGCTCTATTAAGGGTAACTTAACCTTAGCCACTCTAATCCTATTAATTCTTTCTTTAAGTATTCTATTATTATCTATTAATTAATTAACTATTTTCTATAGCTGTCCAACAGTAACTAGTTGCGAGTTAGTATTTACTATACTAGTATTATTACCTAATTCTAAGGTAGTTGCCGCTATTAACGCCGTTATAGCTACTGCTTTTAGTGGCATATTATTTAACTTTTTTTACTATAACCTTGGTAGTAAATGTATAATGAAGCCTTATAGGAAATACTACAGTGGACTTATTAATGGGCTAGGTATATAGGTATAGAATAGTTAACAACATAAATATAACTGGTGGAGTAGTTACCTAATAGATTAACTCTAATTATATTCTAAGATTTACTATAAAGAAGAGAACTATCTAGGTAGGGACTGTGGTCCTTTAAATATATAACCATACTTCTAAGAAATCCCCTTTATACGTAAGGTATGTGTTATACATATTATACGTACGTTCCCTTCGTACACTATATATATTATGTATAACGTTAAGATCGAAAACCCAGAACTCGGTCGCCTCCTGAACTCGGACGCGTTTCCCATATAAAATGCCGGTTTTCTACCTCTATAAAAACAGTATTAGTAATATATTATTAATAATATAAAGTTCTAAACTTAAAGATTATATAGTCTTAAGTAAATTTATATTAAAAAAAATTAAAAAAAGATCTTTATACGCCTAAAAAATAGAATAGTTTATTTTATATAGTAATTTAGCCCCCTAAAAAAACATACTATACTATTTTAATAAATTTTTTTATTAATATTTTTTAATAATATATAGCTATGCGACACCAGATTTCAATTTATATAGCATTTATATATATAGGCTTTTAAAATATAGCTATTTTAAAAANCTCCTATATAAAA